>NW_027185793.1:4231689-4322886 GCF_028583685.1 Petaurus breviceps papuanus
CTTTCTTTCTTTCTTTCTTTCTTTCTTTCTTTCTTTCTTTCTTTCTTCCTTTCTTTCCAATTGGGGTTAAGTAACTTGCTCAAGGTTACATGGCCAGTTATTTTTGTGTGGGTGCCAAGTATCTGAGGCCAGAACCGATCCCAGGTCTCCTGACGCTGGGGCCGGCACTCTTACTCACTGTGCCACCTGGCCGCCCCTAATTTATCATTTTTTTCAATACTATAAATTCTTCCATTACTAAAAAATTAAATTTTATTGAGATATTGATTTCATTGATAAAATATTGATGTTTAAAAGATAGATCATGGAGGCAAAAACATTTTCACCAAAAGACTTCTTTGTGAAAGACTGCCCCAGAGACTGGACTCCCCCCAGGTTCAAATTCTTTAGAGCTAAGGTAAGCTCCCACACTGTTGGGATATCCGGATCTGGTAGGAGCATACTGAAGGTGTGCCCCCTGGAGAAATTTCTTATATCCTGAGACCAGGGGAAGCTCCCAGTTCAAGTGGGAAGGACCATAAAGCAAATATTGAATTAAGCGAAATTTGATCTAAAACTGCAAGAGATTAAGCTGATAATATGTTTTCGCCCCAGTATGGTACTTTTCATTATTGCAAATTAAAGAAATTAAGGGGGAGGCTATGTGGCACAGTGAATAGAGCACTGGCCCTGGAGTCAGGAGGACCTGAGTTCAAACCTGGCCTCAGACACTTGACACAATTACTAGCCATGTGACTTTGGGCAAGTCACTTAACCCCATTTTCCCTCCAAAAAGCAAAAAAAAAAAGAAAAAGAAATTAAGGCCAGCCACTGAAAAACCACATTCATGTCAGATGCAGTATTGTTTTTTCTGGGCTCCTTTATCTGAGGACACTTCCAAAGGGCTTTCTTCTTTACATCCTCCCCTATTTTTCCTCTCCAGCTTCTTCCATCTAGCACTAGGATACCACTGTCTTCCACTTTGGCTTCTCTACCTCACACTGTTAGACATGCTGTTATATAACCTTATGGTAAGTCATATTCATATTACTTGTAGGTAAGCCAAACCAATATGATAAAAATGACTATTCTACATAAATTAATTTACTTGCTCAGTGCCATACCAAACTACCAAAATTTCATCTTATTTAATTATTTTATATAATTTATTTTATATTATTTTATACAAAAAAATAACAAAATTCACCCTGAAGAACAAAAGTTCAAGAGTATCAAGGGAATTAATGAAAAAAATGTGAAGGATGGTGATCTAGCCATACCAGGACTCAAACTGTATTATAAAGTGGTAATCATTAAAAAAAATCTGGTACTGGCTAAGAAATAGAATGGTAGATGGGAGGAATATATTAGGCACATAATACATAGTATTAAATGGCCATAGTAATCTAGTATTTGATAAACACAAAGATTGAAGTTTTGGGGACAAGAACTCACTATTTGATTAAAAAAAAACCTGCTGGGAAAAATGAAAAACAGTTTGGCAGAAACCATTTATAGACCAACATCTTACACTGTATATACCAAGATAAGGTCAGAATGGGTACATGATTTAGACATAAAGGGTGATACCTTAAGCAAATTAGAAGAGCAAGGGATATTTTACCTATCAGATCTATGGAGAAGGGAAGAATTTATAACCAAACAAGAGATAGAGAGCATTACAATATATAAAATGGATACTTTTGATTATATTAAATTAAAAAGGGTTAGTACAAACAAAACCAATGCAGTCAATATTAGAATAAAAGCTGAAAGCTGGGGAGAATTTTTACCTAAGGCCTAACAAAGGCCTCATTTCTCAAATATACAGAGAACTGAGTCAAAATTATAAGAATATGAGTCATTCCCCAACTGATAAATGGTCAAAGGATATGAACAGATAGCTTTCAGAAGAAGAAATCAAAGCTATCTTTAGTCATATGAAAAAATGCTTCAAATCACTATTGATTAAAGAAATGAAAACTGAAATAACTCTGAGGTATTACCTTATACCTAACAGATTGCTTAATATGACAGAATAGGAAAAAAATAGATATTTGGAGGAGATGTGAGAAAATTGAGACACTAATGCACTGTCAGTAGACTTGAGAATTGATTCAACCACTCTGGAGAGCAATTTGCAACTATGCCCAATGGGCTATAAAACTTTGCGTACCCTTTGATCCAACAATACCACTACAGGTCTGTATCCCAAAGAGATCATGAAAAAAGGAAAAGGACCCACATGCACATGTATAAAAAATATTTATGGCAGCTATTTTTGTGGTGGCCAAACTGGAAATTGAGGGGATGCCCATCAATTGGGGAATGACTGAACAAGCTATGGTATATGAATATAATGGAATATTATTGTGCTATAAGAAATGATGATCAGCAAATGATGCTTTCAGGAAAAACCTGAAAAGACTTACATGAACTGATATAAAGTGGAGTAGGCAGAATCAGCAGAACGTTATACACTGTAACTGTCACATTTTACAATAATTAACTGTGAATGACAGCTATTCTCAGCAATAAAAACAGTGATCTGAGACAATTTTAAAGGACTCATGATAAAAAATGCTATCTGTCTCCAGAGAAAGAAGTGATGGAATCTGAATATTGATGGAAGCATGGTATTTTTCACTTTTTTTGGTTTGTGTTGTTTTGTTTTGTTTTTGGTTTGTTTTATTTTACAATATGACTAATGTGGAAATGTTTTGCATCATTATATGTATATAATCTATATCAAATAATTTACTGTCTCATGGAATGGGGGGAAAGAGAATTTGGAAGTCAAAACTTTAAAAAATGAATTTTAAAATGTTTTTTTTTCATGTAATTGGAAAAATAAAATATTTGGAATTAAAAAAATAGAGATATTACACAAAAATGGACATGATAAAAGACAAAAATGGTAAAGACTTAACAGAAGCAGAAGAGATTAAAAAGAGTGGGCAAGAATATATAGAAGAACCACACAAGAAAGATTTAATGTCACCAGTAACCGCAATGGTGTGGTAACTGATCTAGAACTGGATATCCAGGAGAATGATGTCAAGTGGGCCTTGCAAAGCATTGCTAAAAGTAAGGTTAGTGGAGGTGATGGGACTCCAGCTGAGCTATTTAAAACCCTAAAAGATGATGCTATTGAAGTGCCACACTCAATATGGCAGCAATTTTGGAAACACAACAGTGGCCACAGATGGAAAAAGATCTGCTTATGCCCCAATCCTAAAGAAGGAAAATTCAAAAGAATTTTCAAATCACCCAACAACTGCACTCATTTCACATGCCAGCAAGGTTAGGTTTAAGATTCTGCTCACCAGGCTTTAGCAATATGTGAACTGAGAATTACCAGAACAGGATCATTTTCAAAGAGGCAGAGAAACTAGAGACCAAATTGCCAACATTCACTAGACTATGGAGAAAGCAAGGGAGTTCCAGAAAAAACATCTACTTCATTGACAAAACTAAAATCTTTGACTATGTGGATCACGATCAAATGTGGTCCTTCAAAGAGATGGGACTACCAGATCATTCTACTTGCCTCTTGAATGTGGGTCAAAAAGCAACAGTTAGAGCCAAACACAGAGCAATTGATTGGCTTAAGATTGGAAAAGTAGTATAAAAGTATAAAATATTGTCACCTTATTTATTTAACTTATATACAGAGTACATTGTGTGAAATGCCAGGCTGGACAAATTAAAAGTTGGAATTAAAGTTGCCAGAAGAAATTCTCAGGTAGGTAGATGATATCACTCTGATAGTAGAAAGTGAAGAAGATTTAAGAAGCCTCTTAAAGAGAGTGGAAGAGGAGAGTGTAAAAGCTAGCTTGAAGGGGGCGGAGTCAAGATGGTGGAGTAAAAACAGGACCTCTGTGTGCCTCTGGCTCCCACCACCTCTAATTCATGTAAAAGGGGAATTAAACAAACTTTGGAGCTACAGAACCCACAAAATGACACAAAGAAGCTAACCTCCCACTGAGGACAGCCTGGCAGGCCGGCAGGAATTGGCCAGCATAGCGCTCTGGGAGCTGAGCCCAGCCCCACACCGAGGTTTTAGCCCCAGGGAGGGCCTGACCAACCACCAGCTGGAGGGACTCCAGATCACCAGCAGCTGTGGCAATCCAGAATTACATAGATGCTAAGGACAAAGTGAGAGATCTGTGCAGTGGGGACTTTGGGAGTACTTTGGCTTTTGTGAGAAGCCACTGAGGGTTGCAGTGCAGCCACCACCATATGGCAGCTTCAGTTCCTGGCCTGCAGAGTGTGGGGGACCAAGCGACTAGTCTGAGGGGTAATTGCTATTGCTTTAACCTGCTTGGATCTGGATTGCAGTCTAGGGTGGAGGTCCTGGGATGTGTGACCAGCTTGCCAGAGTGTGTGGAGGTTTCAGAGAGGGCACCCAACTTATTAATACCTCAGGCAGCTGTGAAAACCCCAGTGTTTGAAATGAAGCTCCCCTGTCTGGTGGCAGAATCCTACTGTGGCAAAAAGCCCAGGGGTCAAGTGACTGAGCAATCCAACATTAGACTACTATTTTGGGGACAAAAAGGATCAAAGCATGGAACAGGAGGAAGACAATGAAGTCAGAACTTCTGCACCAACAACTTTCAAGAAAAATACGAGCTGGTTACAGGCCATAGAGGACCTTAAGAAGCAGATAAGAGAAGTGGAGGAAAAATTGGGAAGAGAAATGAGAATGATGCAAGAAAATTATGAAATGAGAGCCAACAGCCTGACTGAGAAAAATAACACCTTAAAAAAAAAAGCCTAACTCAAATGGCAAAAGAGGCTCAAAAAGGCAATGAGGATAAGAATGCCTTAAAAAGCCAAATTTGCCAGATGGAAAAAGAATCTCAAAAGCTCACTGAGGAGAATCATTCCTTCAGAATTAGACTGGAACAAATGGAAGCTAATGACTTTATGAGAAATCAAGATGCTGTTAAACAGATCCAAACAAATGAAAGAATAGAAGGCAATGTGAAGTATCTCATGGGAAAAACAACTGACCTGGAAAATAGATCCAGGATAGATCATTTAAAAATTATTGGACTACCGGAAAGCCATGATCAAAGAAATAACCTAGAAATCATCCTCCAAGAAATTCTCAAGGAAAACTGCCCTGATGTTTGGAACCAGAAAGCTAAATAGAGGTTGAAAGAATCCACCAATCACCTCCTGAAAAAGATCCCAAAAAGAAAACTTCTAGGAATATTATAGCCAGGTTCCAGAATTCCCAGATCAAGGAGAGACTATTACAAGCAGCCAGGAAGAAACAATTTGAATATTGTGGAAACACAATCAGGATAACTCAGGATCTGGCAGCTTCTACAGTGAGGGATTGAAGGGCTTGGAATATGATATTCTGGAGGTCAAAGGAGCTGGGATTAAAACCAAGAATCACCTACCCAGCAAAACTGAGTATCATGTTTCAGGGGAAAATATGGTCATTCAGTGGAATAGAGGACTTTCGAGCATTCTTGCTGAAAAAGCCAGAGTTGAATAGAAAATTTGACATTCAGATACAAGAAGCAAGAGAAGCATGAGAAGGTAAACAGGGAAAAGAAATTATAAGGAACTTATCAAAATTGAACTATTAACATTCCTACATGAAAAAAGGATAATTGTAACTGATGAAACTTTTCTCAGTATGAAAATAGTTGAAGGGAATATATATATATATATATATATATATATACACACACACACACACACACATATATATAGTCTATATATGAGGGTATATGGGCATATGAATACATATGTAAATGTGTGTATATATGTTTACAGGTATACATAGATAGAGGGCACAGGACCAATTTAATAGGAAGGGATTATACTTAAAAAGTGAAATCAAGAGATGAGAGAAGAATATAATGAAAGGAGATGGGGAGAGACAGAATGGGGTAAACTATCTTATATAGAAGAGGCAAGGGAAAATGGTTACAATGGAGGGGAAGAATAGGAAGGCAAAAGGGAATGGGCCAACCTTATTCTCATTGAATTTGGCTTGGGGAGGGAATGACATGCACACTAAATAGGGTATCTCATCCTACAAGAGAGTAGGGGGGAAAGGGATGAGAGGGGGGATGATGGAAGGGAGGGCAGGCTGGGGCAGGGAAGTTGGAAGCACTCACTTTTGAAAAGGGACAGGATCAAAGTAGAGAATAGAACAAGTGGGAGCTTGGATAGGAGTGAGGGAAATATAGTGAGTCTTTTACAATATATCTACTATGGTAATGTTTTGCATTAGCTACACATGTACAACCTATACTGAATTGCTTATCTTCCTAGTAAGGGTGTGACAAGGGAGGAAGGGAATGAATCTGAAATTTAGTTTTAAAATCAAATGTTTAAAAAAATATATATATATACATACTATTATTCATACTATTTTACATGTAATTGGGAAACAAGTTATTCAGGCACTGGGGCATAGAGTTCCACCATGCCCTACTAGAAAAGTTGAAAGGGATATGGGAGACGATATGGGAGAGAGCAGATTGGAGGAGGGGATATCCTGTGTGACTGCTATTTTGGGGCAGTGGGTAGGGGAAAAATGGTAACTCAAATTTGTAACTCAAAATCTGGCAGAAATGAATGATGTAAATCAGAAGTTAATAAAGCATATGAAAAATGAAAAAAAAGCTAGCTTGAAGTATATTATTAAAAAAAAACTAAGATCATGAAAACTGGTAACATCACTTTGTGGCAAATAGAGGGAGAAGAAATGAAAGTAGTGTCAGATTTTGTTTTTGGGCTCAAAGATCACTACATGCAGCAACTGCAGCTATGAAATTAAAAGACACTTACTCCTTGGAAAGAAAGCTATGGCAAATCTGTACAGCATACTAAAACGCAGAGACATCACCTTGCTGACAAACTATAGTCAAAGCTATGGTCTTTTTCCACTAGCCATGTATGGCTGTGAGAGTTGGACTATAAGGAAAGCTGAGCTCCACAGAATTCATGCTTTCAAATTGTGCGACTGTTGAAGACTTTGGACACTGACAAACATTATACAGTTGTTGACCTCAAGGAGCTTCCCTTCTACTACAGTAGAATTTGCTCTGTTTTTCATTCTGTTGCACACATGAAGGCTCAAACCTATACATGGCACATACTTGTCTCTATGGAATGGCAGGAAAAATTCTTCATAAAGGAAATTCCTAACTCTCAAAGACCTAGGGGTAATCTCTATTACTTGGTGAGTTATGAAGGATACAAAGCCTGGCCTTCCACCTTAGTACCTCGGAGCTTTTTACCTGTCTGTGTAGGAACTTCTGCCATGACCAGACCCTGTTCCCCCAAACAGATTCAGGTTCTGTCCTTACCCACCTCACCCTTCTTGACCTCCACTTCCATTCCCTAAGGCAGGGATGATATAGAGGAGGGGAAATGTACAGAAAGACACACATGCACATTAATACAAAAAAAATAGTTTTTTTTAACACTTTATTTGCTTGCAACCAAATAGGATAAACTCTGCAGGGTCTATGAGTAGAATTGTCTGGTTGTGTGTGTTCTCACTTCGGACTTTAAGGAGTAGTAAAGATGGAGCTAATACTCTTGAGAGGAGGGCCTTTAGATATGGTTTAAAGGGAACCTCAGGACATTTTCTCTAATAATAATCTTATCTAGAGATTTTTTGTATTCTTTTATCTCACATGGTGACTTTTGAATCGATTTGTGACATGGGAGACACTAGGAAATGACTACCCAGCATGATGTGACTATATCAAAGAAGGTGCTATGCTCTATAAATGAAGCAGCACTGCAGTAGCTCAAAAGAAAAGAGAGATGTGCAAATTTAGAGCCATCGCCACTCCAAACATCCTATGGAATTTTTGTGCCTGTCCTGTGGTAGAGCCTTACAAGCTCATATTGGTCTGATTAGCCAGTCAGACCCACTATACTTTGACTCCAACATAGTTTTGTCATTTGGTCCTCTCTTCTAGAACAAAGAACAGCCAATATGGTGACTTTTAATTCCTTTTGAAAAATTCTACTCCTTTTGAAATTGTGTGTCATCCTGAACAGAAAATTTCATGCAATCAAACTTTAACTTCCCAGTTCCCCTAGCACCCATTACAGCACAATGTAGAACACTGCAATTTTGTAGCTACCAGTGATATCATATCTGATGATTCTGTTCACTATAAATTATTCAAAAGCAATTTCAACTTACCAGAAATGAATTTCCCTTTCTATCAGATATTTAGCCATTGCCAAATAAAATAATGATACACAAGATTATATGAATGGATAGCAACCACTTCTCCAAATACTATGCTTTGCAAGTTAAACTGACCTAAATTCAGGTCCCTTTACATTCAGAATAAAAAGCAGATACTTTGTTGGAAGAAAGGACTGGTTAGAGAATTAATATTAAAGTGACCTTAAGTGCTCTCCATTTCTGATGAAAAGTTTCAAGTTGCAAATGTTCTTTCTGAACACATTTTTCATTGCTATGGCTATTACCTTTGTAAGTCTTTTATTTTAAGATTTCTTTGGTAGATTTTCAAGCAAGTCACTTATGCTTTATAAAGTCCTTAAAATCTAACAGAACATGACAGAGGGTATATTCTGATTTTGAGGGTATATCCACCTCTGTATTTGACCAGTGAGAATAGCCCATGCTACCATACTTAATGCAAGAGTGGCACTAAATTTTAAAGAGACATTATCTTACTCTTGAGGTGACAGGGAAAAAGGGAAAACAACTATGTAATTAATAGATGTGATGGGAACTAGATAACTGATATTCGGTGGCCTGAGTTTTGTCCATAATGGCACCACAGGTTTAACAACACAGAAGCAAAAAGTACAAAACTAAAAATAATCTTTGGGCAACGAATAATTCTCTAGGGATACACCTAGACTCACAGTTAGCAAAATTATCAGTATAAAGAGATTTTATTGTGAAAGACAGTGATATTTAATTGAATAATTTTCCCCCCTTCAATTATTTAGTCAGTATTTTAGGGTCAAAATGGAAAGGGAATAGGGGAATTCTGTGAGTAATCTGCTTCAGACTAGGGATAATAGTAACAGTAATACAGCTTTTGAAGGCCTTGTAAAAAGCAGCTGAATTGCTATTAATAGAAAAGAAGCCTTCTTTTTACTTTCAGCAAACAGCAAAAGATAATGCAATTTTAAAAGTGGTCTTCTCATTCTTTAGAGAAGTCATTGTTGCTATTGTTGACAGACTCAGCAGCTCAACAGGAAAATTAAGAGAAAAACTATTTATTTTTAATATGGAGGGTGAGAATATAGGTCAGAAAAGGAACAAGTAAGTACACAAGCTATATGTGTACTTTCTGCTAGGACTGCAGGGCTTTTTAATTTACGTTTTTTTTAAGCATTAAAAAGTCTGAACAAAATTACTCCCTTTGTTTACTATGCCTTAGTTTTCTAAATCTAGTATGATGAAAACAACACATCTTCAGAAAATATTCCCCTGATTCCCTAGCTGAAAACATTTGTCTTTCTGCTACTCATGATTGGTGTTTAGGGTGTGATCCCTACCCCTAAACTCACAATTTTTTTTTGACATCTTCCTTTTTATTACGCCTCTTAGAAGATGATGATGTGCTTCAATACTTATGAGAGTTAGAGAATGAACATTACAAGCTGAAAATCATACTATCCATATGTATACAGTCATTGAAAAGACCCTCATTCCTTTATATTATTTGAAAGAATAAATAAAAATGTTTCTGATACTTAACACTGAAAAAATATCACCAATTGTATAAAACCTAATGTCCTTTTTCTAAATGAAAATGGGAAAAATCAATCTCTAGTCCACTGTAGCTTTGTATGTGATTTATTAATTTCTCTTTCTGCTCTGAACATCTGAAGAGAGAACAGAAGGCAATAGGCAGTAAAAAGAACACAATGGGGACCTGGTTCTGCTGTGGGACCCTGGGCTATTGACTTCAATCTCTCTGACTTTTAGTTTCCTTATCTGTAAAATGAAGAGGTCAGTTTTAGGGATGGGTTTTATTAAGGGGATTTGTTCTGTGAAATTTGGATTCAGTCAAAGGGCTTCACTTAAAGACGTAGAGGGCCACATGTGACCTTGAGGGTGCCTCATATGGCCCTCTAGGTCCTCAAGTGCACCCCTGCTAGGTGATCTATAAGGTCCTTGCCTAAAGTTGTGTGGTCCATTGGAAAAACAGCACAGGGTGAATTCTATATGCTTAAAGGTTAGAGAAACTCTGACCAGTTTAGGCAAAATTGTGAAGTAAGCAGAAATTTATCTCGCATCTCTACTTCTTCAGTTTCTCCCTCCTTTTGTGAGGTGCTTTTGCTTCTATCTCCTCTGCCCTGGCTTCTCTCGGGCCTTCCTTCTGGTCTTGGCTGCCTGTAGCATTTCATGAAGTCCCCCCCTTCCTGGAAAGTGCCCTCTCTAAAGATCCTTACTCTTTTTCCAGTGATCAAAACTCTGATGACCTAATTCAGGACAAAGTATCAATGACTATTAATGATTATGTTACCCAGATTGGCATCATGGAGAATGCTGGATCTGCAGCCAGAAGAGGGCTTGCATTCTGGCTCTTTAACTTACCAGGTCTATGGCTTTGAGAGTTTTTTCCATTTTGGGCCTCAGTGAAATGTATGTGTGTGTGTGTGTGTGTGTGTGTGTGTGAGGGGGGGGGGGGGGGTGTACCAGATGGCCTCCAGAGTTCCGCCCAGCCCTAGGTCTACTATTCAATGATTTCTAGTATCAAAGTTCCATCACTTAAGAAGGGTAAATTTAGAAATGCAAAGTCTCACTGCAACAGAGAATCTCTGATGAGAATTTCTGACACAATGGTTGGTTGATGGGCAGGATGACTTCCCTGTCACTCCTCAAATTCTACCATATGTACAGATACTTCCTTTGACTACTTACAAGGCCTTCCTTGAGAAGTATTATAAATAGGGGAGAAAAGTAAGAGAGAGAAGAATAAAGGATGAAAAAATGAAACTCCTCTTCCCTGAAACCTCTTTCTTTTTTAACTTCAGGAACTTTAACTCATGATAATTTCAGAGAAAAGTTTGTCTTCTTCTAGGACAAACATTCCCTATCCCAAAGTAGCTCTTTTCATTGACTCATCTACTCTGGGCTAGCAGTTTGGTAACAGCATACACACAAATGCAGAGACATAATGTATGTCTAAGGAAGAATAAATTCTCATGTATTTGGAACGGCTGTTTGGTGTCAGGCAGGCTCAGGCTCTCTAAGATATCTATGAGTAAGCTGCTCCATCTGCTGGACATTTACCAAACTACAAAATCAAAGTCATAGGAGAGACAATTTATTAAAAAACAATAAGCAGCAAAGGAGAGGAACTTTGGTAGATTTTCTAGACCATTCCTATGAAATAAGAGTGCATCGCATTCTGTAATAGAAATCTAGTGGGTCTATGCCACATGAGCTGGGCTACTTTTTTTCCTAAAGAATGAGGAAGTGGTCTCCAAGGCCTTTCCAATTCCTCCTTAATCTTAATTCCTTCCCTCTGAGATTATCCCCAATTAATCATATATCTATATCTATCTATCTATATAGAGTATGTGTATGTGTATGCATGTATCTTCATCTATTTAATCTATGTATGTACACATAGATACACATATTTACATATACACACGTATATTATATGTGTATATAGGCATATATGTATGTGTGTTTGTATACACATACATGCATACACATATACATACACACATGTATACACACATATATACACACAAATACATGATAGATATGGATAACTGTTTGCACAGTGTTTGCCCCATTAGGCCCTGAGTTTCTTGAGAACAAGGACTGTCTTCGGCCTTCTTTTGTATCACTTTAGTATACACAGTACCAGATACATGAAAAGCACTTAATAAATGCTTATTGATTGACTGGCATGGTTTATGGTCATCTAAAGTGATAAAAAGACCAGTCTCCAAGGAATGAGCACCCCACAGAAATGACAGGTGCCCCCTTCCTTGCAAGTCCCCACAACTTTCTGATCCAACATTCTTTTGGCCAGAATTGTTTGCATATGGAGGTAAGGGGTGATACATCTGCCTAAGTCAGTGCTTTTGTTTTGTTTAGTATCTTTTCCATTCTATTATTAGGTTAATAAAATAAGTTTACTTTAAGCTATAATTGTCTCATCTCATTCTAATCCTAATTCTGAATTATTAGACTGACCTGGATAAGGCCTTTAACAACATTTGGCATTAGCTGGTATCGTGGTTGTTGGCACAAGTGACCTTGTGAGTGTTGTGGTTGAAGTAGGAGAGGAATAATGCAAAGAATCAGCCAGATGATGATGATGATGATGATGATGTTGATGATATTTGTTGTTGTTTCAGTCGTGTCTGACTCTTTGTGACCCCATTTGGGGTTTTCTTGGCAAAAATACTGTAGTGGTTTGCCATTTCCTTCTCCAGCTCATTTTATAGATGATGAAACTAAGGCAAACAGGGTTAAATGACTTGCCCAGGGTCACACAGGTAGTAAATGTCTAAGGCCAGACTTGAACTCATGGAGAGAAGTCTTCCTGACTCCAGATCCAGGGCTCTATCCACTGTGTCACTTAGCTGTGATGATAATAGTATAGCTAGCATTTATATAATACTTTAAATTTTACAAAGCATTCTATGTTATCTAATTTGATCTACATAACAGCCTTGTAAAGTAGGTGCTATTATCCCCATTTTACAGATGAGGAGGCTGAGGCACAGAGAGGTTAAATTACTTGCCTAGCATCACACAGCTAGTGTCTGAGACAGGATTCTGATTAGGATCTTCTGGAGATCTAGTCCCAGGTTTTCTTTATCCATGAAGTCCCTTAACTGCCAAGCCAGAGAAGGTGGCCTGACCTGCTATGACCAGAGCCCTTCGGGTGGCATGCTGAGAGTCTACTCAGTGGGACAGAGAGGGGCCCCTTGTGATCCAATCGTGTGGGTGCTAAAGGAGGTTTACATAGAGGATGGTGGGACCATAGAGGCATGGGGAGTGTTTCTTGCTGATTATTAAAAGTTCTAGAAAAGCTGGATAGTCAGCATAAGGGAAATGAAAACAAACTGTACAAATTCAGCAACTAGAGCCAGAACTCTTGCTTTGTAAGAACCATAGTCTGAAGGCAGAATTCCTTATGGACTTACTAACAGCACTAGTGAAAGAGGCAGAGATGATGTGGGCAGAAACTGCCTGGCTGTAGGCAAAAAGAATAAAGTCCAACCCAGATGTCTCCCTGGAAAAGATGCTGAGATCAAGGTGGAAAGAGAAAACAATGGGAGCAGAAATAGAGATATCAGCTGAGAACTTGCTGGGGTGGAACATAGGATATGGGGCGATGATTCTAAATGCAATCTAGAGCAAGTTCCTGAGGCTCACCCACGCAGTGGCACAAATAACACAGGCCCCAGAAGAGGAGGCACAATGCAGGGACAATGGAGCTGGCAGCAGCATGGTCATTGGCAGCAGCAGTGTAACCCCCAGTTGAGTGGGCAGTGTGGTGGCTGCTGGCACTGAGCAGCATTTCTGTCAGTGCTCATTAGCAGGTTTTAATAGGCCAGGGCCTCCAGCCCCAATTCCAATGCCCTCTCTTTTCTTCTAACCCATTGGGTCCTTGGCTATAAAAACCTAGCTCTAATGGATTATTGTTTTTCCAACAACTCCACCTGTCTCCACCTGTCTGTGAAAGAGGCATATGCAACTGAACCTCACTGGCCATCAATCTTGATAACAAGAAATACTATGAGGGATGGAGGTCCTGCCAATGGGCTGGGCTATGAGCAACATAATTGGTGGGTGGGAAAGACTTGAGTGGAGGAAGAAAACAGGGTCAAAGACAAGGCTTTGGAATACAACCAGCTGTGGAACATTTATGATCACCCAGTAAATGAAGAAAACCAAGAGAGTCTTATGACAAAAACCAAAGAAAGAAAGATATCCAGGAGGAGGGGATGGTTAATAGAGTTCAAGGTTGCAGGGAAGTTAAACAGGAGGAGGACTGAGAAAGGGCTGTTAGGTCTTGTTGTTAAGGGATCACTGGTTACCTGGGAGAGAGCAGTTTCAAGGGGTGAGGTCAGAAGCCAGATGACAAGGGCTTAAGAAGTGAATGGCAGACAAGGAAGTGAAGGAATTGAGTATAGTTATGGTGAGATATGCTTACTTTTTTGCACATATCAAACTCCGATTTCCCCAGGACACTGAGGCCACATATGGCTTTCTAGGTCCTTAGGGACAGCTTTTTGACTGAGTCCAAGTTTAACAAAATAAAACCTTTTATTAAGGGGATCTATTCTGTGAAGTTTGCATTCAGTCAAAGGACCACACTTGAGGACCCAGAGGGCCACATGTGGCCTCAAGGCTGCATGCTCCCCACCCCAGTAGAGCAACTGGGTGCACAGGTACTAACTAAATCTACAAGTATTCATTAAGGACTTACTGTCTGCCAGGCACTGTGCTAAGTGATGAGGATATGAAGGAAAAGCTAAAACAGTCCCTGCCCTCCTATTTCACCCGTGCTTGGAGCTAAGAGAGGCCCGCTCTCACTGGGGGACAGTCTCTGGACCACCTCTCCTTACAGCACCAAGAACAACTCTGAGCATGAAATAGTTGGGGAAAAATACTTTCTGCTAAGGTAGTCTAAAGGAGGCTGTCAGTGTTTGTTGTGTGGATTAGGAGCATGCTGCTGGTGATTGCTGAGAGGAAGGGGTGTCATCACTGAGAAGTGAGAGATGGAAAGAAATAGCTGGCTTGATTAGATCCTGATGGACTCAAGCTGTGAAAGGCGTGTTGGCAGGGGTGGAGATGCAGAGAGAAGACAGTGACATGGAGTCATGGAGAGAGACACATGTGGCACAGATCCGGCACAGATGTTTTGAGGCTGTGGTTCCTGAGAAATCAATGCTCTTTAGTTGCTGCCTAAGATTGCAAAAGATGTGATTAAATGGAGCTTGTTAAAAGACCTTCATCTCTAATACCCCTGCTATGACTGATCTTACTGTATTCCTCTCCTGCTTGCTGAGGAGACAGGATTTTTATCAAGGGAAATTTATGTCCTGGTTCTGTTTTAATTAAATATCTTTTGCTCTGATTTAATAACTTGTCTGTCATGGTTGGGAAGAGTCATTAGTTGGGTTTGGTGCTATGGATTTATTTAGATGGGGACCCTAAGAGAATGTTGGATTTGAAAAGCTCCTGGAGCCATGTAAGAACCTGAGAGGAGTCCTAGTCATTGTGTTTATGGGGAATCATCGGGGCCATACTGGGGAAGGATTAGAATATCCCTTTCCTTTTCTATTTGCCTTCTCTTCCCCCATCCATCATTCTCCCCTCCTTTTTCCCTTTCCTCTCCCTCTTTTTATTCTCCTTCCCTCCTCTTTCTCTTTCCTTTTCCTTTCATATTCTTTTCACTTTCTTTCTTTTTTTTTTTTTTTGGTCTAAACTATGATTTGAATGCAAAGTTTTCCAATGCAATTATTACTGGTTAGGGCAATTGCTTTAAAATAGCCATTATACAGTTGTATGTCAAATTGGCATTAAAACTTTGTTGTATACTGCTGAACTAAGACTTTCGAAATGAATACACTTCATATTTGAGTACTAGGCTAGATAATCAACATAGCTTTTCATTTATTGGAGGTGTTCATTAATGGGGTTTGACCATCATTGAGGACTGTGGGTTTGAGGGGTGATGAACTCTATACCATGCTGTGGACATACTGGGGGAATGTAAAATATAGGATAAGAATATAGGAATCAAGAAAAAGTAATAGATGCATTATGCAAACTGACTTGCACATCAGGGCATTCCAGCATCCCCAAAGAAATAACTGTAAAAGAGTCTACTTGGGCAGTAGTTATTAATTTCTTTACTGTTGACTATGAAAGCATGAAGCCTTCTTCGTTAAATATTTATTGAGAATGATATAAGGGGTGGGGATACACAATATCACCCTCAGCAATTAGTGATTCAATGTAACATTATCTTCAGTAGTGTTTACTCCAGGGACAACATCAATCACCGTTAGTCATTTCTTACCTTCCTCATCAGGCCATTCTATGGCAATATATATAGTGTGGTACAAAAGAAAGAACACTTATTTTTAGACTCAAATGATCTAGGTTCGGTTTTTGCCTCCATGCCAACAATTTATGTGACCTTGGGCAAATCACTCATCCTTCATGGACCTCAATTTCCTCATCTTAAAAAAGGATAGTTTATAAGGTTCCTTCCTTTTCTAGCACTATGTTCATGTAGAGTAGACTTCTACCTATTGTTATTATTGGGGAGTCAGTATGGAAACTTCTTTTAGGGAAGGGCACTGAGTTCTGTCCCACAAGTAAAGTGAAAGGGGACTGATGTTAGTATGTATAAGAGGCTAATGGATACCTCCAAGGGACCTGCTTTTGACCTCATACTTGCCATGAAAATGTAGCATCCTGAAGTTCTTGTACTCAAATACTCTCAGAAGCTTTATGGACAACTTGGGGGCACAGAGAGTGTACAGGACATTTGTGATGAGAACACACTCCCTAACTCCCCTCCATGTACACTAGGCTAGTTGTTTTTTGTTTATTTATTTATTTTTTATGTGAGGGAGACTAAGCAGTAATCCTAGTCTTTATGAATCTGCACAGAATGCCTAGTTCAGGTAATCTCTATGTGGATGTTGGAGCATGCATATATATATATATATATATATATATATATATATATATATATCACAATTGGTTCTGGTCTGCTAACCACATGATGAAGTCTCTTTGAATATCTACATAGTCAGAACTGGGGGTGCATTCAAAAGGCACTAGTCAGTCAGGACTTCTTTGTTCTCTTTGGGCTCACTCCTTTCTTCATGGCAACATTCCAGAGAGAAAAGAGAAACAGTGCTGTAGAAGGATAGGCCTTGAGCTCTCCCTACTTGAAGTGGACATGGAGCTTATAAATATAGGCCTCAGTTTTTTGCCTTGATAGTTGTTCTTTTGTTCTAGGTAAAGGAAATTTGAGGCTGTGATCTTGTGAGTTTCAAAAATTGTCAGGATAATTAGCCATCATGAGGGCCAGGAGTAGTATGTATATACCAAAGTTTTTAATCAGCTAGACCAGTTTGAAGTGCCAAGGAACAAAAATGACCTTTGGGACTTAGCCCTAGCTACGATGAAGATTCCTCCTATAGCAATGCTATACTCGGACCTAGACTTGTTGGGACCAATGCTATGTTAAAATTACATTATGTTTGAGCCAGCTCTCCCTGGAGACCATGATGAAAAAGTGGAGGACAAGCCTCCAAAGTGTTGGGGTTGTGGGCAATGTTTCTACTTCCGTTCTTGTCATACCTTTGAAGTAAATTGATGTTAATTGATTAAATAGGACTAGATTACTCACAGTGGGCAGGTGGAGCACCCTGAAATGGAAGGTGAAACCAGTAGAAATAAAGCTAATCCCACCCCCTCAGAAGTATTGGAATGGAGACGTAGTTATCCTTGTCCTAGGAGAATGATGTTGAGCTAATTGCTATGCTTAAAAATACTAAAACAATTCTTGACATTTAATCGGCTAAGGGCACTAAAGGCTCAGACTGTTGACCTAATTTTCTGCTCATCTGAGTACAGAATGGCCATAAGGAGCTCCAGAGATGCTCCTCTGCTTTGCAGAGCATGACAGATGTCTTAGAAAAAGAGTAGCTTTGCTCAGCTGAGTCAACTTAGTGTCTTCAATGCACAAGCCTTGTGGAATATAGTTCTCCTGTTATGGTCAAATAAATTCCCTTTTTGTTGGATAACCCATTGGATAGTGATATCTAAAAAATACAATAGTATCTGACTTCTGAACACTGTGTACTACAGTGAGCAGTGATTCACCTGAAGTTTACTGTGGGATGTTTATATTTCTTTGTCATTCTATAATTCACAACCACTGTCTTTATTTGTGCAGGATTAACTATTTTAAAAATTGCTTTTTTTAAGTCATCAAGCTTCATAATATTTACAGGCATAAGACAACCATGGAATAATCTGTCATGGTTGGGATGATAATGATGATTCACATTTATAAAGCAATTTAAGGTTTACAAAGTGCAACAATCCTATTAAGTAGGTAGTAGTATGATACCATTTGCCTCCCTCATAATTTACTTTTTGTTGCCTACACCACCAATAGTGAATGAAGCAATGGGAGCTTGTTAAGTGCCTACAATGAAGCTGACTCTGTATACTGGTTCACTGTGTGACTGAGAATACAAGAATGGATTAATCCGTGTTCTCAAGGAGCTCCCATTCTAACAGGGGAGACAGTAAGGATATATACAGGCATTTACAGAAATAAATATAGAATAAATACAAGTTAGTTAAATGCAGAATAGTTAGGGAAGAAGGAAGGACCCTAACAATTGGGGGCTGGGATTAGGAAAGGCTTGTGTAGAAGAAAGTTATGGTGCTCAAACTGTGTCTTAAAGGAAGAGAGGGACTGCATGAGGTGGAGGTGAGGAGGAAGTACATTCCACACTGGGGGCTGCTCAATGCATAGGCATAAAGTGACAATGCAGTGCTGTGTGTATGGAACAGAAAAACATACCAGCTTGGATGGACTGTAGAGTAAAGGAAGGGGAAATATAATAAAGCTAGAAAGATGGGTTGTGAAATGCTGGAGTAAGGTTGTGAAGTGTTTCAAAAGCTAAATGGAGAAGTTTATATATAATCCTCAAGGAGAGAAGAAATCACTGCTGTTCATCAAACTGGGGAATGGCATGGTCAGATTTATACTGAAATAAAACCACTGACAGCAATATGGAGGATTGAATTGAGTGAGGAGACTTGAAGCAGGAATTAGGAGATCTTTTTAATAATTCAGGTACTGTATGAGGTGATGAGTTGAGAGGAGGAATCAGATGTAAGAGGTGTGGAGGATGAAATGAGGATTTGACAACTTAATGTACTTGTATGGAAGGAGAGAGGAAGTATAACACCCGGATTATGAATTTGGGAGATTTTAAAGATGGTAGTCCCTTGAATAGAAACAGGTAGATTTGTGAAGGGATTTGTTTGGGGAGAAAGGTAGTGAGTTCTGTTTTAGATATAGTGAGTTTGAGATGTATTTATACTGTTGAAGATGGGGTTCCATCCCCATGATTCCAGAGACTTAGGCAAGAGCTTTATCATTATTATCATCAGTAAGCATTTATTCAGCACTTACTATTTGCCAGGCATTGTGGTAAACAATGGAAGTATGAAGAAAGACTTCTTCCTACTTTCTCCCTCTTCCTACTATCCCCTTTTTTCCTGGGGCTTTGCTCTCCTTTCTTCAGCAGTCTTACATAAATCTTTCTACAGCAGGCTGTAGGGGGCTGGTTCTTTAAAAAAGTAAGGGAAAATGATCAGGTACTAGACTTGAGGCATAAAAGGCTTAGCCTTGGGAGAAGCTGAATCAGGTAATCTCTCAGTTCCAGCTACCTGTAAGTTAATTTCCTGAGATCCTGACTTGGTAACTGAAGAGGGGGATAATATTTTACATTATCATTTTCACTTTGGAGTCTGTTCTTTTAATGCATAATGAATACAGTGGTTTTAATTACATTTTATGTTCCACAGTTCCTTACTGCACTTTAACTTTGAGCTTAGTTTTAGGCATTGTTCACAATAAGATGACTTCGGGATATCCAGTTCAAAATATTCAATAAGCAATTGGAGATCTTGGACTGAAGATCAGGGGAGAGACTGGGGCTGGATTTATAATTCTTGGAATTATCTGCATAGACATGGTAATTAAATCCACCAGAGTTGATGAGGCTATACACAGGGGGGGAGAGAGACAGAGAGAGAGACAGAGAGACAGAGAGAGAGAGAGAGACAGAGAGACAGAGAGAGAGAGAGACAGAGAGAGAGAGCACCCTGGGAAATTCCTTCATGTAGGAAGGTGGACAGAAGGTAAGAGTGGTCAAACAAGTAGGAGAAGAACCAAGAGAGAGTTGATCTAGAAAAATCTAGAGGGGAGAGAGTATTTGGGAAGAGATGATGATCAATAGAATCAGATGCAGCAGAGAGATCAAGAAAAAATGAGAACTGAAAAAAAGATGACCAGATTTGACAATTAATACATATTAAGAGATAACTTTGGAGAGATAAGTGCCAGTTGAATGATGAAGTCAGAAGTCATATGCAGCATTGAATGATTTTTCCAAGGTAACATAGTATCAGAAGTAGGATTTGAACCCAGATCTTCTCAGCTACATATCCAATAATTTATTCACTATGCTATGTTGACTCTAGTAAGACTATTCTTGAAGGACCACTGCTTGTGTCCTACCTAATGTCCCGTTGCACTAATTCACTATTTACCTTACCTTTTTCTGTTTGTAGTAGAGAAGATAACCATCATGTTTCAGTACAAACCACCTCTTCCTCCAACCCTTCAGGAATCCTGAGTGAGTCCTTTTGTGTAGGTAGCCACGACAAGTAGGCCAGGGGGTGTTGGGGCAGCGACTGATGTCTGATCCTACCACTAAGGTTAGAACATCTGGGCCTGAAAGAATATAATTTGAAGAGTTGAGCGACTGGAACATAAGGCTGGAGGGATCAATGGTCTTTAGAAAAAATGAAATATATTCCAAATAAATATATTCCATCTATTTCATAAAATCTTGAGTGTGACCTGAATCTTCCTCATTTTATAGATGAAGAAAGTGAGCCCTAGCAAGTTTAAGGATATACAGTGAATCTGTAGCTTAACCAGAACTCTAACTTGATTCATCTGTGTTCTTTTCCCAATGCTTCATTGCTTTTCATGTCAAATTATTTGTGGGCTACCACAAAAATACTTCTCAAGGTCACTTCCCCATGCTCCTATGATCTAGATGTGGGATTCAATGAAAGTGAACAGATTTTGCTACTAACCAGACCAAACTGTGAATATATGAGGAGGGGGAACCTCCCAGGTACCTTCCTCCACTAATGGACAAAGGCATCAGTACTGAGGCCTTTCTTCTGCCTGCTCTGATTGAATAACAAGGTTACTGGCTTGCCCAGCAATAGAGTGGAGCTAGATAACAGGGCTCTTCTGATCAGAGTACCTGATTCATCAGCTTGTCTTCACTGAGACTATTTAATGTAGAAGACAGGGCCATGAAATACAAGCATACAATTTGAACCAGAAACATTGGGATATATTTTATCCAAGATTCACGGAGTCTTCCTTATAGGTAGTGACAATCCCCCTTTGACCTAGGTGATAAAATAGGTATGAGAAGATAATGCTTTGTTTTCATAGAATTGTAGATTAGAATTAGAGGGATCCTACAGAACATTGAGACCAATCTCTTCATTTTACAGATTAGGAAATTGATTCACAAATAAGCAAAGAGATTTGCAAGGATCATATAACCAATGCCTCATGCAGGGTTTGAACTCAGGTCTTCCTGGTTCTAAGCCAGGTGCTCTATCTACCTTCGCTCTTGACTGCCCCTTCTATAACACATTTACACAATGTTCTATTTTAGAGTTGTCTAGGTTTGTGCCTTATCCTTCTGCTAGTTTGCAAACTCTAAGAGGGCAGGGGTCAAACCCTATTTAAACTTTGTATTTCTCCAGCACCAAATAGATTTCTCTGCATATAATATGTTCTTATTCATTGTTGGCTATGCTTCAGATGCAGCAAGAAGTTATTGTCTGTATTAATATAGAAACTTCTCTGATATATTGAATTTACGCTGCCACCTATTTCATTTATTTGCAGAACTTTTTGTTCTTGGTTTTTTTTTCTCTAAAAAGGAATTACCTAATTCATACCAAATCATTGTTATCTATTGGTTGTTAATAAATGTTTGATGTGAATTTAAAAGCTGAGACTGTTGAGGAAGGAATACTGGATATGGTGTCAGAGTACCTGGGTTCAAATCCCACTTGGCTAATTACAAGTTTTATGACCTGGAGTAAGTCCTTTCTTTTCTTCCTAAACCTTAGTTTCCTGATCCATAAAATGAAGGGAGATGGGGTTGGACTAGATGACCTCTGAGAGGCCCTTCTGGCTCTAAATCTCTAAGTAAAAAGATAGGAAGAGAAGGAAATTCTCTCTCTCATCCAATTACATTTTTAGTTTAAAAAATCAATCAATAGCCTCATGCAACCAAAAAAGAGACAGAACATATAACAAGGGCTTGGTTCAGAGAGGATAACCTTGGCTTTTGCTCCGTATCTAACTCAGAGCAGGTTAGACGTGACCCAGCTCCCCCTGGTCCCTACAGGCCTGCCCCTCTGAGCACAGCACTCACTAACTGGCAGCTAGTTTCACCTTCTTCCCTGCGAGTATGGCTATGATTTCTGGCAGGCAAGAAGCTTATAGCTATCCTTGTCTTTGTTATCTCAAATGCTAACATTAGGTCATTATTTCACAGGCTGCTGTGCCTCCTGCTAGTGTGGACATAAAGCTGACACTGTAATCTTAGCTCCTGACTACCCCGGAAAAATCTTCTAAATGTCACACAGACACATATCAACCCTGAAATGCTTTGGGGACTACAAATGGGGTATGACTTCATTTGCAATTCCTCTGTGAGGGAGACCGTGACCCTGACAGGGGACATTTGGCCTTGGTAATACTGACTTTGCTGTGATGTCTGACATTGAGATTAGTGATCTGTTTAGAACTGTCTATGGAAATGGGGGTCAGTCAGGAGATGCCTCATATAAATGACAAGATTCAACCCAAGGGAACTCTCTTGGCTGAGTTACGTGGCCCTGAAAATAAAGATTTGTCCTGGAAAGGCTGACACAGACTTAACTTTGGCAGGAAGCAAAGCACCTTCATAATTAAATAACTCTCTCTATGTCAGGCTAACTCTTCATTGCTGTGTAAATACATTGTAATTTATTGAACTGCCCTTAAGTTCTTGTCAAAAACATAACCAGAGGAATTAAAAGAGATGCCTAAGACTGACCATCAACTCACAAACATCTTTGTCTTTGGACTTTAGTCTCAGTAGTATTGCAGTCCTGAAGTAATATGAATGGTTGACACATCTGTCAGTTTCTTTACATGCTGTTACACAAAGGATGCTGCTTTAGGTCATTTTCTCCTTGTTCATGTAATCCATATGTGGGTTCTTAAGATCCTGATCCCATTTAGCTGATGATCAAGGCTAGCCAGGAGCTAACTTCCTTTGAGATACAGCTAGAAACCACTAATGTCAGTGATGCATCCTGGTGTCGTGTGAAAGTATGACACAGTTGACAATTTGGGGGTGTAGAGAGGTGGCAACTGCTTCTTTCTCAGAAACTGTTTGGGGTAGGGAATGTGATTGACCATTTCCTCCCCCAGTTCTCCCTCCTTCTTCCTTTACTTCATCATTGGGCCTCTCCCCCATTTTCTATTTTCAGTCTTTCCTACCACTTCTATTTCCCACCCCCATAAATAGAATTATCACCTAATTTCCCTACTTATCCATCTGTGAGCCTCTATACTTAATGAAGAAAGATATAAGCGTTGTTATATCTCTTTGGAATAACACAGAGTTTGTTTTACTTTCTTTGGATAAAAGGCTCCTACAAGACATATGGGGAGTCATGGAAGTTATCTGTTTCCATAAAATGAAAAAAAAGTTGGAGGTCCAGTGTCTTAAGCAACAAGGAGCTTATCTTTGGTAACATTCTTTAAACGAAGGGGAAAAAAAAGTAAAAAGCTATCAAGCAGACCTTTCATCCCTAACACCTTGGCCCAGAGTTTGTTATTTACAGCTGCAGCAGAGAGAAAAATGATTTCTTTTTTTAATTCACACTTTCTCCTTGGATCACTGTCTTCTTATTATGCCACCAATCTTTAACTGTGTCAAAGTTGCACCTCCACTGTCAGACGCTGCCACCCTCATAGGCACAAAGAAATGTGCAAGATTTTCAACTTTCCCTGAGGGCTGAGTGTCAGACTCAGTGTTTTCAGTGTCTTCAAGAACAGGAGTAGAGAGTCCCCTTCTGAGTTTCTATGACTGGTTGGCCTGCTTGCTTTCAGTAAAGGATATTATAAAAGAAAGGATTCTCATAAAATGCTTTCAGGTGAATCAAATCTCATTGAACCCTATCTCTTTTCATGACTTATTTTCCCTAAAGGTAGACTTATTTTGGTTATTAAAAACAACAATAGAATGAAACAAACCAAAAATAGGTAAATAATTGATGAATAAAGATGTATAATTACCAATAAGTACTTATTTGTAAAGTACAGTTGAATTTCTTAACAGTGGTGGTATTGAGGAAGAGCTGCTAACCATATAGACTTTTAATGCCTGTAGTTTTCATATTTTGAGGGATATGATTTAAGCAATGGCACAGTCAAACTGGTGAAATAACCAGTTCTCTTATAAAGGAATTGTACAGTAATTGAAACTTCTTGGACATTAAATGAAGAAATATTCATTACAGAAATCAGCCAAATAATGTCAATTTTCATATTCGTGAATTTGCTGTCTTAAAAAACACAAATAGCTAAACAAGCCCAAATTATGTCTAGTTTCTCATATAGAAATGATGATTGTAATTTCACCGATTACTTTATAGGTATTCATATTTAATTTTTTTCAGTAGCATAGCCAGAGAGCTAAAAATATAAAAATGCTTATATAGGTTATATTTCCATATGAGAAAATATAAGAGCAAATAAAAGATCAAGTTTCTTACCTCCAATGGATTTATGTTGGAAAGACATAATAAGTATTCAGATCACTATTTTCTTAGAAAAAAGGAGAAAGTATTATATGTTAAGATGATTATTTAGAATGTTGTGATTTTGTCCTTGCAGAACTGAAAAAAAAAATGCCCATCAGCCTGGATCGATTCAGGAGTAGTTCTTTTCAGAGGTGAAAGTGGGGAGATTTTTAAAAGAAGTATTAAGTAACAAAGTCCTTTCTTAATATTTCTAAAAAAAATCTTTCTAGGATTATTAAACAGAAACATGGAGAAATTGAATTCCCTGGCCACCACAGCATAGGAAATTATAGAGAATAACATGGATATCCTCCCCTCATTCCCAAAATATAACATGCCACATCCCTGGTTCCTGATAGAATAATAGCCCTAAGAAAAAGGGGGGCAATGATCTGTCATAAGAGTTATAGAGGATTGAAATTTCTTTTCATTAACAAGACCCCCTTAAATATAACCTGTCTTATCTTTGAAAAAGAGATGGTCTCCTCCACACACACAAAAAAGAAGCTGGTGATCATCAAATCTGGTATAGAACTTAGAATAGAGAAAGTGTCTTCAGATGGCACTGAAGCACACCAGGCTTTTGAGATCCTACCTTGGGAAAAAGAGGAGGCTTCTATCAGTCTTATACTAAGGTTCATTGCCCTATGTGAAAAGAGTACTAGAATACCCAGCTACCCATCTGAAAATGAGTCTAGGGTGTTTCATGCACTGACCTAACCATTAGAGATGCTGCACCCTATGAAGAGCTCAGAGAAACCTGTAAGGACCAGCCTAGGCATCAGCAGCCCAGGGGATGCACTATTTGCTCATCAGCAACTGAATCCACTGATGAGATAGCTTTGCAGATGGTTGACCTGCTTGACCAAGTATAATTGAGAGACAAGGCCAAGGAAAGAGCCAGACCTGATTCTACAATACATCAAAGTGAACTTCAAGAGGATCTTCTAGTGAAAGAAAGAATATCAAGACTTTGTGGCTATGGAGTTGTGAGCTGACTTGGCCATATGTGTTTGCTACCTGTATGACTCATAACCATTGTACTATGGTCTGGCATCCACTCTTCTTCCAATGGACTCTGTGCAGAGGAGAGCACACCTCAAGTTTTGGAGGGAACTGCATTATAATTACTGTTCTTTCTATTCTATTTGAGTAAATGCCTCTGATACTGTTGTTGTTTTTGAAGAGGACCAGTGACCGCATGAGGGTGATGTCTTGACTTGAACATGAACTGGATGTGAGTGGGGCAGAGCTACACAAAAGTAATTATTATCTCCTCCAGAGTTATCCAAGTCCAGTGACAAGACAAAGGTCAAGGTGACTGATGATGGCTCAGGATGCAGTGGGCGATGTTGGCCTTTCTAAATTCAAATGCCTCTGATAAAGAAGGGATTCAATCAACTGGCTGATTATTAAAGAAAATCACACTGGTAGTCACTCAAGAGCTACAATGAAAGGAGGAAAGCTACCTACAGGGCTAATCCTAGAATCTTCAGAGTAGTAGAAGTCCAATCTACTCCTTTGAAGACCCAACCTGCCAATGTCAGTGTGGCTTGGGGAAATGAATCCAGAGGTGGTTCTACACACTCAATTGGAGATGCACTCAATGGAGGAATTAAAATAGACAAGTGATCCTGATCTACACTTCTGTTCATTTCAAGAGAAAAATCCTCTTAACTTGGAGAAATAACCTGAACTTATCAACCTATGAAACAGATAAATACAAAATGACCCTCAGCTGAGTGACTTCCTTTCATTTCTTTAATAATGGTGATAGTGTGACAGAAAAGTGGGGAGAGAATGCTAAGAATCACAGTTTTTCAACACATATAAAGGTCATTTTAACTGTTGGTAATCTAAGGGTCAGATTCTTGTCTAAGTAATAATACTGGAAGAACTGAATATTTCATCTTTAAATTCTTCACTATAAAGTTAAACCAGATTACAAAAGGAAGTTGTAGATAAATGGAAGGATGGCTTTTGGAGAAGCAAATAGAAGAGTTGGCAGAATTGATTTTCTTGTGTATCTAGAAACAGTATGAAACATTATTTCATAAGAAATTTGATTATCTTGTATTACAGTGCTCATTATAAGCATTTATAAAAATACTCCTGTATTCTCCAATGCATTTGTGATCTCATTGATTTCATTTCCCCCAATGAAGCAGATCAAAATCTATCCATGCCTTTACATCCTATTACTCTTATCAATGGTTTCTCATAATTCCTTCACAGAAGAATACAATCCAATGTGCTGGGGAATTTTTCTCACATTCCTTTGACATTACAAAGTAAGAAAGGAACATACAAGTTACCTGTGGGTTATCTTTCACTCCTATCCCACAACCCAATCCTCTTCTTCTCCTGTTCTATATTTTGGATCAGGTTGCATGCTTTCTATTTTCTGAATAACTTTTTTTGTGTGGTGTATGTATTTCAATCTGCTTGCTCTCACCTTTATACCTCTCTACCTTAAATCTGAATTATCTTCAGTTTTAATTATTTCTGAAACTATCATGTTCCATGGTTGCAGCATGCGACATTTTTGTCTTTGTATTCCCAGATCTTAATATAGTTCCTGGTATAAATTTAGCACCTAATAAATGCATTTTTATTTTTGTTGAATTGAGATAAATAGAATATAACCAGAAAAATTATTGGAATTTTTTTATATGGGCCTTTATTTCCAGGAGAAGTTTAGGGTCACAGAAGGTATTTTTCTTTTATAATATCTGTCCATGAAATATTTATTGTTGGATGAAAATTCTAGAAGTTTTCCACCTAATTTCATAATTTAATTTGGACAACAGATATTAATCATCTCCTTAGCTCTTCCTGGGTAGATAGGTTAGATGAACTCTTTTGATTGTGAATGACATTTAGGAAGCTTTGAAATGTTCCAAGATTTGACACAATTAGCAAAAT
The DNA here is from genome assembly GCF_028583685.1 of Petaurus breviceps papuanus. Lineage (NCBI taxonomy): Eukaryota > Metazoa > Chordata > Mammalia > Diprotodontia > Petauridae > Petaurus > Petaurus breviceps. The sequence continues at coordinate 4,259,285 of NW_027185793.1, forward strand.
GTCATTCACAAAGAAGAGTATCTGGAGGAACTCACTGCCTACAAAGAATCCCTTTTCAGCTTGCACTCTGCACTGGATCTTCTCCATGGCAGTAAAGAATACTTTCAGGGAACATATATCTCTGTTGTTTTTTTGTTTAGCTCAATTAATATTAATAATTAGAAAATCATTAAACAAAGGCGATAGTTTTCTGGTTTTAAAGGAAACTTGTGTGATTTTTGACATACTTATGGAAGAAAGTCTTTAAGACAGCATGCCTCTCGACCAAATCAAATGTTTAAAAATATCCTCAACAAATAATAAGCACATTGGTATCTTATATTTTCTATACTTTTCCATCAAATGTATGGTAGTAAATATCATGGTTTACAAAAACATCAACATGAAAATAACTTCAGTGTTTACTCACCAGCTAGTATTAAAAATGAGGAGGTAGATAAATTCTGTGAAGCATTAGATAAACTCTTCCAATTTAAGTCAATAAACTTTGATATTCAGTGACTGCAATATAAAACTAGACATAGAAGAGAATAGCAAAAGAATATGCTGCAAAATGTGGTCTAGACATGAAATGAGAGAATGAACACTTGTTGACTGAACAGATGCATAATCAATCAATCAACAAGCATTAAAATGTGCTAGGCATTATGCTAGGTGCACTTAAGATATCAAGACAAAAATGAAATTTTCCTTGCTCTCAAGGAACTTATATTCCATTAGGGAAATTATTTAAAGGGAGTTGGTGGTACAACATATAGAACATTGGGCCTGGAGAATACAAGACTTAAATTCAAATCTGGCCTCAGACATTAGCAGGACAAGTCCCTTCACCTCTGTTTGCATCAGTTCCTTAACTGTATGTGGGGATAATGATAGTATGTGACCAAATGACATTTGGCTTCCTCTCAAAAGAGTTCATCTTAACTATATACGCAGGAAGAGTTAAGGAGATGATTGATGTTTGTTGTTCAAATTAAGATATGAAGTTAGGTAGAAAGCTTCTGGAACTCATCTAACAGTAAATATATCATAGACAGACATTACAAATATCTCTTCTGTGATCCTAACGAGTGACCAAATGAGACATAGCACAGTGCCTAGCACATAGTAGGCATTTATTAAATGCTATATAAATATTTATTTACTTCCCTTCTACTTCCTCTTTTCTGTGAACATATAAGAAGGTACAAAATATTTGCAAAATAAATACATGGCAAATAAAGTAATTTGGGGGTGAAGACCAACAGCTAGAGGGACCAGGGAAGGCTTCATGTAGCAGGTGATACTTGAGCTAAGGATCAAAAGAACCTAAGATTTGTATGAAACCAAGACAGGAGGGAATATGGTCCATTCATAGGAAACAAAGGCATCTTGCTGAGGTATTATGAATATTTTCTTAAAGTGGGGAGGGGAGAGAGACAGAGACAGAGAGACAGAGAGAGACAGAGAGCGAGAGAGAGGGACATACACACACATATACACAGACCCAGAGAGACAGACAGATAGAGAGGAGAAAGACATGGCAGGTACCAAATAAAGTAACAAAAATGGAATTGACTATATTTTAATGAAAGGAAATGACTTATTATTGATATTGAAGTCATTCCAAAATCACTTATCTGTGTACAAGAGCATTGAATTGTCCAAGAAAAGATCCATTGGTGCCTAATAAATGCTTTCTCCTTTCCCTCTTTCCTAATTTGAAATACCTATGCCCCAGAGAGCGCTGGCAAGTATAGTTGGAGGTGGCTGACATTCTTCTCCTTCTTTCCCCATGATTAACCAATAGGATTTCCTTCTCAATATTGTTTCCAACACTTCTACATCAGTGCTACCATCCCATATCTTGTAGGCGCTTCACCAGAAGGTTGGATTTCCTGTTTTAGAGTCGCTATCCCACTCTCATTTCCTATAGTAAGTTTTTTGTTTTTTACAATTAAGAAGTAACAAGAAAGGTCTCTAGCATATTAAGTGAATATGAATAAGAATTGTACAGATTCAGCAGGAATCACTGGAAAGATGAATCCACATCATTGAAATCACAAATCCATTGAAGTAATGATGTATTCATTTTGTAAGCAAAGAGAAGCAGCACAGATTGTAATTTGGTGCTAATAAGAGTAGTAACAAAATCTGACAGAGTTGGCAAGAGGAATTAACCACCTTCCACAGAAGACATGGAAGCAATATGTTTTATTATACTCTGGTTGTTTCATCTGGGTCAAAGTGCTTTAGGGGCAATCTTCTTGCAGGGTAAGAAGAATCTAAAAGAGTTTTAGTTTTGTGATTATACATTTTATTGATTTATTTTCTTATTACACATTATGGCACTGAAACTAAGAATGATGAACAACATTCTTTGTTGGCTAAGAGTTTAGGAGATGTTTTGAATTGTACATTATTACCTTTCTACAAATTTCCCACCATCATTTTGTTAGCCAAATCCCAATCTTCAAAGAAGAAACCTTAATTCATATGAACAAGTTTTCATTACAAAACATTTAGACCTAAGGAAAGAAATGTAGTTTTATACCAATGATGTGATCTCTTTCCCAAACCCACAGCCTAAACCTCCATCCCAATAGTGACAAAATCTTAGGTCTAACATAGCTCTCTACCACTCTGGGCTGAATCTCTTTTTGCAGTAAGTTCATCTTACCTTTTCTTGCAAGATTCACAGCTTCCGAATGTGCAGCACTGGTGACATCAGTGCCATTGACAGCCAATACAATATCTCCAATCAGGAGCCCAGCTTCTTCAGCTGTGCTGTCTATGAGTGGAATGAGAAAAATGGTTTAATTTAAGAAGGGTTCCAAATTAAGTACCTTGCTGTTTTGCACTCTGAAAAGGGTGTTCTTTCTCTCAAGGCCCTTCATTTCAACTTTATAAAAGCTTTTTTGTCATGAATAAAAAGGAACATACTGTCTACACCACTTCATAATCTCCTCAACCCAAGTTCCTTTCATTTCTAGATGTAAGCTTCCTAACACTTTTAGCAAAACTTATAGGATTTAGAGCTAAAAGGAACTTGAACCCAGGCCTTTTGACTCTGAATACAGCAGTTTCCCCACCATAACTTTGCTGTCACCCAGGTCTTCTACTAAAAAACAGCAGGATTGGTCTCTCAGGAATGTGACCTATGCATTCAAATTCCATCAGTATCTTTGGTAAAAATAAAGGACAGGTCACTTAACTTCGCTTTTCTTCAACCTTCATCTGTAAAATGGGGGTAACAGCTATAGTATAGGGAATACATCAATAAATGCTCATGAGGTGGTGAAAACTGATCAATGCTTTAAAGGACCATTTTTCTACTCTTCACTATGCAGACAAAAACCACAATTTGAGGATGAAAGAGATCTTGCTTCTGGGTCAGAGGAATCCCTTCCGAGGTCACATCTATCCCTCTATTTCCACATAGCATTGTACCCAAGGTCTCTTGAAATAAAGATTCCATGACTTCTTTTAGCAATGCATTTACAATACTTACCAATTTCCAGACGCTCTTAAATTACATCTGGCTTCTTCTGCAGTTCTAACTCACTTTCTCTTTTTCAGTTCTCATAGTAGTGGGAGAATTGATGGTCATCATTGCCTATATATGAAACCCTCAAGGGCTTGAAGTATCCTATTAAATTCCGCATCTCCAGGATATATTAAAATTGCTCACAGGATTTTGATCTTTAGAACATAGTTCAGTTACATGGGTGAGGTTTAGCAGGCAAGCATGGTTAGTGCTGACTCTGCTTTGCTTGGCTGTAAATGAAAGGAAACTCTTCCTAATTCAGGGCTCTAGAGTCTTAGAGATTGCATCCTCTTGAGCATTTTTAAGCAATATTTAAGCAGAAAACCACAAATGGAGGAAGATAGATGAACAATAACTCAAATTTCTATATGCATATGAAACCCATGGTGATTGCTTGAAGCTCTTTGTTTCTGGCACATTTGCCTTAGTTACATAATGTAGTCTGATGCCTCATCAGAGTGAATTGTGGACCAACTGGCTAGGTCTAGCTACCCTTGAGGAAGCAGGGATGCTGGCTGCAAGAGAAGTCTCCAGAAAAACATAACTCTCTCTAAAACCACCTAGAGAACAAGAAGAAATTTCCCCCAAAGAAAGAAAGGTCAGCTCATAAAGGAAATAATGAAAGGACAACTAGGTGGTACAGTGGGTAGAATGCCATGCAAACAGCATGCAAACAAATACATACAAAGCAAGCTACATACAGGATAAATAGAAAATAATTCATACAAGGAAGGCACTGGAATTTAGAAGGGTTAGGTAAGGCTTCCTGTAGAAAGTGACATTTTAGCTGGGATTTAAAGGAAACCAGGGAGGTAACTAGTTGGGGAGGAGAAGAGAGTGTTCCAGGCATAGGAGACAGCCAAAGAAAACACCTAGAGCTGAGGGATGAAATGACTGTTCATAGAACAGCTAGGAGGCCCATGTCCCTGGATTAAAGCATATGTGTCATGGACTGAGGTATAAGAAATCTATGGGGGGGGGGGGAGAGGGAGGTGTTATGAAAGACTTTGAATGTCAAAAAGAACATTTTGTATTTGTTCTTTGGGGCAAGAGGATGTCACTGGAGTTGTGTGTGTGTGTGTGTTTTTGTGTGTGTGTGTGCTCTCTACATGACTGAATCTACATTTTCAGAAAATCACTTTGGTGGGTAAATGAAGGATGGATTGGAGTAGAGAGAGACTTGAGACAGGCAGACCCACTATGATTGAAAGAAAAAAGGAAAAAAAAAGGAAAAATCCCAGAGTCTACTAGGTCCCCATTACCTCTAGAATAAAACATATTTAAAAAAGCATTTAAGGCCTTCCTGGTTAAACTCCAACTCTTTTTACCTGAAGGAAAGGAGGCAGCTAGGAGGGACTAGAAAGAGAAATTTTAAAGTAGGAAACTTCAAAAGAAAAGCATAACTCTGCATCATAATTGATAGATAACTCAGAAAGAGAGATAGATCACTCATAAGGATTCTGAGAATGGATGGAAGGTGCACTGAAAGAAATGAAGAAAGGAATAAGAAGCAAAATTGGAGCTTTTGAGGAAAAAAAGGGAGAATAAACCGAAGAAAAAAATCTTAACCAAAAAACTTATTGGAAGAACCAAAAATGGAAATTCGGTAATTCGATAGATTTATTTGAGGAAGTCAAAAGAGCAAAAAACTGGAATAACACATGCATTATCTACTATAAAATCAACTGACCTGGAAACAGGGTAAGGGTAAGGAGAAAGAATTTAAAATTCATTGGCCTCATTGAAAACCATGATGAAACAAGAAAACTGGATACCATATTTCAAGAAGTCATAGAAGAAAATTATCCAGAACCATTGGAACCAGAGAACAAAGCAAAAATAGAGAGAATCTACTGGTTACCACACTTAAAATATGACATAGTAAAAAATATGATTGACAAACTACAGATAAAAGAAAAAAATACTATATAATACTTATAAAATAAATAATTGTACTTGACAGATCTCCAAGAAGGAACACTTCTTGGAATCACATAGGATTGTGCAGAAAACATAAAAAAGGGAATGTAAAAATGAGATATATGCTAAAGACACCCAAAAGGGAGCCTCTATTCAAGAATTATTCATTTTGTAAAGATGGACATTTCCTACAAATAAAGAAAAAAAATTAGACGTTTAATAGAATCAGTGCTTTTTAAAGAATCCCATTGAGAAAAAAACATAGCCAAAAAGATTCTTTGAAACACATTGCAAGAAATATGAGGAAGGGCAGAGCCAAGATGGCAGAGTAAAAGCAGGAACTTGCTTGAGCCCTGCTCAAACCACCTCCAATACTTGTAAAAAATGACTCCAGAAAAATTTTAGAGGTACAGAACCCACAAAATGACAAAGAGAAACAAATCTTCTGCTGAAAGCAGCCTGGCAGGCTGACAGGAAGGGTCTATCTATCACACAGATCTGGGAGCTGAGCACAGTCCCATGGGAGCCACTTGGACCCAGACCCAGGGAGGCCCTGACCAGTGGCCCAGATCATCTGGAGCAGACTTCAGGAGAGTGAATCACCAGCAGCTGTGGCGGTTTCCAGACATCTCAACCCATAAAAGCCAAAGAGAAAGTAAAAGTTCAGTAGGGAACTCTGTTGGAACTAGATGAAGAAGAGTACAGTCAGGCCCCTGCCCCTGCCCTGGGGTAAGAGGTGGCAGAGGGGCAGCTGCTGCCCTGTGGCTGCCTCCTGAGCTCCTGGACTGCAGATTGTAGAGGGACCAAGTGACCATTTAGAGGGTAATTACTCTTGCTTTGAACTGCTTGGATCTGGGTGACAGTCTTGGGTGGTGGTCCTGGGGAGAAGAATGCCAGTGTGCCAGAGAGGGTGCCCTCCTCATAGCTCTGACAACAGTGAAAACCCCAGCATTTTGGAACACAGCTCTCTCCACTTTGGAAGCAGAGTTCTACAATGGCATAGAGTTAAAAAGTCAAGTAATTGGCTGGCAAGATAAGCAAACAGAGGAAGCGCAATCAGCCAAAGAATCTTTTTCTGGGGGACAAAAAGAATCAAAAACATGCAACCAGAAGAAGACAACAAAGTCAAAACTCCTTCATCAAAAGCTTCCAAGAAAAATATGAATTGGTCAAAGGCCATGGAGGAGTTCAAGAAGGATTTTGAAAATCAAAAGAAGTGGAGGAAAATTTGGGAAGAGAAATGAGAATTATGCAAGAAAATCATGAAAAGCAAGTCAACAGTCTGATTGAAGAAAATAACACCTTAAAAATAGACTAACTCAAATGGCAAAAGAGGCCCATAAAGCCAATGAGGAAAAGAATGCTTTAAAAAGCTGAATTACCCAGATGGAAAAAAAATTTCAAAAACTCACTCAAGAGAATAATTCCTTCAAAATTAGATTGGAGCAAATGGAAGCTAATGACTTTATGAAAAATCAAGATATTATAAAACAAATGAAAAAATAGAAGGCAATGTGAAATATCTCATTGGAAAAAATACTGACTTGGAAAATAGATCCAGGAGAGATCATTTAAAAATTATTGGACTACCTGAAAGCCATGATCAAAAAATGAGCCTAGAAATCATGCTTGAATAAATTCTCAAGGAAAATTATCCTGATATTGTAGAACCAGAGGGCAAAATAAAAATTGAAAGAATTCACTGATCCCCTCTTGAAAAAGATCCCAAAAAGAAAACTCCTAGGAATATTATAGCCAAATTTTAAAGTTCCCAGGTGAGATAGTAATGGAATATAAAGATTCCCCTGTATTGCCTTGGTTTTCAAATTGATTGTGTTAAAACCCAGAGCTTGTTAATCCCCCCTGTGGGATGGATTTGTTGATGTAAAAAGAGAGTCCTGAACTGGGAGGTAGATTTGGAGAGACAAGAGAGAGGCAGAAGAACTTTTTGGAAGCAGCACCTCGTGGAGGCAGAGAGAGACTGAGAGCATTGCTGAGGGCCACTTTGAATCGCCCTGGACTTTTGAGACCTGCCCCTGGAGCTGCCAAGGACTGAGGAGACATGACTGTTTTGCTGGTACTTTGTCTGTCTGTTTTGATGTTGTTTTGCCAGATTTGTCCACTGGTGAAAGACAGTCCTGTTGTTGAAGAAGTCCTGGAATCTGGCTGTTGGCTAAGAGCTCCTGAGACTGTCCTGCAGACAGAGAGTGAATACTGTCCACTGGTGAAGGACAGTGCTGTTGTTGCAGAGGTCTGGGAACCTTTCTGTTGGTTCAGAAGCCCTGAAGAAGGATTTTCTTGTTGTATGTTTACAGAAATCCTGGGAGAGGGTTTTGCTAATGTTTTCAGGGGTCCTAGGACTGTTCTGCAGACAGAGAATTAATGAGGAGACTAGCAATGTATCTTGTGGCCTTGCTAAGCTTTGTCTCCCCAGGAACAAAGATTGCTGAGAACTTGCCTCATGTCAAGATGAAGAAAAGACCTCCATTTGGGTATTAACTGCTGTGCTTAAACTTGTACTAACTCTGGGGTAGATTCAATTGTGATCCAGGGGTGGGGAACTTTTGACCTTTTTGTGTTCTATGGTTGAACAAATGAATGTACTTTACTTATGTTTGGAAACTAATCTCCATTTGAGAAGAGGGGTTTTGTGATGGACTAAATGAAGGTACAGCCTAGGGGTGGAGTAGTATTTAGAACAGGAACTTTGTAATTGATTGAATGAATAGAAGGTCCTGGGGTGGGGTAGTACTTGGAGATTATTTAATCACACTTAGTAAATGCTGTATTTTGAATGATGTCATGTTTTGACCTTCTCTGTTCTTACTTTGTCACTGAATAAAATGGAGAGCACCTATGCTAGTATTTTGAACCTTGGGAAGTTGCCTTTGCTTGGCATTACATTACACCAGGTCAAGGAGAAAATACTTCAAGCAGTCAGGAAGAAACAATTTGAGTACTGTGGAAACAATCAGGATAACACAAGATCTAGCAGCTTCTACATTAAGGGATGGAGGGCTTGGAATATGATATTCTGGAGGTCAAAAGGAGCTAGGATTAAAACCAAGAATCACCTACCCAGCAAAACTGAGCATAATGCTTCAGGTCACTCAATGAAATAGAGGACTTTCAAGCATTCTTGATGAAAAAACCAGAGCTGAACAGAAAATTTGACTTTCAAATACAAGAAACAAGAGAAGCATGAGAAGGTAAACAGGAAAAATAAATAATAAGAACTTATTAGAATTGAACTATTTGCATTCCTACATGGAAAACGATAATTGTAACTCGTGAGACTTTTCTCAGTTTGAGGATGGTTGAAGGGAATATATATGTATGTATGTATACATGTATATATGTATAGGAGCGTGTGTATGTGTATAAATACATATGTGAGTGTGTGTATATGTATGTACATGTATACATAGACAGAGGGCACAAGATCCAGTGAATAGGAAAGGATGATACTTAAAAAATAAAATCAAGAGGTGAGAGAGGAATATATTGAGAGAAGGAGAAAGGGAGAGATAGAATAGAGTAAATTATCTCATAAATGAGGCAAGAGAAAACTTACAATGGAGAGGAGAACAGGAAGGTGAAAGGTAATGGCTCAACTTTACTCTCATTGAATTTGGCTTAAGGATAGTATACACACTCAATTGGGTATCTTACCCTACAGGAAAGAAGGGGGGAAAGGGATAAGAGAGGGGATGGGAGAAGGGAGGGCAGTTTGGGGGAGAGGGTAGTTAGAAGCAAACACTTTTGAAAAGGGACAGGGTTAAAGTAGAAAATAGAATAAGTGGGGGGGGGCAGGATAGGATGGAGGAAAATATAGTCTTTCACAATATAACTACTATGGAAACGTTTTGCATAACTACAGAGGTACAACCTATACTGAATTGCTTGTCTTCCTAGTGGGGTGGGTGAGGAGGGAAGAAGGGAAAGAATCTAGAAATCAAAGTTTTAAAAACAAATGTTCAAAAAAATGTTTTTTTTAATGTGCAACTGGGAAATAAGATATACAGTCACTGGGGTTTAGGAATCCATCTTTCCCTACTAGAAAGTTAGAGGGGTGATGGGGGAGGATATAAGAAAGAACAGATTACGGGAAAGGGTATTCAGTAGGCTCGCTATCTTGGGCTGGGGGTAAGGGAAAGACGGGGAGAAAATCTATAACTTAAAATCTTGTGGAAAGGAATGTTAAAAACTAAAAATAAATAAAGAAATTGAAAAAAAAGAAATATGAAGAAGAAAAATAAATTTTTGAGCAACTTGGAAGAGATATATGATGAAATAATTATACTCTGAAAGGGGAAGAAGATACTACTGTTTCTTCAGAATGTCACCGTCTCTTAAGGCCAATGGTAGACACTAAGAGATATATTCCAGCCTGGGTATTTTAAAAGAAGAGAGAACAAAAGGGGAAATGAAGAAAGAAGGGAGTCTTAGGGGAGAGACAGGAAAGAATAGAAGAACTTAGTATTTTTGTGATTGGGGTGATAGGAAAAAGATTGTACTACTTAGAGTTGGGGAGGAGGAGGGAATAGGGAGAACATGAAACAAACTCATTTGAATCACACAAGGGAAGACTGGGTTTTCAAAAAAATGTTCTGTATAGAAATACACTAAAGTACACAGAGAACTAAGCTAGAACAGAGAGTAAGGATCTCAGTTCAAAGGAGGGAGTAGAAGTCCCAAACATCATCTGTATAAGGCTAGTTACAAGAGAGGGACAAATGAAGTGACACCCCTTCTTTACTACTAAAATACAACCTGGGTCCTGCATACCATAGGTGTCTCTATTGGGCCTATTCATGAATTAAAGACACATTGTTTGACTCAACATTTGATACATTTTCATCTTCACAGATGGAAGAAAATATGATCCTCAGATGGATTTGTTTATATCAATACATCTGGCAGTGTATATCTGAAATATCCTGAGGATAATTTCAATACTATCAACTGTCCCAGAAACTTGATACTTGATACTCTGCTAATGACTTCAAGTGACAATGGCACTTAAAAAAGATGAAATCTGGAAGAGCATCTGGACCTGACCAAATAAATAGAGAAAGAATCTGTGCTGGAGGAGACACAATTTTAAATGCATTCAGAGAGTGATTTTCAAGATATCACCAAGAGGGCAATATTCCAAAAGAATATTTGAAAAATCAAAGCTACATAAAAAGGAAACCAAGAGAAATAAGGAATGACTGCCAAATTTCTCATATTAGAAATATTTTTATGAGGATGGTCTATAGCTGATCAAGAGTATCCTTGAGGAAAATATGAAAAGGAATGCCAGTAACATTATGCTAATTGCATTTAGATTTCCATTTTCAGATAGCATTTACATTGTAGGAGTGACTTACTACTCCTTAACTCTACTTTACCCCAGAGTAACATGGATATAGCTCTTTTAGATAGAAATATTTTCTAGAGGTAACACTTAAATTTTTTTAATTTGATTTTTCTGCATTCATTATTATAGGGTGTACCTGCTGATCTGTCCTGAGATTTGGGGAATACATCTTACTTTGGGAGAATATATTCCTTTATCCTCTAACTTTAGTGAGAATTTTGGGCATTGAATGCAGCAAATTGATTGGGGGAAAGCTGCTGGATAGTAGGAGGCCATCCCCCAAAATACACTACATGAATGGTTGCAGACGCCCACATGGGAGGCCAGCTCTGGTGTGGAGGTAAATGCCTCATTGACTGTCTTAGTAGCAATGGGATGATAGGACAACCAGTATGTTAACTCCCCAAGGTCATGTGCCATTGTAGGCCAGAAAGAGAGCATCCTTAACTTGGCAATTCCATGTTTACACAAGGAACTAGAATACCAGGTATTGATTGCATCCTCTCATGCATATTTAAATAGTATGTCATCAGGGAACCTGAAATTAAAGCAAAAGAACAAAGGGAAGCCTACTTTTAAAAAAGTGCATCATTGCATTAGCATTTTTAATGCCAGTGCTTTTAGGGAAATGGGACAGTCCACCACCCATAATTTCCTCAGTAGTTTGCCTTTCATCAAATGATATAGTTTCCTTTTCAAGCACACTGGGTATCAAAACTACAACATCTGTTTCTTTTGTTGATGCAGTGAAAATTCACAAGTACTTAGGCTTTTGGTGAAAATGTTCATGTTTATGCCAGCTGAGTGTGGGCAATTAGTTACATAAGCACCAAGCAGGCTCAGTTTTTGTGTACTTAGGCATGATCAGAACTATTCCACCTACAGGTCTCCCAGCTTTATCTTTTTATCTTTAGCATGCAATTAAGCCTCTCTGGTGCATCCAGCAAAATGTTTTGTGTAGTAGGGAAGGGAAAATCACAGAACTGCTTAAAATATGTATAATTTAAAATTGCTTAAACCCCTCATTTAGTAGATATGACTAGACAATGAATTTGCTTCTCTTCAGCAATGGGGAACAAATTAAAAAGAAAGGGATAAAGAGAAATGGGAGCAGCAGCAGTAGGGTGAATGTCTGCCAGGGCAATATACATTTAGATTGAACTAGAATAATACTGGATTAACTGTGTGCCACCATTCCTGCCTGTTATTAGAAAAGCCTCAGGACCTTTGGCAGATTAAAAGTTTTGCAATCCAACCATTTTGATTTGGGCCAAGTGTGAATCTGAGAAGTATGTATGAGTATCTCTGTCGAACAGCTGCAAAGAAATTCAGAATTAAGTAAATCATAAAATGTTATTAAAACTCTCAGTTTTTTGATCTAGAAACAGAATCATACCAAGTTTTTGAGGATTTAGGATGCTTTAGTTTGCTTAATTTAGAATGTTAAAACATTTTTAGTGTCCAAGAGTTAATTATTTTTGCTCTCTGGGGTTGAAAAAACAGAATGGATCTTTAAATTACAGAAAGTAGTGCTTTGTACAAAGTAGGCACTTAATAATTATTTGTTGAATTAAACTGAAAGAGATCTGTAACCCCTCATACTAGGCTTTTGCATAAGACTCTCCTCATGGTTTCAAAGAATAATTACTGCATTGACCCTGGAGGTGGAAGGGTGGGAGAGAGGAGAGCTGCTTTTTCTGGCTTCCTACTTTGGCTTCTAGAGAGGACACTCTGGATTCCAGGAAAAGTCTCTGGAAGGAGAGAAAGACTTGAGAGGCAGCAAGTTATCATTTCCCCCATCATCTACTCTCACCCTTCTCAATTCTCAGATTGTTAAACACTTCTGAAGAAAAACTACAAAATTGTTGATGGATTCCATTATTTGTTATAAATTTGTACTAATTAGCATCAGCTTGACCTTTAATGTATTCAACATTAAAAAAAATGTTATTACAGCAATATTCATTTCTTATTGATTTTCAAAGACTTAACTAGGCCAGGGCTAGTCAGGATTTGTCCTAGGGTGGGCATTTTGCCTAAGGGCAGAAAATTTTCCTGAGGACAGAATATTTAAAGGACCACTCAGTGCTTCCATTCCTATAAGGAATAAGGAAGGTTGATTTTGGTGGAGGGCCATGGGCAGAGTTGTGTCTAAGCAGAGATGGTGATGGGACAATAGAAGAGAGAATGAAAGCAGATTTGCTGGAGGAGAAGCTCAATTATATTTCAGGGCTCTCTGGTGGAGGATAAAATTAAAGCTCCTCTGTTTGGCTTTTAAAGCTCCTCATGTTCTGACCCAAACATATCTTTCCAGGCTCATTAGACATTATTCTTCACTCCACACTCCTATAATACAGCCAAATTGACCTTACTATTCTTCACACAGGGCATTCTATCTCCTCTTTGCTCAGACCAACCCCCATGCCTATATTACACTCCCTTCTTCCCTTCCACGTCTTGGAATTTTTCACTGATTTCAAGACAAACATCACTTTGTACTTCTCTGAAAACCCTCTAACCTGCATGTGAGTGCAGCTTAGGGAGAGCCAACCCAGAGAGAGATGTCAGTGTTGCCTCTCTTGATAGAATATATAATACTTAGGTCCAGAGATCATTTCATTATTTTTTTTCTTTGTGTCCTCATCTCCAGTAGATGCTTACTAAATGTTTATTAAATGATTGACTCAGGAATGGTTTCAGTTTAGGAGGGTAACATGTTGTTGAGTTATTTTAGTCATGTCTGACTTTTCGTGACCCCATTTGGGGTTTTCTTGGCAAAGATACTAGAGTGGTTTGCTATTTCCTTCTTCAGCTCATTTTACAGACAAGGAAACTTCAGCAAACAGGGTTAAGTGACTTGTTCAAGCTAGTTGTTTTTTTTCACAGCTAGTAAGTGAATGATATTTGAACTCAGGTCTTCCTGATTCTAGGTCCAGCACTCTATCTACTGTACCACCTAGTTCTGATGCTGGAATCTTCCAGACCTCCCAGCTTTGACCTTTCTTTTCACTAGAATTCAGAAAGTCACTTCCTGGCAGTGATGTACTAGTATATTACTAACAACAACAACAACCAGTTCTCAACTTCTTCAAGTTCAATTGAACTTCAAGTTCAATCTTCTTTATTATTATTATTATTGTTTTACCATTTTAAAAATCATTTTTAAGTCTAGAAATCAACAAAGCAATAAATTAAGCCCTGATTTGTGGCATTTGCTTATTTCCAAGGCTTACATGCTTACATCAAAAATTTAATCACCAGCCACTCCTGCTTCTTGGTCTGTGTATGCTGCCTCCATTCTGCCTCCATCATTATCACCATCTCCTCCCTATAGGAACTTTGGATTCTACCCCTGGAACCACATCCTAAGCTGGAAACAATACTCCATATAGTTGTGTGCACTCCCTGTCCCCATCATTTTCCAGCTCCTCTTTGTTTGTTGTCTTTCCCCATTAGAATGCAAGCTCCTTGAGGGCAGGGGTTGTCTTGCTCATTTGTATTAGTTTCCCCAACACTAAGCATAATTCCTGGAACATAGTAAGCACTTAACAGATGCTTTATTTGTCTATAAATTTATCTCAGCAGCCTTAGGTCCAACACTGGTAATTTACAACCAGACTGAGGTAGCTTAGAAGGGTGTGTGGAAAGAGAGATGACTTTTTATTGCTTTAACCTCAGAGAGCAGAAAGTGATTAACTACTCAGTGATGGGAATGGGAAAAACAGGTATCTCCCAATCTTTCAACTTCTCTAATTAAGATCTAGAAGGGTACCCAGACACGCAGAGTAATGGAGGAGAAGAAAGTTTGGGATTGTTTTGCCTCTCAGCAATGAGTTCCAACAAACTTTAGTCTTTTGTCATCTGCCTTGCATCTTGTAAGATACAAGCCTAACAGAGACCTCTTGATGGGGTAGAGGTTTGACTCTAGGACTGGGGTTGGTCTAAGACCAGAGGACAGCAGCATATACTCCTTATCCACCTCAGACTGTGCTTTTAAAAGAACGTGAAGAAATGGAGGTGGGTGCTTAGGTTGGTACAAACACTGGTAGAAAGTACAGGGAATGCCACATAGTCCTGATATTGTGTTCCCTTTTGCCATTCTTATCCCTGACACACAGTGGGGGTGAGAACATCTAAAGTCGAGTTAGCAGGTAAGCTCTTCTCTCATCACTGATAGGAGAAGTTTTACACACAGTTCTGCTGGAGGTAAAGAGATGAGTGGCTAAAGGTATTTCTTGAATACAGACAAAGATAGTGACAATGGAAAGCAAAGGCTGGTAGGAGGAAGAGGTTGTGTGACTTTGACCCCTCCTGCACTTGGAATTTGCATGGGTCACACATGGCCTCACTATCACCCAGATAAAAAGAATCATTATTCATTCATTCATTCAGCTTTTTGGAGGGGGAAGGTAGGGTGATTGGGGTTAAGTGACTTGCCCAAGGTCACATGGCTAGTTTTGTGTCTGTGTGTGTTAAGTGTCTTGAGGCCGGATTTGAACTCAGGTCCTTCTGACTCCAGGGCCAGTGCTCTATTCACTGCTCCACTTAGCTGCCCCAAAAGAATCATTATTTAAAATAGGCAGCTACTCAGTTCTTTACTTTCACAGCTAATCACCCCCCAAAATCATATTATTTTCTCCTCTCAATTTCTTCTCTTCCCCTCATTTCTCAGCCAATTAAAATCTGACTTTCCATCTCACTATATAACTATATAGGTACAATTCTAACAAGGTATCAAACATCTCTTAATTGCTAAATCTTATAGTTTTTCTTTCCCAGTCCTTATCCTTCTTGACCTCTCTGTGATTTTTGACATGGTTGTCCACCATTCATCAATACCCTGTCCTCCTCTAGCCTCTTTGACACAGCTATGTTTTCCTGTATGTCTGATAAATCCTTGTACAATCTACTTCTCTGAATTGTCATTTATGTCCTCCCAGAGTTATAAGGGCTCCCAAGGCTCTTATCTGGGCCCTATTTTCTTGGACATCTCAACAAGTTCCAAGGCTTCATTTATCAATTCTTTACAGATGACTCCCAGATATATATCTATATCTATATCTATATATCTATATCTATCTATCTATCTATCTATCTATCTATCTATCTATCTATCTATCTATCTATCTATCTATCTATCTATAATCAACTCTAATTTTTCTCCTGAGCATCAGCCGTGAACCCTCAATTCCTATTAGACGTGGTCAACTGGATGTCCTATAGGCATCTCAAATGAAACACGTCAAAAACAGAATTCATGCTCTCTCCCCACCCCCAACTTCCATATTTCTCTTATGAGTCCCACAATCTTTTGAGGCACCCAGGTTTGAAACCCTGGGGTTACCCTCTTCACTATTTCTCACTTGCTCTATTCAATTGGTTGTGAAGTTTTTTGTCTACCTTGTACAATATTTCTCCTATATTTCCCCATCTCTCCATTTTCCGTGTAGAAACACCCTAGTTCAGGCTCTCATCTCTAAACTGCGCTATTCTAATATCTTCTTAACTGGATTTTCAGCTTCCAGTTTCTTTTCTCTCCAATCCATCTTCAACACCTCTGCCACAGTAGAGACAGAACTTTAAACCAGGTCATCCTGATTTTGTGTCCATTTCTTTATCCACCACTATCCTCTATCCCTTCTTAAATTATATTGTATTTCTTTGCCTGTTTAAATGTTGTCTTCATGCTCCACAACAGAATGTAATGATTGCTTTTCATTCATATGCCTTGAGCATAGTAGGTACTTAATAAATTCTTAGCAATGCTTGTTGGATAGGATTGGAAGCAACCAGTTGATCTGGAGGAATGAGTTCTTTCCTTATCCCTCATGCAAGCATCTCAGGGCTTCTATCTCCCTGACAACTGAGGACACTTTCTTGCCTCTTGTTCCAAGAGAAAAAATTCTTAGTTGTAATTCTTGATGATTATTGTAATTATTGATGATACAAGGGCCACTTACTAGTATCTACTTCAGTCACCAAGATTGGTTTGGAGAATTGAATGCGGAATCCCCAAGGATAATCACCAGTTCCTCTGGAAATTCTCACAGTCCGTTCCCGAACTATAAGAGGAAGCAAGCAAAGAATTACTCTGCTATTCTTTTTGTTCTGAAAAAAAAAAAAAGGATCTGACAGTTCGCATGTACTTCCGTGGGAGAGGGAACTATATAAAGGGAATTTGGATCTTACTAAAATTAGAAAATGAAATAAGACCTTTGCAAGTGAAAAAAAAGATCTGAGATCTTATTTAAAGGTTCATAAAGGTTTTCATTGAAGAACTGTAACAAACTTTAGGAGGCACAATTTATAAAAACTACTTCTTATTAGATATGAAATATACTAACATGTTTCAGAGTGGTTAGCATCTTTTAGGTTAGGTAGAGTCTTACTAGTAGAGTAATATGGATGTTACTAGATGCTGATCATTTTTAGGTTCCTTCTAGATCCAATATTAATTCTACAACTGTTAAATTGATTTATGCACAACAATTAGGTCAACATCATAGAATTCTGAGGTATTTTTCTTCTCACATACTCATTGAACAAAGAATTAAGAGGTATAACATCTAGTCCTGTCTCTGTCACTATAATTTTAGGACCTTAGGAAAATCACTAAACCCCCTCTCACTCAGTTTCCTATCTATAAAATGAGTGTTGGACTAGATGATCTCAAAGTTCCCTTCAAATTCCAAAAGGTTTTGATACATCTCTAAATCTTAAGAAATAAATATATAATAAAGCCAAACAAGAATTTGGAGTCCAGAAATCAATTCTTGGCCTCTCATGAAACCATCTTAAGAAAGGACCTGACAAAAACCAGGAAAGTCATCACCCTTACACTACTCTATTAACAAGTACAGGAGTCACTATTATTTATGTTTTCAAGAAAGTGGGAAACATTTGGGATATTTTTGTGATGCACTGAGTTTTCTTCAACTTCTTCTTATCTTAGATTTCACTCCTCGTTTCTTCCAAGATTTCAAATTTTCCCTTTCTGGGAAGCACAACTCTATTCTTTTAAGTGTAAATGACTGTATTTGCTTCTACTCTTACTCTTTTTTTCCTGTAGATATTTACTAATTTTTTTTTAACCTAGTACTCACCGATTTTCTAAGAATTTGTCATTGCTAGGTGTCCTTAGTGATTTCAAAGGGAACAGCACATAGAGTATGGCATCCTAGAAATGTGCTGGACTTTGAGGTAGAAAAGACCTGGCCATTATTCCTGCTGCCAGCACTTAATTGATCAACTAATTAATTAACTATGTGACCACAGACAAGACATGTCACCTCTCTGTCTCAGTTTTATCACTTTTAAGATGCAGATTGTAGAACCCAACTCACAGAGTGCTTTTAAGGCTCTTACTCCCCACAATTCCAAACCTTTTCTTCCCTCCTTAAGCCTTCCCTATCTCCCTCTCTAGCCTTACTCCTACCTCCAGCTGAGGACTACCTCTTTACTGAGAAAACAGGTCATTCATCATGAGCACCCTCTGCTCTAATTGTCTGTCTCTCAACACCACTGGACAATATCCCCCACTGTCTTCTTTACTCCAGTCTCTGGCAAAGATATAGCCTTTCTCTTTGCCAAGTCCAGCCATTCTACAAGTACCATTGATTTCATCCCTTCCAGTCTTCACAGGTAGATTACAAACTCAATTATCACTTCTCTATTTAATCTTCAACATCTCCTTATCTACAGTCTCCCTGATTGCCTACAAATAAGCTTGCCCCCTCCCCTTTTAACTTTCACTAGACTCTTCACTACCATTACCTTAAGCTATCATCTTATTCTTAGCTAAACTCCCAGAAAAAGCTGTCTATGCTCAATACCTCCACTTCTTTTCTTGTCACTCACTTCTCAGCCCTTTGCAATTTGATTTCTGACCTCCTTACTTGACTGACACTATTCTCCCCAAAGCTACCAGTGAGCTCTTGATTGTCAAATTGGAAGTTCTTTTTTTTCTTCCAGTTTCCATCTCCTTGATCTATTTGCTGCATTAGATACTATTGACCATCTTCTCATTCTAAATATTCTCTCCTTTATGAGTTTTCATGATACTAGTTTCTCCAGCTTCTTCTCCTATCTTTCTGATTATTGCTTCCTTGTCTCCTTCACTGGTTTATCATCCATACCATGCCACTTAACAGTGAGTGCTCTCCAGCACTCTGTCCCAGGCCTCGTTTTCTTTTCTCTCCACAGTTAATCTCCTGATGACCTTATTACCCCCACCTATTTAACTATCATCACTATGCAGATAACTTAGAGATACATATATTCTGTCACAGTCTCTTCTCCTGAGCTTCAGCTCTACATCACTAATTTTTTGTTGGCCATTTCGAACTGGATTTTCTGTACACATCTCAAACTTGACAAATCCAAAATAGACTTTATTATATTTCAAGCAATAATCAACCAATAAACATTTGTTAAGTGCTTACCATGTGTCAGATGCTTTGCTAAGTACTGGGAATACAAAAAGTATCTCTGCCCTCAAGGAGCTTGCAATTGAATCTTTCCCTCAAATCCCACCTCTTCCAAACACCTCTATTTCTGTCTAAGGTATCATCATTTGCCAGGTCTCCCTGGCTGCTAACTTCACCATTATCCTCAATTCCTCTCTCTATTTCACCCATATATCCAGTCAGTTGCCAAATCTTGCCATTTCTACTTCCACAATAACTCTTACATCCACTGCCTCTCACACATTTCCCTCCTTAGTTCAGACCCTCATCAACTCTCCCCTGGATTATTGTAGTGGCCTCTTAAATGGACTTCCTGCTTCAAGTTCCTCTCCACTTTAGTTTCTTCTCCATGCTATTGCTAGTGAGTTTCCTTTGGTGCAGATCTGAGCTTGCTACTCACCTATTCAATATACTTGTGTCTCCCTATTGTCTGGAGAGCAAACTCCCCTTCAGCTTTTAAATCTTTGCAATCTTACCTGAAACTATCTTTCCAGTTTCATTGTACCACACAGTCCATGTTCCACACTCTGTGACCCAGCCAAACTGTTCTTTTTTTAATTTCTCATACCCGGTACTCAGTCTCCCATATCTGTGCTTCTGTATGGTCCATTTACCAAGTGTGGAACGAACTCACTCCTCACCTGCCTTGTAGAATTCTTCTCTTTCTTCTAGATACAGCTCAATCACCACATTGTACTTTCCTGATTCTATTAGTTCCTTCCTTCCCAATTGCCTTATAAGGTATTTATTTCTATTTATTCTCCTTATAATTATTCTGAATATATGTGTATATGTACTTTTTGTTTCCTCCATTAGAATCAAAGTGCTTTGTGAATAGAGAGGCTCTTTTATTAATTGTATTTGTATCACCAGCACCTATCATAGTGCATGGCACATGGGCACTAATTAAATACAAGTTGCTGATTGAAGTTTTCTGAGATAAATAATTATGGTCATCATGTTATACCAAGGAGACAAACAAGACATCTGTCCAAGGTATTATAGATCATCAGTAGCACAACCAATCTTGAATTGAACTTGGTCAGAAAGTGCTTTTTAAAAAACATATATATAGTTATCTGGAAATAAATAAAATCCTTAGATGAAGATCATGAAACAACCATCTCCATACTGGAAGATAAACTATAACCTAACAGTAGCAGTTAGATAAATTAAAAAAGAGATCAAAGATCATTTATTTCCTATAAAGAAATTAACTTTAACTTTGCAAAATTATTAGGAAAAAATATATAATGACTCTAATGGTGATGTCAGTCAATTAAACACCATATGAATCATGGTAAAGCTATGGAAAAGAAATGAGCCAAGGTATCTTGCTTGATCTCCAAGGTCTCTTTGGGATGCCATGTTCTGTGTTCAATGTTTTGCTCTTGAAGAGGGTGGTGATACTGACTTTTCTTCTGGGTACCGTTAACTAGTTATTTTTTGCTTGACTTTCTCTGCACTTCCATGTGTTTGATCTCAGTATAATTTAAGAGATGAGGTGAGAAACTCAAGGACTTGGAGATGAAGATTTTAACTGGTGGTTATTGACTGAAAACTAATCAGGATGAGGGGAAAATAGAAAACTGCTTTCTGACTAACCACAGAATTCATGCAAATTACAAATCAAAACTTCCCACTCTTTCCAATTTGCTCTTCATAATACCTCCTGCTTTTGACAGATTGATTGTCCAACAGATATCTGGTAATTGTCCCTTTTTAGTGTGCTATTTAAATCAAAGTATGATTGTTTTGTTTTGTTTCTATACTATGGGACTGTTAAAATATCAATTGCTTTCAAGGTTGCTCTGCAATCAGGCAAACTGACTGTCAGTAGTACTTGTTAAAATATAGGTACTTGAATAAAGACTTTGAATTGTCTGTTCAACTTTAGCACCCTCCTTTGGTAGAGGCAGCAATCAAAATACTTTGCAACATGTTTTCCTCCTTACATTTTGATGGCACTTTTCACATATTTTGAGATTTATAGTCCTGGCTCCCCTTTGCCACCATCTGGTAAATAATCTGCCAGCAGTTTGCTAAAAAACTACAGCATAAACTATGTATATTAATTTTCAAATAATCTATCCCTGTAAATAATGCTTCCTTTGGGACTATCTGATTATCAGAAGCAAACATTTACAAGGAGAGTAAATGTTTCCATATACACATGAAAATGCTTCTTGAAAATATACCAAGATTTTTTTTTCTCCTACAGCTTCATGTAGTTTGTTGCTGATAGGAAAGCATAAATGTTTTCTCATTTTCTTGAGAATAATATTTTAGAGTTCCATTTTAAGAGGGATCAACCAGGATTTGGACGAGATCACAGGAACTGTTTGATCCAAGATTCCCACTTTACAAATAAGAAAACTAAAGCTTGGAGAGGTTAATGACTTGCCTAAAGCCTTCTGACTCAAAGCCAGTTCTCTTTCATGTATCCTGTTCTGCCAATGGATCTTGTGCTGGACTAGGCAATATCCTACCTGGTTTGGTGTCAGAACTGTAAGGAATAATCCATGCTCAAAGAAATTCTTCTCTCTGCCAGTTGATGTCTCAAGTCTCAGCATTAGAAATTGCTCTTTAGGCCTAAGTGTGATTCCCATTAAAATGCCAACATTTTGCAGAGGGGTAATACTTTTGATTATCAGTAATTTAAACCTAGTGTGGTTTACTAAAATGGACCTGTCATCTAGGAAGAGAAAGGAATAACAGATGGAAAGCCCAAGTACTGCACTGTTATCCACCAGTGTGCTGGGAAAACATCTGTCTATGTCATTGCCATATAGCCTAGGCTAGGGTTTGTTGCTGTTTTTTTTTCCCCTAAAAGGTGAGAAAGTTCTCCTTGACAACTGATTAGCCTAGGAAACTAAGGCTCAAACCCACTAATGGTGGTTCCTGGTAAACAAAGGGCAAAAAGGACAGTAGCAGTGCCCTTCAGACTTAGCAGATGTTCCGTGACCATGTGATTCACCAAACACTGACCTTCCAACCAGATGTGTTTTTGTATAAACCTCAGGGATACCATGTCTATCTTTGCTCCAGTGTGGTATACTTCTGGAGTATTTTTTAAACATGAGATAGCTAAGAAAACCTTTTTGTTAACTGTTCAATGATCTAAGAGTCTCATTTCATTCCGATTTTAGATAAAAACTATCACATTGGCCTGAGTCAGGACTAGCCTACAACAACTGCTATATTAAGACTTTTAGAAAGGATTCCATATCAGGTAGGTCTTCTATGGATGATTTATGAAATGTCAGGGGTAAAACACTTTCACCTTCTAATAAAAACCCACCTCTAGGCCCCATCATGTAATCCTCCTTTGGAAGAAAAAAGTACAGGTAACCAAAGCAGCTGATACAATGGATGTGTCAGACCATTCTGCATCTGTAGTCCTCTATCTCTCTACCAAGAGGATGGAGGTTTGCTTCATTCCCAGTCCTCTGGAATCAAGATCCCCACAATGTCAAACACTTACCAGCTACCGGTTGGGGCTTTTTACTAAGACATCTAGGACTGTTTTCAGGATTTTCATCATCTCCTCGGAAAACCCATGATGCCGAATGAAAATTCTCAGTGTAGAATCCTTTCTGCTCAATTTCATTTCTCATGCTGAGATCCACTGAGTGACCTTCCTCCGAAGTAACTAAGGACCCGAATATTGATAATTAGATTCACTGAATAAGAAAATAAAATAAGAAGCATGAAACATCCAAGGACAGAAAACAGTCGATGCGAAAAGTGCTTCAGCCTGGGGGAATCAAGCAAGCAAGCATACCATTGTTCGGTGTCAGGCACTGTCCTACATGCAGAAAGCACAAAGGAGAAAGCGAAGCAATGCTTGCTTTCAAGAAGCTTACACTCTAGTCTGGGAGAAAATGTATGTATCATGTAACTGGCTGTATACTAAAAACACAAGGTAATTCTGGGGGGAGCAGGAAAACTTTCACGTGGAAGATGACATTTGAATAGAAAGAAACTAGGGATTATCGAAGGTATGAATGGAAAGAGAGTTCATTCTAGCAGAAGTGGAAATAGGTGATGGGATGTTGTGTGGGAGGAAGAGAGAGAAGGTCAGTTTGACTAGGTCATAAAGTACGTGAAACAATTAACACCATGTCATCAGTAAAGGACAATACATAAGAGGGCTGGAAAGATAGGTAGGAATCAAGGTGTAACAGGTTGAAATCCTGAAGGCAATAGGAATGATAAGAATTTATCAGGGGCAGGTAGGTGGCACAGTAGATAGAACACTGGGCCTGGAGTCAGGAAGACCTAAGTTCAAATTTGACCTCAGACACCTACTAGCTGTGTGACTCTGGACAAGTCACTTAACCCTGTTTGCCTCGGTTTCCTCTATAAAATAAGCTAGAGAAGGAAATGGCAAACCACTCTAGTATCTCTGCCAAGAAAACCCCATATGGAGTCACATGACTCAACAACAACAAGAACAGAATTTATTGAGTGGAGGAGTGACACAATTAGATCTGTACTTGATGAATACTATGTTGGCAATTGTGGGGACAATGGGTTGTCGGAAGGAGAGCTCTGAATCAGGGAGACCAACTACAAAGTTATTCAATAGTCTTGTTAAAAATGAATGAGGTATGAACAAGAGTGGTAGCTGTGTAAATGGAGAGAAGAGAAGGCAAAAGATGTGGTTGTAGAAACAAGATCTGACTATTAATGATGTGTGATATGAGGTACCGTGATGAGATTGACATATGGAGGGAAACACTTTGTGAAAGAGCCTGCAAGGTGATGCGAGTTGAATTCTTTTTTAAAATCAACAAATAGTAAGCAAAATAATGATATTTTATATTTTCTACATCATTCAGTCAATAGAACAATGTTAAAGATATGGTTTATTACTGAATAGCATTTGCGAACACCTGCTTGTTCCTTACTAACCCTTCACTGAGGAAACTCTCAGTTCATAAGATAACTCATGAAGATTTGGTTGACAGCTGTCAATTTTTTCTTGGTCACTTTTTTGGCATCAATAAGATTTACCCTCCACTGCTTCTTTCTGCTTAATGAAACGATGCAACTCTGTAAGATTTTACAAATAAGTATACATCTCGCCTAGCATTGCCTACAGGATATATAGGTTCAAAACTAATATGTCATTAGTAATGTGGGACTCGAGCTCAGTAGAAAAAATGGGCCTAGATATATCAATTTAAGTCATCAGTACTCATATTAGAGGTGATAATTAACTTATGAAACCTAATAAGATCACCAAGAAAGATAATGTACAGAGAAAGAAAATGATGGTCCATTCTCTTTCAGCATTACTTCAGTCCAGACAAATTGTCCTTCTCTCTGTTCCTCACATATAGAACTTCATTGCCCATTTCCCTGTCTTTGCATTACCTGACCCCAAAGCCTAGAATGCAGCCCTCCTCACCCCTGGGTTCCAAGCTACTCTAAAAGTCTTTGTGGGAAGTTTTTTCCCCCTGCTGCCATCAGCTTGAGCCTCCACCATCTTTTATCCTTCTTGTTAGGAGGCTAGTAAGCAGCACCCAAGTTCCATTTAACATTAATTAGCTTATACAAAGGGATATTTTCTTTAAAGCTATAGCAAGAACAAAATATAAACACTTCCTCAAATACTTTCAGGGAATCACACTATCCCCTCTACTACCTTGTTCTCTGGGTGAAAAGGCTCAAAACTTATCTCATTTTCCATATGGTCCCTCCGCAATCATGCCCCATCACTGCACAATTTCTGGATAATCCCAAGTTTCAGATACCAGTGGGGTTCCAAAATTCAGGCCTTTGATCCTCTGGACATTGATGCTGGACTATGACTCCCAAATTCCTGTAATTTATTCTCTTGACCTTTCTAAACTCTCAAGATTGTCATGGTCTCTCAGCAGACACTGTGAGCTGAGGAGTGACCAAATGAAGCCAAATGAGAGTGAGGCAAAAGAAAAAAAAGAGGAGCTGAAGCTGACAGGCCATTTTGAATGCCTTTTCAATCCAATGGTCTCCTCTTCTACATATGGTTAACTGACCACAACCAGTTACAGAATGTGTATGCATGGCACTTTCTTTACACATCATCATGATTCTCACAGAAACAGGTCCCCCAGCTTATCTGTATAGAGAAACACCATTCCAGGTACTCAGCACATGTGCTAGACCTCATTACAAAAATAGGAGGCAGTAATGTTAATGGGATTTAAGATTTCTCCCACCCATTAATAGGCCTTATGTGGGAGCCCATTAAGGAAAGCTTGCTTAGTTGGCTTACTTGTAGTAAGGCTTTCATACCTTTTGCTAATTTCTAATTAGGTACTGAGTCACAAGGTGATGCCTTCTGACTCTGGGAAGTCTATACATACTGAGTTGGTATTTTGCTTTGAGGGCTGACTTATGAGAAGGATCTTGTGATTTGCTGGTGAAGATTCTGAGTGACCTATGTTCAGAGCTCCTCTACTGCTCAGATGTAAAGGCTCTCTCGATCCAGGAACGTATGTAAAATGTATAGTTGATTTTCAGGCAGTCAGAGCCCCGTCTGTTGGTCTTTATTTCTCTGCTTGTATTTTCTATGTTCATATTTTCTCTGAAGTTCAGGGTGCTGACTTTTCCCCTGAATTAGTGAATGTAATTTAAAAAGACTGTTGAGCCCTTAAACAGTTATATTTCCTAGTAAAGCAGATCTAAGAACCTGTGCTAGCAGCCATTCTGAGTATGCCAGGGTGGTTGCTGCAACAGAGACAAAGTCTTTGGATGAGAGAGTGGTGTAGGAGGCTTAAAGAGTGAAGAGAAGGTTTAGAAAAGATACTGTGGGGAACAGGATTGAGAATTAGTGGAGAGAAGTTAAAAAAAAACTGCCTTGATTCAGTGAGAGTTCAGTTGAGATCAGATTAATTGAGATTTGTAATAGATTTAGTCAGAATGGCTATACAACTTTCTCCAGCTCTGTTGAGTAGCATATGAATAGGAGCAGGTGGATTAAAGGGTTTCATTTTGAGTAATAACTAGCTAGATTTGATAGGCCAGCTTCTAGAAATGAAAACTGACAAAGTTCAGAGGTACCATA
Organism: Petaurus breviceps papuanus; assembly: GCF_028583685.1. NCBI lineage: Eukaryota > Metazoa > Chordata > Mammalia > Diprotodontia > Petauridae > Petaurus > Petaurus breviceps. The sequence continues at coordinate 4,285,618 of NW_027185793.1, forward strand.
AATGAAACCAATAGATGTTTACAGAGTACCTTCTATGTACAAGGTATTGTGGTAGGGACTGGACCATAAATATATATTTATAATAAAATAATAAATAAATTCTATAATATAGAATAATTTTCTATGAAGAAGAAATGATGCCATTTGTAGTTCTGAAGAAAATAAAATCAAATGTGAAATTCAATTTTAAATTCTGTCTAAAATAATCAGAGGAGAAAAAACCAGATGAGCTTGGTTGTCAACTATTAAAACCATCTTTATTGTCATTCAGGTTCTTAGAGAAGAAGATGTAAAAAAAATTCTGTGTGAGGCAGAATAGTGTGGACAAAGAGGGGCAAAAATTGTTACCATTTTACAGGGTACCATGCTGAGAAGTTTACACAATTTCATCTAGTAGTTTCTTTACTGGCAGTGAGCAGTTTTGCAATAAGCCACTTTTCTGATGTTTTGAAGAGCCCATTCAGCATGTCAGGGAAGTGTATTTTTATTGCTAGATGTGTATTTATGGTTCTTTCTATGCTAACCAATAAAGCAGCATTTTTGCTAGTATAAAAACAGAAAAAAGGTTGTTGCAAGACAAAAGATGCTAGTGATTGGTAAAAATGTTCTTGCAGCTCCTTAGCTTGCCACAAAATAGGTGACTAATAATAGCCTACTTTTAGATGGCACTTACCATGTGCCAGGTACTGTGCTTAAGTGCTTTGTAATTATTATCTCATTTGATTCTCACAACAACCCTGGGAGACAGGCATTACTATTCCCATTTACAGATGAGGAAACTGAGGCAGACAGAGGTTAAATGACTTGCCCAGGGTTACTTCCTGACTTTAGGTCAAGTGCTCTGTCTACTACACTACCTAGATGCCTATGGTGCAGCAGATTTCACTAGTAATTTGATTATTAATTTGCATTCTGAGAGGATTTATATCCATTCATTAAAAATAATATTTATTGAGAAAATGCTACACAAAACACACTGTCTTAGGTGCTTTATGAGATGACTATCTGTAATGGGAATGTAAATTTTTAAGATCTTCCCTGCCCCTAGGCTAAAGTGCACCTGAAGCCTGGGGTGGGAGGCTTGTTTTTCAGTAGATACTTCTTGATTGGCCAGTGAGTCAATAAGGTTGTTACATTCTCTGAGCCAGGAGAAGACTATATAAGCCCTGATGTGTAGCTTTGTTTTGGGGCTCACTTTGAAAAGTGTTCTGTGATTTCATCTGGATTCTGGGAAGCCATTGTTGAGAGCCCCCCCTCGGCTTTGAAAAGCCCAGATGTTGAAACCCAGATGTCGATTTGGTATGGATGTAATGGTTGGACATTTTGGAAACTGTCTATTTGATCTGTTTCTCTGTCTTGATAATTCTGTCTGTATATTCTGAAGTTCGGGGTGCTGACCTTTTTTCCCCTGAACTAGGTGAATGATACATATCTGACTGATTAAAGTAAGCTTGTTAACCCATTTTGAGTTGCTTTCCTTTATCAAAGCAGATCCAAGAACCTGTGGTAGTAGCGACCCTGGGGACACTGGGGTGCTTGCCACTACACTACCATTAAAGGTTTCCAAAGTGCTTTACAAATATTATCTCATTTTATCCTTACAACAACTCTGGGGAAGATGCTATCATCTTCATTTTACAGGAGAAAACTGAGGTAGATGGAGGTTAAGTGATTTGTCCAGGTTCACACAACTAATACACATCTCAAAGTAGATTTGAATTCTAGTTTTCCAGACTCCAGATCCAGAGTTCTATGTGTTATGCCACCTAGCTACATCTAGCTCCTGATTTTCAGAAACATATAGTCTAGTGCAGAAAATAAGACATGTATGCAAACAACTATAATACAAAACTGACCATGATGAATTAAAGAAAAGTCATGAATGAAGTAAAATGGCACTTCAGAGGGAGCAGAGAAGGCTTCATGCAAGAACTAAGCCTTAAAAGATGGGTTGAATTTTGACATATGCCATCTTGGAAAATCAGGGTGCAAGAAAGTGGGATTGGCAAGGGAGATTGGATCCAAACTGTGTATGCCCCTGAAGGCTAAGCTTAAACACTTTCAGCAGACAGCTGTTGGGAAGAATTAGATGCTCTGGGGGAAATTATCCTGACTGATTAGAGCAAGGAGATAGTAGGGTTTGGAAGGGAAATGATTGAGGAGGTCTTGTCAATTGTCTAGATGAGAAATTACTGAGACCCAGTGGAAATGAAAAGCGGGGGTGAAAATGAGAGATTTAAAATATTCTTATAGTTACAGAAAACATGTTATTATAGAAGTGTCATCACAATTACTGGTCTTCATACTGCATGGATTCTTTTTGCATCGTTAAATACAAGATGTCTTATAGTTCTCTCTCAGAATTTTAGATGAGAATAAATTCAATCTATCAATAGTCTTCTCTAAATTCCTCAGTCTGATGGTCTTTCCTCAGTCCTCACCCTTTATCTCTCTTCTGCATTTGGCACTGCTCACCACCTGGGTTTACATGACACTTCTCTCTCCTGGTTCTCCTCCATGTCTGACCTCTATGTCTTCTTTTCCTTTTCTGTTTCATCATCCATATCATGTGTCCTACTGGTGGGTGTTCCCCAAGGCTACATCCTAGACTTTCTTCTTTTTTCTCTTTACACTCTAATGGTGACTTTAAGTCACCAAAGATTGAGTGATTTACTCAATCAAGTCACCTTAATCCATTTAAAGTAACTAGTGATAAGATGGCCTAGCATACCTTAATCAGGTGTAATCAGTCAATGTCAATCCTAGGCTTTAGTTTCATTCAAAATCAGTCACAGATTTTAAACTAAATTGGAAACATACCTGAAACTGGAGCGGTAGGAAGTGAGTTCAAAGAGGCCAAAAAAACACCCTTTTCCAGGGGTGGGGAACCTGCAGCCTCAAGACCACATATGGTTCTCTAGGTCCTCAAGTATAGCCATTTTACTTTTGTTGGGCGAAATCTGGATTCAGTCAAAGGTCCACACTGGAGGACCTAGAGAGTCACATGTGGCCTCAGGTCGAAGGTTCTACCCCAATTTGGCTGGAGAAGGACCTTGAAAACTTTGAAAAGTCTGGAGGATGTTGGACTTCACACTGTGTACTAGACTCATTTAATATATCAGATATGAGTCTGCCTTGAGAGCCAATGTCAGAGCAGATACAGAGTCACAGCTCCATTGGAAGCCTGTTAAATAAGAGGGGAAAAATGCCTACTCATCAGGAGCTAAGTAACCCTTTCTTGTTACCTTCTAAGCAAAAGAAAATCTTCCTCCTTAATGTCATATGTGCTTGTAGGAGAGACTTTGGGGAGGATCTTTTGTACCAACTATTATCCTTTTTTGAAACTGACAAAAATGATTCTCAATTGATAAACTTGGGGAGAAGCACAGCAATGGATGTTAGAGCTTGAGCATTAGATTGACTTCTAAGGGATATTTCTAGAACCCTGAAAGAGAGATGCAATTTTGATCTGGGAAACTTAGCTCATTTGTGAGAGTGAGACTTGGGATAAGTATCCTCAAAGCTTACATGAGCTATACTCATCAGCTCCCATGGGTTTAATTATCATCTTTAAGCAAATGATTCCCAGATGTATATATTTAATCCCTGTCTCTCCCTTGGGCTTCTGTCCTGCATCACCAGCTGCCTAGTAGATATTTTAAACTGGATGTCCTGGAAATATCCCAAACTCAACATGTCCGAAAAAAACAATAACAAAAACAAAAAACCTAATCATCTTTCCCTGAAAATCCACTGCTTTTCCTAAACTTCCCTATTTCTGTCAAAGTCACAAACATTCTTCTCCCAGGTTCCTAAATTCATGATTATTCTTGATTTTTCACTCTCACTCTCCCTCACTACACATAGCCCATCAGGTATGAAATCTTAGTTTCTATTTCCACAACCTTTCTTATTTTGTACCCCTTCTCTCTACTCACAGCCCCTTTATCACCTCTCACCTAGACTATTGACCTCTAATTGGCCTCTCCCACTCAAATCTTTCCTCACTCTAGTCCATTCTCCATACAGCTATCAAAGTGATTTTCCTTAAATGTAGACATGACCATATCACTCCCTTACTCAATAAACTACAGTGTCTTACTATTAAGAATAAAATATGAACATCTCTGTTTCACTTTCAAAGTCCTTCACAGCTTGGCCCCAACCTAGCTTTCTAGCTTCATTATTTCCTATACTCTTATGTTCGAGGCACATGGACATTCTTTCTGCTCCTCACACATAGCACTCCATAGACCACCTCTGTGCCTCTGCACAGGTGGTATTTATGCTGACATCCATTTCCTCTTCATCTTCACTTCCACCTCATTAAATCCCTCATTTCCTTCAAGAAGCTCAAGCTTCCGAGAGGCAGGCCTGGAAGGGGCATGATCAACTCAGAGGGCGTTGTCCCATCAACCACAAGGGCCACTACCAGGCCTATCACCAAAGGGCTGGGACTGGAAAGAGCAAGGTAAAAAGCAAATACAGGGGCCCCTGTCCTGGACAGCAAATACTCCTGGGGCTACCACTTCATAGCCCAGAAATTAAAAAAAAGCCCCTATCAGGACTTCCAAAGACCAGGATGATGGAGTGAACCTCACCTGCTCCAAACCCCCCCTCTGACCCTGAAAACATAGTAACTCTTGCCCCAGGGCAAAACCCTCTACAGTAAAGGCTTGGGATCCCTAGAGGAAGGGTGTGGCTAGGGCCCTGTCTCAAAATGGGTAGAAAGCAGACTACAAAGGCAAAGACTCTGGAGTCCTACTATCTTCAGAGGGAGGAACCAAACTCAGAGGGAGACAATGTGGACTCCACACCCACAGCTGAAATATCAACAGAGAATGGGTCCCAAGCACAGAAGGCTCTCCTAGATGAGATTAAAAGCAACTTTGAAAACAAATTGAGAGAGATAGAAGACAAAAAGAATAATTCTCTCAAAACCAAAATAGCAGAATTAGAAAAACATTATAATGAGGAAAACATCTCTCTAAAAAGAAAAGTATATGATATGGAAAAGGAGCTCCAAAAGTTAACCAAGGAAAATGATTTGCTAAAAACTAGAATCAACCAAATTGAAAGAAATAACTCTACGAGGAACCAAGAATTAGTCAAACAAAACAATAAGAATGAAAAATTAGAAAAAGAGGTAAAATACCTCAAAGAAAAAATAACTGACCTGGAAAACAGATCCAGGAGAGAGAATCTGAGAATCATAGGCCTACCAGAAAATCATGATGAAAAAATGAGCCTAGACAACATTCTCCAAGATCTCGTTAAGGAAAACTGCCTTGAGATAATAGAACCTGAGGGTAAAATAGAGAATCCACTGGACACCTGCTGAAAGAGATCCCAAACTGAAAAGTCCTCGAAATGTTGTGGCCAAACTCCAGAACTACCAGATAAAAGAGAAAATACTTCAAGTGGCCAGAAAGAAGCAATTCAATATCGAGGGTCCACACTGAGGATTGCACAGGATTTGGCAGCCTCTACACTGAAAGATCAGAGGCAGTGGAATACAATTTTCCAGAAGGCAAAAGAGCTTGGGTTACAACCAAAGATCACATACCCAGCGAGACTGAGCATATTCTTCCAGGCAAAGACATGGTCATTCAACGATATAACAGAGTTTCAGACCTTCTTGATAAAAGAGCCAGAACTCAATGGAAAATTCAATCTCCAATTACTAGATGCAATAGTGACATAGAAAGGTAAACAAGGAAAACACACACACACACACCATGCTATTTGATAAGAGCAAACTGGTTACAGACAAGTATAGACTGGTATGAGTACAAAATACACAAAATGATGATTTAAAAAAATCTTATTAAGGGCTACAAAGGGACTGCAATGGATGAAAGGGAATGAATGAAGTGGAAAAGGGTAAATTATGCCACACAAAGAGGCATAAAAACTGTATAGCAGAGGAAAAGAAGGGAGGGAGATGGGAATTATATGAGCTTCTCCCCCATTGGTTCTGGTGCAAGGAGGGAATAACAACCAGTTAAGCATAGGACTCTATGGAGAAGAAACGCAAAAAGTATCATTTTAGAGGGAAAGAGGGGAGGGAGAGGAGCTTCGCATGAGACTTGTTCCTATCACTCTTGGTGTGAAGAAGAAATAACATGCTTCATTAAGTATAAAAATATCCTACAGGCAGTAGGAGGGGGAAAGGGCTACAAAAGGGGGGGATGGGAAGAAGTAAGGGGAAAGGGGAGGAAAAGAGAGGGGGTCTGATAAGGGAATACTGAGGGAGGTGGTGGTCAAAAGGAAAACTATTAAGGGGGGGAAATATGGACATTAACAGGGGCGGGAATAGGATGGAGGGAAAGAAACAGATAACAATCATAACTGTAAATGTGAATGGGATGAACTCTCCCATAAAACGGAGATGGATAGCAGAATGGATTAGAAATCATAATCCTACAATATGCTGTTTACAAGAAACACATCTGAAACAGAGGGATACACACAGTGTAAAGGTAAAGGGCTGGAGTAAAATATATCATGCATCAGCTAAAGTAAAAAAATCAGGGGTAGCAATCCTTATCTCAGATAAAGCAAAAGCAAAAATTGACCTAATTAAAAGAGATAAGGAAGGAAACTATATCCTGTTAAAAGGCACCATCGAGAATGAAGCAATATCATTACTTAACATATATGCACCAAGTGGTATAGCATCCAAATTCCTAGAGGGGGAGGTAAAGGAATTAGAGGAAGAAATAGATAGCAAAACTATACTGGTGGGAGACCTTGATCTCCCCCTCTCTGAACTTGATAAGTCTAACCTCAAAATAAACAAGAAAGAAGTTAAGGAGGTGAACAGGATTTTAGAGAGGATAGGTATGATAGATCTCTGGAGAAAACTGAATGGGGATAAAAAGGAATATACTTTCTTCTCAGCGGTTCATGGCACATACTCAAAAATTGAGCACCTTCTAGGGCATAAAAACCTCATGATTCTATGCAGTAAGGCAGAAATATTAAATGCATCCTTCTCAGATCATGATGTAATAAAAATTATATGCAATAAAGGGCCATGGAAAGACAGACTAAAAACTAATTGGAAATTAAACCATTTAATCCTAAAGAATGAGTGGGTCAAACAAGAAATTATAGAAACAATCAGTAATTTCATTCAAGAGAATGATAATAATGAGGCAACATACCAAAATTTGTGGGATGCATTAAAGGCAGTTCTTAAGGGAAGTTTCATATCCCTGAGTGCATACATGATTAAATTAGAGAAAAGGGAGGTCAACGAATTGGGCATGCAATTGAAAAACCCAGAAAAAGAACAAATTCAAAATCCTCAATTAAATACTAAATTAGAAATATTGAAAACTAAAGAAGAGATTAACAAAATTGAAATGAAGAAAAATATTGAATTAATAAATAAAGCTAAGAGCTGGTTTTATGAAAAAAACACAACAAAATTGATAGACCCTTAGTCAATATGATAAAAAAAAGAAAGAAGAAAACCAAATTATGAGTATCAAAAATGAACAGGGTTCCTCCTCCAATGAAGAGGAAATCAAAACAATAATTAGGATATAATATAACATAATATAACATAACATAATATGTTGCCCAGATTAACTGAAGAGGAAGTAAATTACTTAAATAACTCCATCTCAGAAAAAGAAATTGAACAAGCCATCAATCAACTCCCTAGGAAAAACATCCAGGGCCAGATGGATTTACTAGTGAATTCTATCAAACATTTAAATCTAACTGATTCCAGTAATTTACAAACTATTTGGGAAAATTAGTGAAGAAGGAGTCCTACCAACTTCTTTTGATGACACAAATATGGTACTGATACCTAAATCAGGAAGAGATAAAACAGAGAAAGAAAATTATAGACCAATCTCCCTCATGAATATAGATGCAAAAATTCTAAATAAAATACTAGCAAAAAGATTACAGCAACTTATCTCAAGAATAATACACTTTGATCAGGTAGGATTTATTCCAGGAATGCAAGGATGGTTTAATATTAGGAAAACCATCAGCATAATTGATCATATAAACAATAAAACTAGCAGAAACCACATGATCATCTCAATAGATGCAGAAAAGGCTTTTGACAAAATACAACATCCATTCCTATTAAAAACATTAGAAAGTGTAGGAATAAATGGAGCCTTCGTTAAAATAATAGGTAGCATCTATTTAAAGACATCAGCAAGTATTATATGTAATTGGGAGAAGCTAGAAGCATTTCCCATAAGATCAGGGGTGAAACAAGGGTGTCCACTATCACCTCTCTTATTCAATATGGTACTAGAAATGTTAGCAGTAGCAATTAGAGAAGAAACAGAAATCAAAGGAATCAAATTAGGCAAAGAAGAGACCAAGCTATCACTCTTTGCAGATGATATGATGATATACTTAGAGAATCCTAGAGAATCAAGTAAAATGCTACTTGAGACAATAAATAAATTTGGCAAAGTTGCAGTATATAAAATAAACGCACACAAATTCTCGGCATTCCTATATATTTCCAAAGAAATTCAACAGCAAGAGATAGAAAGAGAAATCCCATTTAAAGTTACTGTAGTCATTATCAAATATTTGGGCATCTACCTGCAAAAACAAACCCAAGACCTATATGAACACAACTACAAAACACTTTTCACACAAATAAAGTCAGATCTAACTAATTGGAAGGACAACAATTGCTCGTGGCTGGGTCGAGCTAATATAATAAAAATGACAATTTTACCAAAATTAAATTATATATTTAGTGCCATACCAATTAATTTACCAAAAAACTACTTTATAGAGCTAGAAAAAAATAGTAACAAAATTCATTTGGAAGAATAAACAGTCCAGAATATCAAGGGAATTAATGAAAAGAAATGCTAGGGAAGGTGGACTAGCTATACCAGATTTCAATCTGTATTATAAAGCAGCAGTCATCAAAACTACTTGGTACTGGCTGAGGAATAGAGGAGTGGATCAATGGAATAGATTAGGCACACGAGATTCAGAACTCAACGACTATAGTAACCTTTTGTTTGATAAACCCCAAGATCATGGTTTTTGGGATAAGAACTCACTATTTGACAAAAACTGCTGGGAAAACTGGAATATAGTGTGGCAGAAACTGGGCATAGACCATTATCTAATACCATATACCAAAGTCAGGTATAAATGGGTACATGATCTAGGTACAAAGGTTGATACTGCAAGCAGTCTTGTAAAACAAGGAATAGTTTACCTGTCAGACTTGTGGAGAGGGAAAGACTTTATGACTAAACAAGAATTAGAGAACATTATAAAATGTAAAATGGATAATTTTGACTACATGAAATTGAAAAGCTTCTGTATAAACAAAGCCAATGTAACCAAGATTAAGAGGGAGGTGGGAAATTGGGAAAAAATCTCTACAACCTATGTCTCTGACAAAGGACTCATTTCTAAAATATACAGAGAGGGGCGGCCAGGTGGCTCAGCGAGTAAGAGCACCGGCTCCAGTGTCAGGATGACCTGGATCAAATCCGGACTCAGATACTCAGCACCACACCCAGAAATAATAACTGACCGTGTAACCTTGAGCAAGTTACTTAACCCCAATTGCTTAAAAAAAAATAAAATATACAGAGAATTGAGTCAAATTTATAAGAATACAAGTCATTCCCTAAATGATAAATGGTCAAAGGATATGAACAGGAAATTTTCAGAGAAAGAAATTAAAGATATCTATAAGCACATGAAGAAATGCTCTAAATCACTATTGATTAGAGAAATGCAAATCAAAACAACTCTGAGGTACCACATCTCACCAGTCAGATTGGCTAAGATGACAAAACAGGAAAATGACCAATGCCGGAGAGGATGTGGTCAAATTGGAACACTAATGCATTGCTGGTGGAGTTGTGAACTGATCCAGCCTTTCTGGAGAGCAATCTGGAATTATGCCCAAAGGGCCATAAATACTTTCATATCCTTTGACCCAGCAATACCCCTTCTAGGGTTATATCCCAAAGAGATCATAGAAGTGGGAGGAAGACCCATATGTACAAAAATGTTTATAGCAGCTCTTTTTGCAGTGTCAAAGAATTGGAAATTAAGGGGGTACCCATAAATTGGGGAATGGCTGAACAAGTTGTGGTATATGCATGTTATGGAATACTATTGTGGTATAAGAAACGAGGAACAGACAGTCTTCATATTTACCTGGAGAGGCTTATACAAACTGATGCTGAGTGAGAAGAGTAGAACCAGGAGAAATTTGTACACAATTACAGACACAATGTATGTGTGATGACCAACTTTGACAGACTGGACTCTTCTCAGAAATGCAGTGATATAAGTCAATTCCAAAAGACTCATGATGGAGAGAAATATGTGCATCCAGAGAAAGAGCTAGAAAGAACTGAGTTTATATCCAGGTGGAAGCAAAATACCTAATCTTTTTCCTTCTCTTGTTTGGTTTTATGTCCTCTTTACCATTTTTTATTCCATCTGATACAATCCGTCTTTATAACCTGACTAATGTATAATGTGAAAGTATTTACAGATCCTGTACTGGACTATATGCTGCCATGGCCGGGGGGATGAGAGGGAAGGGGACAAAATGTGAACCTCGAGGAATTGTGGAATTGAATCCTGTAAACTAAAAGGAAACAAAGAAATTAATTTTAAAAAAAGAAGCTCAAGCTTTCTTTTGTGAATGCATGTACTGCAACTTGGGAATCTCTGAACTAGGGGCATATTGAAGTCTTATTGCCAGAGAAGGAAGTATCTATAAGGGTAGTCACAGGGATTGTGAATGGGGCCACAGGGCAGTCAATTGCTATGCCCTTTTCTTAGCAATTGTAATATTAGTTTGATTATTATTCCCTGAGCAGGGGATGGAAAGAGGACATTGTTCTCTCCTGTATTATGGCTCCTTGGCAGTGAGGGCAGATGACAAGATGCATTATGGATATATTTCTCTTATTTTTCTTACATTATTGGTCAACCCCTTGCCTCATTATATAAGTGTTCAGTGATTTCTTTGTCCCACACCTTGTGTACAAGTGAACTTTGGATATATGCTCTAGCATATTTACAACAACAATGGATCTTTCCATTACCATTTGGATGACTTTTAAGTTGAGATCTTGGTTTTTGTGATTTGTAGCCATAAAGTATCCTCATAAGAATATTGGTCTTAAGAAAATGGGCTTTGGGGCCAAGCACAAGCAGCTTTCCAGAGGATTGCTGCTGTGATCAGATTTCAAGGTTCTGATTACATAGTATAATGAACACTATTTATTCAATAACAAATCAAAACAAAACATTCACAGAAAATCACAATGGAGTATTCACAACAGCTTATCATTAAAATGGCCACATAGTTTTCACCAAAGTGGTCACAATATTTAGAACAAAGACAAAGTACAATAGTCAAAGTCTTCCTCTCATGGGACACACTAAATTAACTCAATAAGTCACTTATTCAGCAATCAATTACTAAGTATCATTAATCACTAAGTACAATCATTAGAAAATACACAAACCCTCCACCCCTAGGTCACTAGTAAACTACAATTTCATCCTTACTCAGTACCCAGGGAGAGGTCTTTTCATCTTGACTTGGGGCCAGTTCTCAGATTCCCTGGATCCCCTTCCGTGGTCCCAGATTCTACCTGAATTCACCAGACTGTCATCTGGGTTCAATGGCAGACAGCTCCCAGTGCCTTGCCCAGCTCTCTGGGTAGGTCTTGCTCTACACTGAAGTTCACAGGGTCCAGTCCATCTCAACTCCTTCATAATTTCTGCTCCCCGGAATTCAAGGCTCAACCAAGCCACAAAGAGACAAAGTCCCTGCATCCTGATCATGCTTCCTCAGTCTTTTGCAGCTCATTCAAAAAATTAGAATCACCTTATCCAGCCTGGGGGGAGGGGGCTCCTGGGCACCTGTTCAGAAGAAGCTCCACCACCACAAGTTCTCAGGAAATTCTGACTCAGTTCTCCTTTCTCTCTTCTGTAGCTCCTCTGCCTCCAGATGCTGGTCTCAAGAAATTCTGACTGTGACTCTCTGGGGCTTTCCTTATATACACAGTATTAGCTACTTCCTATTTCCCCAACAGAGGCTTTCCTGTTACATCAACAACAGGAGACGAGTTCATACCTTCTGTTTCCCCAACAGAGGCTTGATCAGTTACTAAGTGCTAAATACCTCCTTACTTGCCAATGCAAGGGGGTCAAATTACATGACCATTACAGGGGGCAGCAGTCTGTATTCATGGAAAGCACTATACCATTTCCATGAGACTAATACAGTGGGCTGTCTTTCCTTCTCTAAGTTAAATAGTCTGAGCATTAGGAGTTTTCATTATATTACTACATTTTAAAAGTAGATTACCAGAAAAATATCTTTTGTATTGCTATGAGTCTTACTAAGAGGCTGTTAAAGTGTTATGGAGCTATATATCAACAGAAAAAAAATGATAGCAGTTGAAGAACCTCACCCTTCATAGAGAATTATCTTTGTGTTTATATTCCTCTTTGTGTAAGGCACCTATCCTAACACTGTCAGACAGCTAAGGTGAACATACACCCACCTTGCTTGATGTTGAAAATAGGGTGATCATTTGACTTAAGTATCCTTCTAGTTGCATTTACCATTGAGTTTTATAATAATTTCTGCTAGGTGGTGCAGTAGATAGAGTAAGGGACCTGGAGTTAGGAAGATGAGTTCAACTTCAGTATCAGACACTTTCTTAGAGGTGTGGCCCTGGGCTAGTCACTTAACCTCTGTTTGCCTCAGTTTCCTTCTCTTTAAAATGAGGATAATAATAGCATCTGTCTCCCAAGGTGGTGGCGAGGATGAAATGAGATAATAATTGTAAAGCATTTAGCACAATGCCTGGCACATAGTAAGTGCTAATGTTAGTTATTATTATAAATCCTTATTGTTTTATTATATAGTTATTATAATGCCTTATGTTTTCATTACTTTATATTATTATTATAAAGTCCTAAGGTACCTTACATACATTATCTCCTTTGATCTTCACAACACCCGTAGGATGTAGCTATGTATTATCATCATCCCTACTTGGCAGATGAGGAAGCTGAAGTTAAGAGAAGCTCAGAGATGTTTCATTTGTTAGGCAGCTCAGAAGTGGCAGAATTGCATAATTCCAAGTCTACTGTTCATAAATCACACTCTGCGACCTCTACAGTTTTAGTGTTTTTACTTTCATGAGGTATTGGAGACACTTCAAGAAAAGATGTATTTGGTTCTATAAAATTGATCTTAATTAACTTTTAAATTTAATTTTAATATATTTAATTTTAATTAAAATTTTTTAATTAAATTTAAAATTTGCTTAATTTAATTTTAATTTTAAATTTAATTTTTTAATTTTCAAAATTATAAATAATAAATTAATTTCATTATACAAAATAAATTATAAAATAAAAATAAACAACAGACAGCAAGGGTTTACATTTACTTTATCCTTTATCCCTCAGTTGCATGACCTTAAAGTGTTGTCTGCTATAGAAATTTCATTTGTGAAAATTTGACCATTCTTTCCTCATGTTTCCATTAAGGATATACTGTAGATGTTCTAGGTCATGTTCATCAAAACTTCATAGAGATAAAAAAGTTGGCAGGGGGCTTAATAATAGCTGATGTCTTTTTGTTTGCACTTTTTTGATATAAGGATAATTTGTGATTTTTCTGCTGTTTTAGAATCTGCTCCTTGAGAGAGTTTGAAAATCAATCCCCACCCCACCCCACCTCTTTCAGCATGAGATGGAGGCTCTGGGGCCTGGGAGGCAGAGACAGAGGAGGAGGAACAGGAGTTCGATCATAGCTGGGTGGGTAACTCCAGGTGTTGGCAATGTTTTCTTAGAGGCTGATGCAGCCAATGTCTGGGCATAGCAGAGGGGTTCTTGGTGCCTGTTCTTTTCTCCTCCTCTCCTAGTGCCCTGGGGGGGGGACAGCAGTGCAGTGATGTATGCCATGGAGTGCAAGGTGGAGGTTACACCTTCTAGCATGGCAAATGGACCTTCAGCTCTATCCTAGAGGACCACAGGAAACAGGCCTTGGCATCATGGATGACCTTTGGCTCACCCAGCAGCTATATGATATGACTCTACAGGTCAAATGTGATGATGTACCTGCTGCCGAGTTTATGACTCACAAAGTGATACTTGCCTTCTCCCGCCCAGTTTTCAAGGCTGTTTTTACCAATGGGCTGTAGGAGCAGGGCACAGAAGAAGTCTCTGAGGGCATCCACCACAAGGTAATGGAACGACTCATAGAGTTTGCCTATACTGCTTCCATCTTCATGGGGGAGAAATGTATGCTACATGTGATGAATTGGGTTGTCATGTACCAGTTTAGAAATGTAGTGTGGGTCTGCAGTGATTTTTTTGTGCAATAGCTGGACTCAGCAATGCCATTGGTATTCCATCTTTGCTGAGCAAATTGGCTGTTCTAAGCTCTATCAGTGCACTTGGGGGAGGTAGCAAAGCAAGAGGAATTCTTTTTTTTCATTTTTCAAATGCTTTATTAACTTCTGATTTACATCATTCATTTCCACCAGATTTTGAGTTACAAATTTTCTCCCCATTTTTCCCCTGCCCAGCACCCCAAAATAGCAGTCCCAAAGTATATCCCCTCCTCCAATCTGCTCTCTCCCATATCTTTTCTCATACCCCCTTTGACTTCTCCAGTAGGGCATGGTGGATCTCTATGCCCCAGTTCCTGTATATCTTATTTCCCAATTACATGTAAAATAGTATTATTAATAGTATATATATATTATATGCATATATATTTATTTAAACATTTGATTTTAAAACTTTGAATTCCAGATTCATTCCCTTCCTCCCTTGTCACCTGCCCTTACTGAAAAGATAAGCAGTTCAGTATAGGTTGTACATGTGTAGCTTATGCAAAACATTAACATAGTTGATATATTGTAAAAGACTGACTATATTTCCCTCCCTCCTATCCCACCTTCCACTAGTTCTATTCTCTACTTTGATCCCATCCCATTTCAAAAGTGGGTGCTTCCAACTTCCCTTCCAAGAGGAATTCTTTAATATGCCCATTGCCAACTGGTTACACTTATCATTTGGGACAAGCTCAATATGCACCATGAGTCCAAAGTCTTTTGTGCCTATATCAATTGGGTCAAATGTGACTGGGAACATTGTGGCTTCTACATTCAAGTTCTTCTTTGTGCTTTCTGTTGCCACTCCCTCCCTTCCCACTGTCTGCAAATGTAGTTGCAAAAACGAGATCCTCCAATCAGATTCACGTTGTAAGGACTATATGGTTAAGATCTTTAGGATCTCGCCCTTTGCAAGCCCACCCAGATGATGCCCTGCCAGGCACCCAAGGATGTCAGGTCATCTACACAGCAAAGGACTACTTCCACCAGTCACTGAGCTACCCGGAGGCCTACAACCCTTGTGATGGCACCTTGCTCCATCTTGCAGACCTACAGGTGCCCTGAAGTGGTCTAGTAAATTGTATGGTGGGTAGACTGCCACATGCTGTGAGGGCATGGAACAATTTTCGAGATGGAAACACAGACTCCAGTGCCCTTGACTCCTACAATCCCATGATCAATTAGAGGACTTGCTTTGCACCCTGGGTTGGTGTCATCAATGGCTTCATCTCCGCATTTCGGGGCTCCCATGGCTGCATTAGTGGGAGAGGTATGAGTCAGAATGGGATGAATGGCACTTAGTGACACTGATGCTGACACAAAGAATGGGGTGGGAGTGGCTGTCCTGAATTGCTTGCCCTATGCAGGCTTTGAAGGAACCTCAGTTCTGCTAAGTACTTTTACTCAGAGAGTATCAGATTACCACATCTATGAACACCATCTGAAGTATGGCGGGTGTCTGTGCTCCATCCAACTGCATCTATGTTACAGGACTGACCAGTTGAACAGCACGGAAAGATATGATGTGGAATGAAGCCTTGAATTTTTGTGGCCCCTATGAAACATTGACAGAGTACACATAGGGTCATAGTTTACCAATGTCCTTGGTTGATATGATGGATACACATTTCTGGATTGCATGAAATGCTATGACCCAGTCACAGCCACTGGAGTGAGGTGACACATATGGCCTCTAACCACAGGATGGTATAACCTTAGTGAAAGCAGATTGACTAACCGAACAGCACCTATTAAAGAATTTTTCTCTCTTAGGTAAAATAGTAAGTAAGGTTGGGTTTTTTGTATGAAAATGAAAAACAAACAAAGCAAAAAAATCATTTCCAAAACCAGAGACTAAAATTATAATTCAGTGTTAAAATAATGAAGCAGAAGGAGCCATCACAGGACCCTTTGATTTCACCTGGCCCTGAGAACATTAGAAAAATGTGTCGCCAGGGACCCACTGGAAGAGTGAGTGGGGCACTGGCACCCGTGCACCTGTGGAAGAGGGCCTGTCTACAAAAGAGAACTGTTTCTAGGAGGCCAGCATCAGCTACCACCTTCCCTTGGAGGTGGGAGTAGGATCTAGGCCTCTGCAACAGAATCTAGCTCTCCTCATTCCTGAAGTTTCTGTGCTGAGCAGAAAGGGTTTGGTTTTATATATGTTGGCAAGAACACTGTGGAGTTGAGGTGTGTGTGTGAAAGGGGATTGTACATAGAAATTCTGGGCTGTATGATCTCTGGGCTCTCTGTGGTAACTTTCAAACTGAAATAAAGAACAGACTAGTGTTTTTTTGGTGGCGGAAACAAAGAAAATCAATCACCCTGACTTTCTTTAGAATTTTGTGGTCTCCAGCATTAGAGTATGTCTTTTGGATTCAATGATGATTTAAAAAAATCTGCCTCCTTAACACAGGTAAAATATCACACTTATTTGTGAATAGCTTTCTATTGAAATAACCAGATTCTTATTGATCTCATTTACATTTTTCCCTATTAAATTTCATCTTGTTAGATTTGTGTTGTTCTAGTCTTTCAAGATATTTTTGGATCATGCTTTTGTTGTTGGAATGTATTAGATAGCTCTCTCAGTATTTTGTCATCCACAAGTTTGATAAGCATTCTTCCTTCTTTGGCACTGGTACAATTTGTAGGAGAGAGTCGAGGGAAGTGTCCTGAAGCTCTTCCGATGGATTTTTCTCTTTATCTTGCTGGGCTGTTAATAGCCTGATCCTATTGCTGTTTGACAATTGTTGTTGACCTGGTCTATTTTTAAACTGGGCCGGTTTGCCCCTCAGTGGGCAGCCTGGTGACTTCCCCTTCTCCTGGGAACTGTTTGTGCTGAAGCCCCACTAGCTTCAGCCCTATTGTAGCTCAAGTCTCCTGAGCTCAAAGGATGTAGTATCCTCATTATACCCCTCAGCAAGGATTAAAGTCCTGTGCCACCATGCCTGACTATGATTTTTTTAAGGTGAGATTTGCTGTACTTGTGCTACTTAATTGTTTCTTTGTTTTAGAATAAAAACAGTATACCAGATAGATTCCAAGAGGCCTTTGTCCTCCCTCCTACCCCGCTTTTCTCCTCTTAAAATTTAAGAAAATAACAGTAATAAAATAGCTTCTAAAGTGAAACCAGAGTTGTAATATTATTGTACAACACCCTGAACAGAAAACTTTTTTCCCCCTGGGATATTCCCCCATAGAAGCCAATAACTTAGAAAATACATTTCCACATAAATTTATACAACTGAATGAAAGACATGAGAAGCTATCAAGTTCCCTCAAGCAATGAGATATACATTCACCTTGGCATGTGATCCATGATATAGTCTTACACATCTGTTTCTGTTCCAGGAGTAATTTAAGAGTGTAAAAATTGAAACTGCATTTTATAGGTTCTTCCTACTTCAGTTCATAGCCCATAAGTTATTTACCTGATGGGCCTTAGTGAACATTCTCCACAGCACTAATAGATTGATCAACTGTATCTTCAGATATAAATGTCATCCCTAATGTCTTTTCCAGTCATTATATAGGAAGTCAGAGATGAGTGAGATTAACAAAGTGAAGAGCACCAGATGTAATAATGCTCCATAAAACTGTCAGGTTTTAAGCCAAGGGTTAGTAACATTTCCTGATTCTATAAAAGAGACAGAATTTAAGTCACACATTAAATAGTGTCAGCCTCAGTGGTTCTTAAGTGTGTCATAGTATTTCACAAAAGCTTTCATAAAACAAAAAGCACAAAATATTTTCCCTTGCTTATTTGTGGCTGAGATAAAATGGAGATGTGGAAATGTATTCTGTTCTCTCAGGATTGGTATCAATTGGTTATTGGAAGTTTATATTCAGGACAGAATTCAGCAAAGATGATAATAGAACATTCAACAACAATCAAAATTGTGATCTTTGTCAATGTGAAATTCAAGTATTTAAAAAAAATCTGACATACTGATCCCTGTTTCATGATACCTGAGGAAAGGAAAGTAGACTTACCTACATGGTTAATGGCCCTAGGAATTGAAATAGGATTGAAGATTTGTCTTTAAAACAGGTTGAAGTGCACTTTCATAGAAGGATTCAGTCCGTCTGGTTCACTGTGGCACTGAGATATGTAGTGGGACCAAGAAGTATTGATTTTACTATTCATGGCACATTAAGATCATTCATGGCCAATTGGACTAAGCACATTTTTCAGTTACAGTCTGATTTTCTTACAGTTAAAAACTAGTCAGTGTCTCTAGACAATCATGCCTTTGGGACAGCTACTATGTGACAAGAGATTTGCATTGTCCATTAAAAAACAAAAAAAAAAAAACCTAAAACAAAACAAAAGAAAAAAGATGGTAAAAAGCACTTTTAGTCTGGGTGGGGGAGGATATACTATGAGCCAAGGTCCCAGGGTCCAATGTTGACTCTGCAGGGATATCTTCTTAATCCAAGACTTGGAACAACCTTGGATTTGGTGTCAGGAAGATGGAGATGAGGAAACAAAATCATGGAAGCTAAGTGACTTGCTTAAGGTCACACAGCTAATGTCAGATGAGATGAGTCATGAAGGAAGGAAAAGATTTCAACAAGCAGAGAATATTCTAGGCCTTGGGAAATATCGTGAGCAAATATCATAGGTTTAGAGCTACAAAGGACATTAGAGGTCACCTAGTTGTCATTGAGAAGCTGAGGTCCACAAAGGTTTAAGAGACTTGTCAAAGTCACTTAGTATCCTGAAAAGTAGGATCTTGTCTTCTCAAAGTAAGCTCCAAATGGCTTGAAACTTCATAACCCAAATTCTGGAAGTGCGGTAGGGTTGGGTTGTAGCTCTACCATACCTGCAGTGAACTAAGACCAAAACTATAAAAAGTCTTGGAGAATCTACTACAATTGGAGGTAAACTGATTCGCCTAGTATCACAGAGTTAGTATGTATCAAAGGAAAACACTGCTAATTTTAAACTGTTTTGGCTCCCTGAATCCCAGGAGGAAGTTTAGAGGAATAACTTTTCTCCGTGATATAATTTTGCTGGATATAGAATGCTAAGAGATAAGTTTCCCTTTCTGTAGCAAATGTCTTTTCACTCATATGATCTAATAGTCATAAAACTGAAATACAAACAAAACTCCGGGGAAAAAAGGCATTTTTAGTACTTCTAACAAAGTGGCCAAGGAAGACAAAACGGCAACACTAAATGTTCCTTTCTAAGAAGCATTTTGGTTTGAGAGAGCTTACCTTAAAGAAACATTAATTTGATTATAGCAAATGTTATTTGCTGCAAATAATTACTCGTGATCTTAATTTATTTATATTAATGTTGACATCTATCTTAAAAAAATGCTTGAGGTGCCACACTGAGTTAAAGTAATACAATTAAATATAAAACAAAGCAAAATTAGATAAGAGGAACAGAGAAATCAATATATCAGATACTTTGGACGAGTTAGTTACTGGATTTGTCATTGAATTTAGCATAGACTTCCAGACATCTAAGGAGAAATGTAAAAGACTTTGAGGGATTATCTAATATAAGAACAAATTGTTTAGAACATTGATCTATAAAGTATGGATCATAGATTGACCTCAAGGAAATTGTGATCAATCAGTTGTAGCAGCAAGCACCCTAGCATACCCAGGATGGCTGCTAGCACAGGTTCTTAGATCTGCTTTTCTAAAAGAAAGCAACTCAGAATGGGTTAACAATCTAGCTTTAATCAAATATATGTCATTTACCTAGGAGAAAAAGGTCAGCACCCTGAACTTCAGAGAATACAAACAAGTTACAAGCAGAAGTTACAAGCAGTCATAGAAACAGATCAGATCGATCAGCAGACAGGCTTCCAGCTGCCTGACCATTACATCCATACCTAGTCAGTTACCAAAGAAGGAAGCACCAACATCTGGGTTTTCAAAGCCGGGGGCTCAATGGCTGCCCAGAGTCTCATCTGGTCAAATCACACATCTCTTCTCAAATTGAGCCCCAAAAGAAAGCCTCACATCAGGTATTATATAGCCTTCTCCTGGATCAGAGAATGTCACAACCCTCTTGACCCACTGCCCAATCACAAAGCAAAAAGGTGTGGGCATTCCTGAAAAACAAGCCTCCTGCCACAGGCTCCAGGTGACCACATTTAGCCTATTAGGGGGCAGAGTATATTTTCAAATCAAAGAAGGTTCTCAGAGACACTTAAGTCTATCGAAGGGCCAAGGGGCAGGGAAGATCTTCAGATTCCATTCTCATAACAACAGTCAGAGGGTGGGAAGATCATCCAACTACAGGTATAGACTCTACATGAAATAACCAGTGAAGGGGATCATCTCCAGAACAATCGCTTACCTTACCCTTCAACACTACCTCACTCTGCATCCTCCCTCTACTGTGTATACTCTTAACTTCTTTCATTTCTGAGCTAGATTGTAATTTTTCTGGGTACTTTGTAACCTGACCAATATTCATGTACCCACACCAGTGGCTGTGAAGATACTAATGAGAAAAATTCCACATACAAATAACATAACCATCTCTTGTCCTTCTGATCAGCTATAGCAGATACTTCTTGGAGAAATGACAAGCAAGAAACCAACCTTTGTCATTTGTTTTGGGTAGAATATTGTGGTGGCAACACACTGGCATACCCAGGATGGCTGCTAGAACAGGTTCTTAGATCTGCTTTACTAGGAAACTTAGCTGTTTAAGGAGTCAACAATCTTTTTTAATTCCATTCACTAGTTTAGGGGAAACATCGGCATCCTGAATTTCAGAGAAAATATAAACAGAGAAATAAATGCCATAGACAGGGCTCTGACTGCTTGAATCAATTATACACTTTACATATATCCCTGGATTGAGAGAGCCTTTGAGCAATTGGGGAGCTCTGAACATACACCACTCAGAATCGTGAGCAGGGAATCACAAGATCCTTCTCGTAAGCCAGTCTCCAAAGCAAAATACCAACTCAGAGAGCCAGAAGGCATCACAACCTTTGTGACTCAGTGCCTAATTAGAAATTAGCAAAAGGTATGAAAGCCTTCCTCCAAGCAAGCCTTCCCTAAGCAAACTTCCCTTAAGGAGCTCCACATGAGTCCTATTAATATGCGGAAAAGATCTTAAATCCCATTAACAATACAAACATACTGAATCATACAGGATAGGCAGGCATGGATGGATTGAGCACATCATTCAAGACCTTATTATCTTTCACCTACAAATGCATCCCTCCTTCAAATTCCCTATTACTGTTCGGAACATCACCATCCTCAGAGTCACCTGGGGTTCAAACCTCACCATCATCTTCGATTCCTTCCTCTCCTTCCTTCCACCTTCCCATCCCGTAAATTGTAAAATGGTTCCATTTCTGCAACGTCTCTCCTATCCATCCCATTTTATCCAGTCACACAATGATCTTCCTATTTCAGGCCCTTATCATCTTTTACCTAAATTATTGTAATAGCCTCTTTATTGGATTGTTTGTCTCTCAGCACTCTCCGCTTTCCAATCTATCCTCCATATAACTTGCAATGTAATTTTCCTATAACTCAAATTTGGCCATTTTAGTCCTCTACTAAATAAATCCAGTGACTTTCTGTTTACTCTAGGATAAAGAAATTATTTCATCTTTATCTTTCTTTTAAAATTTTCCTCATTTTTAGCAAAGTTTCAGAATAAAAAATAAATCCACATAAGTCATCAGCATTTCTACATGTTACCAAGTCCAGGAGCAAGAAATAGAAAGACAATTTCTGTTTAAAATTACAGTAGATAACATAAAATACCTGGGAATCCAACTGTCAAGACAAACCCAAGAATTGTATGAACACAATCCCAAAACATTTTTCACACAAAGAAGTCAGATCTAAACAACTGAAGAAATATTAATTACTCATAGGTAGATCAAGCCAATATAATAAAAATGACAATTGTACCTAAATTAATTTACTTATTTAGTTCCATACCAATCAAACTATCTGAAAGTTATTTTATAGAACTAGAAAAAAAATAATGAAATTCAACTGGAAAGAAAAAAGATCAAAATATCAAGGGAATCAATTGGGAAAAATTTAAAGGAAGAAGGCCTAGCCATATCAGATCTCAAACTGTATTACAAAGTGGTAATCATCAAAACAATTTAGTACTGGCTAAGAAACAGAGTGATGGATCAATGGAACAGATGAGGTACACAATACACAGTACTCTGAGGTACCACCTCATAACTATCAGATTGGCTAATATAACAGAAAAGAAAAATGACAAATATTGGGAGGGATATGGGAAAATTGGGGTATTAATGCACTGTTGGTGGAGCTGTATATGGATGCAACCATTCTGGAGAGCCATTTGGAATTGTGCCTAAAGGGCTATAAAACTATAACACTACTAGGTCTGTATCTCAAAGAGATTTTTTTTTAAAAGGAAAAGGACCTATATGTACAAAAATATTTACAGCAGCTCTTTTTGTGGTGGCAAAGAATTGGAAATTGAGGGGATGCCTGTCAATTGGGGAATGGCTGAACAAGTTTTGAGATATGATTATGATGAAATACTATTACGCTTTAAGAAATGACAAGCATAATGCTCTCAGAAAAACCTAGAAAACTTACATGAATTAAGAATCAGAAGAATGTTGTACACAATAACAGCAATATTGTATGATGATCAGCTGTGAATGACTTAGCTAGTCTGGGCAATACAATGATCCAAGACAATTCCAAAGGACTTGAAGAAAATTCTATTCACTTCCAGAGAAAGAACTGATGGAGTCTGAATTCATATCAAAGTATACTTAAAAACAAACAAACAAACAAAAAACCCTCTTGTTCTTTTTCTTTTTATGTGGGAAGGAGGGGGGCTGTATTTTCTTTCACAACATGGCTAATATGAAAATATGTTTTAAATGGCTACACATCTATAACATATTATATTGCTTGCCTTTTCAATGAGGAGGGAGGGTAGGTAGGGAAGGAGAGAGTTTGGAACTCAAAATTTTAAAAAGTGAATGTCAAAAACTTTTATATGTGGGGTGGCTAGGTGGCATAGTGAATAGAGTACCGGCCCTGGAGTCAGGAGGTCCTGAGTTCAAATCCAGCCTCAGACACTTAACTAGCCATATGACCTTGGGCAAGTCACTTAACCCCAATTGCCCTGCTTCCCCTTCCCCTCCAAAAAAAAAAGCAAACAAAAACAAAAAAACTTTTATATGTAATTGGAAAAATAAATGTATATTTTTAATTTAATCAATTTATTTTTGGTTTTCAACAGTTATGTAAATTTTAAATCTTGTCCCCTCCTTACCTCCTCTCTACCCAAAATGGCCTGTAATATGATATGGGCTTTACATAAGCATTCCTATTAGACATATTTTCACATTAGTTGTATTGTATAAAAGAATTATAACTAATGGGAGAAACCACAAGAAAGAAAAAACAAAACAAAAAAAAGAAAATGGTCTGCTTTGCTCTACATTCAGACTCCATAGTTCTTTCTCTGGATGTGGATGGAATTTTCCATCATGAGTCCTTTGGAAAGGTTTTAGGTCCTTGCAATCCTGAAAAAGGCTAAGTCTGTCAAAATCAGTCATCACAGACTGGCTGTTACTGTGTACAATGTTCTTCTGATTCTGCTCACTTCACTCAGCATCAGTTCATATAAATCTTTCCAGGTTTTTCTGAATTTAACCTGTTCATCATAAAATAAATATTTTTTAAAAATAAAATTTCCATTGTGCCTTTTTATAATGTACATTATTATTAGAATAATGCCTACTAGGTACATTATAAATTCTCTATTTAAATTCAATTGGGTCCTCATTACATCAAGGCAGCCCTTTTATTCCTCCCTATATGATTCCCTACATCATTCCTACCTTCCAAGAAGGTATTCCAAACCTTTTCTCCCTTCTTTAAATCCCCTCACATATTTTCCTTTTGCTACTTTCTTAGCTAAACACCATACCTTTTAATTTTGTGAAAAAATTAAGACCATTCTGCATAAACTCCCTCTTTTCCCTTTCTCTTTATCTCAAAATCACTTGACATCTGCTCTCACTTTCTTGTCCTTTCCCTTAGTCTTTTGCTTCTTGTCCTCTACATATGTATTTATTCTCAACTTTTCCTGTCTTCTTCAGGAGATTGTCTCCTCAATCCTCTCATCTCAAATCTTCAATCTCTCCTTCTCAATTGGTTCCTCTCCGAATGACTTAAAACATGCCAGTTTCCTCCTTTCTAACCCTCCCCCCCCAACTTAACTAGAGCCTACATTCCTCTCAAACTATAGTCCTATATAGCTCATCTCTCTTAGACGAACTCCTCGAAAAAGTTGTCATTGCTTTTCTTTTTCCTCTCTTCCTGCTCTCTCCAAGGCTACCATTTGGCCTTTAAAAAAATTAATTCATGGAATAAAACAGCATTTCTACAGCATATTATAACAAAAAAGATGATTGTACTCATCAAACCCAGGATATATGTGTATGTATGTATGTACATATATGCTCTAAAATATATTGTATATACATATATACATATACACACATGTGTGTATATATAATGCATATTTTTTGTTTTTGTTTTTTTCCCCTAGTCATGTTTCTCTTCTACCTGTTTCCTGCATTTCACACTGTTCACTATCCCTTAACTCCTGGATATTCTCTCTCCTCCAGGTTTTCATGACTTTACTCTCTTCTAGTTGTCCTATCTTTCTGATGACTCCTTTTCTTTCTCCTTTGCTGATTCATCATCATCCAAATCCAACCCCCTAACCATACACCCCCCACACACACACACCAAACTGGATATTCTTGAAGCATACTAAACCCAGCACCTCTAAAACTGAAATTACTTTCCTTTCTAAATCCCCTCCTGTTTCAAACTACCCCATTTCTGTTGAAGAAACCATTCTTCTAGTGCCTCAGGTTCATATCTCATTATTATGGACTCCTTACTCTGAGTTCATCCCACATACCTAATCATTTGCCAAATCTTACCATTTTCTACTTTCACATCTGTCAATTTTAACGTCTCTTGCAAAACTACCATTTTAGTTCCGGTCCCCAGTGCTTTTCTCCTAGATTATTGCCAACACCCTCCTAACTGGTTGCTTTGTCTTTAGAGTCATATTATACAATAATTCACATTATGCACTGCTGAGAAATTATTTTTCCCCAAGCATAGACCTGACCATCTGCCCTTACTCAACCAACTCCAGTGGCTTCCCATTGCTGATAGGTAAAATATAAATTCCTCTGTTTAGCTTTTTAAAACCCTACATAACCAGGCTCCAACCTATCTTCCTAACCTTATTGGACATTATTACCCCTTCTTCACTCTAATCTAGCCAAATCGGCATCTCTGTTCTTTTCTCATTACATGCCTTTCTGTTCCTTTGTAGTGGTCATCCCCTGTGTTTACAATTCACTCCCCTCTTACCTCTAGCTCATGGATTTCCTGTCTTCCTTCAAGATAGAGTTCAAGCGCCATATTTACCATGGAGACTTCTCTGATCCCTCCAACTTTATTGCTTTTCCTCCAAAACTACCTGGTATTTAACTAGTGTGTGTGTGTATAAATAAACTTTGTATTTATGCTATGTACATTTATGTGTACTTGTCTTTGCTATTAGAATGCAAACTCATCTTGTGTAGGAATTGTTTCGTTTTTTGTCCTTTTGTTCCCAAAACCTACTGCAGAATCTGCTACATATTGGGGTACTTATTCAATTTGTCAAGTGATAACTAAAAATACATATAATGGAGGTGTGTGCTCAATTGTTAAAAAATTGTTTTACTGGGACAGGTATGTGATCAAAAAAATTTGGAGACCACTAGCTTAGAAGCACTGAGGATTTTCCTTAGATGTAAAACCCTAAGGAGAATTTTTTCCCCCTGTGGAGACATCATTTGAAGTGGCCAAAACCAAAATTGAGATCTTATTTCCTCACAAACCAGCCTTGACCAGAAGTAGCGTGAGTAGCAATAAAATCTGATTCCAGATTCTGTGTTCACTCCTCTAAGAAGGTTCTCAAAGAGGGAGAGAAACAGTAGAATGGATTCCAGACTGGTCATTGAACAGGAAATAAGATCAATCAAGAAAAACAATAAATGAAATATTTAATGCCTTACAGTCAACCACTGAATATCTATATAAATAAAAGGAAGTAGTGATATAAACACTTTTTGTAGTGATTTTTTTAAATGAGCATTCCTCTAACATTCACTTAAATTTATTTCCCCTGATCACTAGTTCCACTACTAACTAGTCCAAATAATAATAATTATTATTGTAATAATAGCTAATATTTACATAGTGCTTTCTATGTGCCAGGTATTATGGTAAATGCAATATAGTTATTATCTCATTTGGTCATTAAAGAACTCTGAGAGCTAAGTGCTATGATTAAGCAACTTGGCAACATTCATACAACTAGTAAATATCTGAGATTATATTTGAACTCAGATCTCCTGAGACTCCAGACACACCCACCATTCTAGCTACTGTATCATTTAGCTCAGAGGTTCCCAAACTTATTTGACCTACTGCTCCCTTTAAAAAAAATTATTCAGCACCCCCTTGGAAATCTACTTTCTTTAACCTTTTAATGTTTTTTTAAATTTGCATCATTTCAAAAAATATATATATTTTAAAATTATGCATCTTAAATTTAATAATTTATTATAAATTTGTGGGAGTTTTCTTGCATTGAAATTTTGATGATGCAATATTGTGTCATGTAACCATATAGTATCATATCACAAACAAATCATTACACAAACATATTCCTGTTGATGATTTCTTGACAAGACACTTGCCTGCCAACATTTGTTTGTTAAGACCTCTTTGTGGACTTAACCTCTGATTGGTTATAACTTGCTTTTTGTGTACTTATTTTGAAAATAATGTAATCACTATGACTTTAACTCTGTTATGCAACAGACTAAACATGTATGATCACTTTTTCAAAATTCTCTTTTCTTCTTTCCTTATGCTTCCACTGCCCCCTTATTTTTATTCAATGCCCCACAATTGTACCCAAGGCTACTACCACCCCCCCGTTGTTCTATCACACACCCCCAGGGGGAAGGATTGCCCACTTTGGGAACCTATGGCGCCTTCCTTGCTGGATCCTTCTATTTATTAACTTCAGGATATAGGAGAATAATAGAGAAATTATTTGATATCAGGGTGAGTAGAGGAAAGCAACTCTGTCTCATCATTTGGTGGCATGAAGGAGGTGATCAAAGGGATTCTTAGTAGAATGAATGATTTTTACAAAGATTATAGGATGGCAATTTTTAAAAAGTGCATGTGATGAGCACATTGATATTTTCACATAACATAGTTTATTTTCAGGAAGAATAAAGTGGCTAATAGGTCCATTGAGGATCAGTCTGATGGTGTCTTGGGGGCTGTGATGTTGATAAATAAAACAGATTATTTACTTACTTGATCCTTCAGTAATGTTACTGGCAAATGAACTCCCTCCAATTGAGCTGCACTTTTTGTTTTCTTTATACTGCTTCCGTTTTTTGGCCCATTGGTCAGTTGCTTCCTCCTGGGAACTGTCACTGGCTCTTGCATCTCTTGATGGCAATTCATTTGAAACCTTTATGAGTTTGTTCATTTCCAATTTCCAATCTAAATTTAAACCAGAAACCAGATTGATTATGATGGGAGAAGTAAGAGGGAATTGGAGAGAGGCATTCTCAAATCTTGATTCTCTTTCAAAATTTTTTTTTCTGAATCCCTACCCCACCAAGATGAATCAGCCAAGGTTGAAATATATATTTAGAAACATTAGAATCTATTCAGTTCAGTTTCATTCAATCTAATTTAATTGTATTATCATTTATTGAATACCTTAGTATTCAATACTGAGTATGGTAGGATGAGGAGGAGAGCTAAGTTAAGTAGTATACATATCCATTAAGATTATAATCAAGAGTGACTAGGTGGCACAGTGAATAGAGCAACAGTCCTGGAGTCAGGAGGACCTGAGTTCAAATCTGGCCTCAAACACTTAATACTTACTAGCCATGTGACTTTGGGCAAGTCACTTAACCCCACTTACCCTGCCTTCCCCCCTCCAAAAAACAAAACAAAACAAACAAACAAACAAAAGCAAAAAAAAGAGAAGATTATAATCTTGGGATGGAATCAAAATGGTGGAGTAGAAGCAGGAAAGTCTGTGAGCTCCCACCACAACCACCTCCAATACCTGTAAAATATGACTCTAAACAAATTTTAGAGCTATAGAACCCACAAAGTGACAGAAACAAATCTCCAGCTGAAGGCAGCCTGGCAGGTTGAAAGGAAGGGTCTATTGCATAGGTTTGGGAGATGAGCACAGTTCCACGTAAGCCACACCAGGCCAGGGTGCGCTGACCAGGGGCCCAGACTGCCCAGAGCAGAGTTCAGGAGAGTGAATCATCGGCAGCTGTGGTGGTTTCCAGAATTTTCAACCCATAAAAGCCAAAGAGAAAGTAAAAGGTCAGTAGGGGAATTCTGTTGGAACTATGTGATGGAAGAGCCCCCAGGGTGAGAGGTGGCAGAGGCGTGGTGGCTGCCAGCTGCTGCCCCATGGCTGCCTCCAGAGCTCCTGGCCTGTAGATCATGGGGGGATTAAGAGACCACTCAGAAGGGAATTGTTCTTGCTTTGATCTGCTTGGATGTGGGTCACTGTCTTGGGCAGTGGTCCTGGGGTAAGAACTGCCAGTGTGCCAGAGCTTGTGGTGGCTGTAGAGAGGGCACCCTCCTCAGACCTCTGACAACATTTACAAAAACCCCAGCAATCTGGGACAAAGCTCTCTTCTCTGGAAGCAGAGTTCTACTGAGGCAAAGAGCTCAAAAGTCAAGTAATTGGCTGGCAAGATGAGCAATCAGAGGAAACACAATCAGACCATAGGATCCTTTTCTGGGGACAAAAAGGATCAAAACATTGAACCAGAAGACTTCAACAAAACTCCTGCATCAAAATATTCCAAGAAAAATATGAATTGTATACAGGCCATGGAGGAGCTCAAGAAGGATTTCGAAAATCAAATAAGAGAAGTGGAGGAAAAATTGGGAAGAGAATGAGAATGATGCAAGAAAATCATGAAAAGTAAGTCAACAGCCTGCTAAAGGAGACCCCAAAATACTGAAGAAAACAACACCTTAAAACTAGATTAACTCAAATGGCAAAAGAAACCCAGAAAGCCAATGAGGAGAAGAATGCTTTAAAAAGCTGAATTACCCAGATGGAAAAGGAATTTCAAAAACTCACTGAAGAGAATAATTTGTTCAAAATTAAATTGGAGAAGGGGCAGCTAGGTGGAGCAGTGAGTAAAGCACTGGCCCTGGAGTCAGGAGGACCCAAGTTCGGTTCTGGCCTCAGACACTTAACACTGCTCACCCCCTCCCCCCCCCACATGCACACAAACTAGCCCTGTAACCTCGAGCAAGTTACTTTACCCTAATTGCCCTCCAAAAAGGGAAAAACAAAACAAAATTAAACTGGAGAAAATGGAAGCTAATGACTTTATGAGATATCAAGATACTATAAAACAGATCCAAACAAAGTGAGGGGAAGAACAGGAAGGTGAAAGGGAATGGGTCAACCTTACTCTCATTGAATTTGGCTTAAGGAGGGAATAACATGCACACTCAATTGGGTATCTTACCCTACAGGAAAGTAGTGGGGAAGGGGATAAGAGGGGAGATGATAGAAGGGGGCAGATTGGGGGAGAGAGTAGGTAGAAGCAAACACTTTTGAAAAGGGATAGGGTCAAAGTAGAAAATAGAATAAGTGGGGGGCAGGAGAGGATGGAGGGAAATATAGTCTTCCACAATATAGCTACTATGGAAATGTTTTGCACAGCTACACATGTACAACCTATATTGAAGTGTTTATCTTCCCAGTGGGGGTGGGTGAGGAGGGAAAAAGGGAAATAATCTGGAAATCAAAGTTTTAAAAACAAATGTTAAAAAAATTGTTTTTTACATTCAACAGGGAAATATGATATACAGGCACTGGGGTATAGACATCCATCCTACTCTACTAGGAAGTTAGAGAGGCAATGGGGGAGGATATAAGAGAGAGCAGATTGGGGGAAGGGGTATTCAGTAGTCTTGCTATATTGGGGTGGGAGTAGGGGAAAGACAGGGAGAAAATGTGTAACTCAAAATCTTGTGGAAATAAATGCTAAAAACTAAAAATAAATAGAATTTTAAAATAATAATAAAATAAAACAGGAAAAAAAGATTATAATCTTACTGGGAAGATAAAACATAGACAAGTGAATGAAAGTGAACTCAAGTTCTCCAGGATTTGAATCCTATTAGTCAAAAATGTAAATCTTATAACATGTATTTTCTAATTAAAAGATTTTCAGTTGCTTTGAGAAAAAAACACCTGTGTCAAAAATATATGAGTTAGTGGCCCTTATTTCTATTTGAATTTTATATCATTGATGTAAGCTACTTAAACAAAGGGATTGTTTTTGCTTTTCTTTTTAGTCAGTGCTTGGCACTTGATAAATGTATAATAATGTTTACTAAGTAGTCAGTTGATTCTCTGAGTGTCTCTGAGTTCTCTAGCTAAATAAAGAAAAGGTGTACACTGCTATGTTATATGAGCTATGATGCTAGAAAAATCAAGGCAATGTGACAGAGAACTGAAGAAAGGTAATTTAGAAGGGACCTCCATTTAGTCCAACCACCATTTTACAGATGAAGAAACTGAGGCCAAGAGAGTTTAAGTGACTTGCCATGGCTTCTCAGTAGTAAGCATTAGAGGTAGATTTGAACCCAGGTCCTCTGATACCAGAGTTAGCACTGTTTCCATTGTGTGTACCATGCTGCCACTTACCGGTCTTTTCTTCTTCAGTTTTGGGAGTTTGTATTTCAATGATTTCGAGGAAAAAATAGAAGACAGAGAGAAAAGCAGATCCTACTGGGAGCTGCCAGTGAGGTGAACGGGTCAAAGAAGGCCTCATAAGACGTGTACAGGCATTCCTAATAGTTAGGCACTGATAAAGTAACGGAGAAAACAGGTGTAATCTTGGGTGATGTTCTTTCCTGTTAAGAATGAAGTAAGAGCTGGGAACCCAGAAAAGCATCTCCTTCTTCTCCTCCACACTATACAAATCTGACCAACATCTTGAGAACCATGCCTGTATGCAGACAAGGGACCAGTACTAGAATGAAATGGAATGTCTGTCAAACCAGGACTCCTCTCTGAATTCTTTATGCACTAGAAGCTACACAATTATTGAGTAAATCTGAGTCTATGTCACCTAGCCACACTCAAGTATCTGTACATAAGATCCTGGGCTATGGAAGAAATCAGACCTCGGGGTAGAGATGGCATTCTATGTTCCATCTGAGCTAGCAAGAGATTTCCATGGAATAACTCCGACATGTCATCTGGGATTTACCAAAGTAGCATTGAGAAAGTTATTTAATCCCTCAAAAGGGCTTTCAAAACTTGGAGCTTGAGTTGCTTAGTTGCAGAACTTAGTTCTACATTGGACTATAATTCCCATTAGAGAGAACACTAAGGTATTCTTATTATGAGGTCTGAGAACTTTTGAGAAAATATTTTGACAATTGTATTTCAATACAATTGGTTTCTTTTGTAAATGCTATATATTTTAATTTATGCATTTAAAATCATTCTGAGAAGAAATCCGTAGGCTTCAACAGAGTGCCTAAGGTGTCCATGACACAAAAATGTTTAAGAACTCCTGCTCAAAAGTTAGAGAGGACCTCAGAGGTCAAATAGTCCAACTCTCTTTTAATAGATGAGGAAATTGAAGCATACAAAGGTCAAGTGACTTTCCCAGAGTCATGCAGCTAATAGGTTTTAATAATAATAATAATAATATTTGAGATAGGATTTGAACTCAGGTCTTCCTGACTCCAGACTCATGATTCTTGAAATTAGGGCATAGGTCCTCTGACTTCTGAAACATTATCCTTTTCATTATTAATGTTGATACAATCAACCTTATCTTATCACCTAGCCTCATTGTATTAAAGGGGGGAGGAAGGGAGAGTGTACAGTTCTTATTTCCTATTTCCTTTGGGATTAGGGAACACTGGCCATTAGAGATGGCAGGTGCCACTTAATATGAAGTCAGGAGAGTACAACAAATTGCAAGAAAACATCCTTTGTGAAATGATATGAAAGACATAATGCTAACCTAGGAGTGAATACAGATGGTTTGTGGTCTTAGTAATGAATATCTTATGAAAGAAATTCTATTTTAGTTTATCCTGAGAAATGCAATGTTTCTTTCTTTCTTTTCCCCTTTGTTTCAGTGAGGTAGACAAAAAAGGGAGACAAAGAATTGTGCTTTAGGTTCAATGGTACCTGGAGCTATCCAGCTCCAGGAGTAGCTACAGGCTGTTGCCAGCTTTATGTCCTTTGTTTTAATCATATTTCCTCACAGACTTCTGGAGCATTCATGGCATGCTTCACAAATTCTGTAGTGAGTTTTGAGAATGTTTCATGAAAAAAATATGTTCTAATTAGCATGCTTAGCTTGAAAGAAGGAAGATAATGGTGAAATCATTTGTGCATTCATTCAATATTGAATGTCTATTATGTGCAAGGAACTGTACTTCAAGATTACTGCCATCTTGGAATGTATCAGACTCAGTAGAGAAACTGAATATTAAGCTTATTTCATATTGAACCAAAGGCCTGGGTAAGTTTATGAAGAAGGGAATAATAATTTTAAGAAGCAAGTTAACATCTGTTTATTCAAAGTTACTTTTACTCTAAAATATTTAATAAGGTGTGTGTGTGTTTGTGTGTGTGTGTGTGTGAGAGAGAGAGAGAGAGAGAGAGAGAGAGAGAGAGAGAGAGAGAAGAAGAAGAAGAAGAAGAAGAAGAAGAAGAAGAAGAAGAAGAAGAAGAAGAAGAAGAAGAAGAAGAAGAAGAAGGAGGAGGAGGAGGAGAAGGAAGAGGAGGGGAAGGATAAGGAGGAGGAAGAAGAGGAAGAGGAGGAGGAGGAGAAGAAAGGGAGAGAGAACACTCTCTAATCTCAAAAATGTCTAAAATTCAAACATATCAAATCAATATGTCAGTACTATACCTTCCAGAATCTTTGGCTTCTGAGGTGACAAAGGTATGTCAGTTATTTGATCACTGATTGTCTCATTTCTTTCAGAATTCAACTCAATAAACTCTCCCATTTGACATTCCACAGGATCTTCTTTGTGAATAGTTGGTCTAAGGCTTATTTTTTCCCATTCACTGTTTCCCAATGTTTCTTTAATAAAAGCTTCCAGGTTAGAAACCTGATTATCTAGAGGAGACACTGGCAAGCTATCCTCTCCAGTGATAGGTGGGAAATGCTTTTGGAAACAGGCTTTAATATAGCTACTGTTAGATAAGGCTTCAAAAATGCCCCTGTATTCATCATCTACATTTGGTTCTTCAGTATCCCAAAGTGAAAAAATGTCAGAGTTCCCATAAGGATTAGGCAGGTCTTCAAAATCTTTCTCTGGCATGGAACCACTGGCATTTCTTAAGACTTTACTACCACTTTGGGAGATAAGTTTTTGCTTTAGTGTCTTAGTTATTGCAGTCATCATGGATCCTCCCCATTTCTTGCTGGCCCCTTCTGTTTCATGGGTAGTCACTTGAGTGGTGACACTTGGTTGCTTCACACTTAGCTTCCTTTGGGTACAATCCAAGATTTCACTGTCAGTCCTATTGTGAGGACTAACATAGCCTCTGGATGAGCTACTAGAGAGTGGAGATGCCAGGATTAGTGAGGACACACTTTTCAACTTCAGAAGCTCCTGTATACTAGCATGGTGACCACTATCTAAAGTTTCCTCATTGAATCCACCCTCACTGAATTTCTTGTGTTCTTCTTGAGAAACAGAAAGGGAGTTTGTAGACTTTGTATTTGTATCTCCTGTGCCTGGTATATAGTTGATGGTTAATGAATGCTTGTTGATTGATTGATTGATTGAATTAAGGTCCTTAGGCATTTGATCTGCACTTTCCTGAAGCATACAATTAAAACTCTTTTCTAATGGGACCTGAGGGTTCTCAGAATCAGTCATATGCTCCACACAGTGATTCAATAAAAAAACATCATTAATGCTTTGTTTAGGTTGTAAACAGTGTGTAGTCAAGTCGGAGTAAGATGGGCTGGTGGTGGTGGAACATGAAAGAGACTTCACATCATCAGCACTGAAACAGGAAGATGCAGAACTGGAAGGTGTAGAAAATTCCGGATACTCAGGTTGTGTACTGCCCTTGCTGAAGACACTTGGTGCTTTGGTTCCCACATGCTGTACCTTCAGAGATGGCAAAGAATAAACATTTGACTCCTTTCCACCTTGAGTCTGAGAAAGAGTATAAAGAGTGGTGCCCATGAAATCCATTATTTCTCCTGCATTGTGCTGGAGATATGACTCTGATATGGTATTTTTTTGGTTAATGGGGATGCTTTCCCTCCATTCCTCTATTTCTCCACCATTTTCTAAAGGTTCTTTAAATGAGTCTGTGTCACTCATCTCTGGAGGACCATGAACAAAGTATGGGGGAACAGTCTCAATTTCAGAAATCTTTTCCTTTGTAGCAGTGTATTCATTACTCTTGTAATTCTTTTGTTGAGGGATGGCACCTTGTACCCTCCCAGTATCAAAAACTGCAAATAACATTCCAAGTTCATTCTTGTTTCTTCCTGGAGTTAGACACTCTGTAAGGATATTTGCATTTTCCCCCTTATAGTCAGGAAATTCATCAGGAGGAGGAGGCGGTGGTGGTGGTATTAAAGAACAATCTATGCCTTGATAATTTTGAAAAGCCTGTGTCTCCGACTGAACACCTTGAGTTGATAGTGAAGGTGACTTGGAACATCTCTTTGTGGTGACATTAGAATTATAGTTACCAGACTTGTTAATTTTTTTCTTCCTTTGCTTAGAATGTGCTATATTAAGTAATAGATTCTGCCTCTTATTGACATATATCACTTTAATTTTTTTCCCTACAATGTTCACTTTTAGAGAGGGGTCTTCATTGCTGGCAACTGTGACTTTGGATTTAGATGATGCTTCACACTTTCTGTCTCTTGTGTGACCTACCAATAAAGTCCGGTATCTAAAATGGTAATATTTAGAATAGGGGCATCTCCATATCTGTTTTCCAGGGCACCTCCAATGGATCTTTGGGCAAGTCTTTTTCCTTTGGGTCAGATTTGTTCCATTATCACTTAAAGAACTTTCCTCAACTTCCACTTTTATATTAAAGGCACCACATTTCATTTCTGTAGTAATTTTTCCTTTTGTTGACTTAAAGGTTTCTCTAGAGCCTGGGAAATTCTGCAGGGTAATTCTTCCTGATAGAGAACCTTTTGGACCGCCAAAGGTTATCATGGTGTGGAATCTCTCCTGCTGATGACAGCAGATCAAAGGAGGACAGTCACTTTCCCTCCCCCCCCTTTCTTCACTGGCAGACAAAAATCGTTTATTTTCTTTGCATAATGGAGCATTATTCTGTTCTCTATTCCTAGAAGTACACCAGTGCTCATCTCCATTTTTATCAGACTTCCCCAAGCCCTCATTTGGAGAAAATGTAGTTTCTGAGGTGTTTATTTCTGTTCCTTTTTCAGGATCTTTTGCATTTTTGGGGTGTGGATGATGGATAGATGGAGAGTCATCTAAAAATGAAGTGGAGAGAAAAATTTCTTGAACAAATACAGCAAACTATGATAAAATGTTAAAGATGTTTCTCATCATTAACTTTGAGAGTTGATTTATTTTATTTTTTTGCTTTTTGGAGGGAAATTGGGGTTAAGTGACTTGCCCAAGGTCACATGGCTAGTTTCTGTGTTAAGTGTCTGAGGCCGGATTTGAACTCAGGGCCTCCTGACTCCAGGGCCAGTGCTCTATTCACTGCGCCACCTAGCCACCCCAAGAGTTGCTTTATTTTTATTGTTGTAATTAAATATTTTAACAACAAAATTTAGGGTTTTTTCTATTCATTTTCTAGGTGCTTTTTATTTTAATTCAAGGCTCTTAGAATTCAAACAATTATGATGCAGGTAGATTATTATTAGGGGCAGAGTAGGTAGAGTTCTGGGAATGAAGTCAGAAAGATCAGAGTTCAAATCTAACTTCATATATTAACAAGCTGTATGACCTTGAGCAAGTCAGTTAAATGTCAGCCTCAGTTTCCTTGCCTGTGAAATGTGGAAAATAATAATACTGACCTCTCAAGGTTGTTGTGAGGATCAGATGAAAAATTAGGTATAAAACAATTAGCACAATGACTGATCCTTAGAAGACACTTAAAACATATTTATGTCCTTCCTTCTTGTTAGTTATTTTGAGACATATAAAGAGCACAGTGATATTTTAAATAAGCAGGGAATATCTCGGTATTGTGACACCATACATCTTTGGCTTCAGAATGAATGGGGCAGTGATCCTAAGAACTTAGGAAGGCTCAATATAAGGTATAAGAGATTTTCTCAAAGGGTGTCATGAAATTAGAAGAAAATTATTTAAATTTTAAAAATTCTACCAGTCTTTCCTTTCCCTCTTTCCACCATTTTCTTTGCTTCTCTCTTCCTTCCCCCCCCCCCATCCTCTCTTCATTTTTTAAAAGGATGACAACTTTTTTTTTAGTTAAACAGACAATGAAAAAGTGGTAAAATTTCCCAAGGCAGCAATAACTGTTCACAGAATTCTACCTTAATAATCTTTATGAATATAGGTGAGAAGTCCAGCCAATATTTACCATCCCAAACTTATAGAGAGTGACCTTGTACATATACAAGAACAATTTACCGTAGCCTGGTTTTGGAAGGAGAGAAGGAAAGTGGGAGGGAAGGAAGGAAGGAAGGAAGGAAGGAAGGAAGGAAGGAAGGAAGGA
>NW_027185793.1:4322896-4344666 GCF_028583685.1 Petaurus breviceps papuanus
GAAGGAAGGAAGGAAGGAAGGAAGGAAGGAAGGAAGGAAGGAAGGAATTACGTATCACCAACTATTTGTCAGGTACTTTGCTGAGCAATTTTAAAAATATTGTCTCATTTCATTTGATCCCCACAACAATGCTGGGAAGTAGGTGCTATTGTTATCCCCATTTTACTTCTGAGAAAACTGTGGCAAACAGAGGCTAAGTGATTTGCTGAGGGTCACACAGCCAGTAAGTGACTGAGGCTACATTAGAACTCAGTTCTTCCTGCCTGCAGGCCCAGTGCTCTCTCCACTGCACCATGAGCTGTGTCTTTTAGGATGTTACACAAAAGAAGTGTTCATGACAGTGCTTAGCACAATGCCTGGTACATAGTAGGAGCTTAATAAATGTTTATTGATTGTCTTCTTTTAAAGTAGGCGTTATGATGTGTAGATTTTTAAACTCTTCTTTAAGTTCCGCCTTTCTTACTAGCAGTAAGCGAGATCCTCTGTACAATTTTCCCCCAAAGCATTGTCCTCTTAGCCTTTGCTACTGTTTCTGCATATAGGAAGACAGTAATGAGACACTTACACAATAGCCCATCTGATCACATATACTGAGAAATAGGGAAAATAGCAGCCCCAAATCATCTGCAATTGAATAAACAAGCCCTACTTGTTAAAGGTTTTTAATTTGTATTAAAGTTATTTTAATACATAATAGTCATAACACCAGTTTAATTTTTTAATGCAACATAATGCCAACGACAGAAAGTCTAAGTCATAAATACATTCTATGCATTTATCTCTCTAATGAGGCACAAAGTCTAGAAACAACTGTTGATTTCTTTCATACATATTTAGAAATAACACTAAAATAAACTTACATTCAGCCATAGTCAAGGTTTTTCTGTTCTTAAAGGTTTTTCTTCTTTTCCTTCTCATTTCAGAGATCTGGGATTCTTTAACTTTCACTTCCCTTTAAAAGAACCAGATAAAAAATATTGGGTCAAAAATTTATTTAGTCAAAAATTTCTCATTCAGGCTCCCAGTTCCTGTCCTAGATTGCCAAAATCACTCTCCAACTTAATTCATCTGTCAACTTACCAGCACAATCTCTCACCCATGTCATCCCTTGAATGCACATTCATTAGTTTAATCATCTGTTTCTGTTCCCTATATATTTATTGGTTTTACCATCACTGTTTGAGTATAAATTCCTTGATGGTGTGTCCCATATGTATCTAAAATATATAGCTGTTTATCCTATAGCTGTTGAGGGAATTTGTCTTTCACAGAAAAGGGATCAGATAATGAGCCATTAAATAAATTATGGGAATAAAGTCATGCCAGCCATAATGGTTTGGTGGCACAGTGGATACAATGTTTATCTGGAGTCAGGAAAACCTGAGTTCAAATCTAGGCACCGACACTTACCAGCTGTGTCACCTTGGATAAGTCAAGTAACCTCTGTTTGCCTAATCAATTAAACCCTAATCAAACAGGGATAATAATAACACCTGCTTCCTAGGGTTGTTGTGAGATTTAAATGAGGTAATGTTTGAAAAGCACTTTGCAAACCATAAAACATTATGTCAATGATAGTGATTTTGATGATGATAGTAGAATACCTTTATGAAGTGCAAATTAGTATCTTAAGGGAGTCAAAAAGGAAGTAACCATGATAGGATACAGAATAATAATCCATACCTTTAGATGATCTTTAAGTATCAAATCACTGAGTCTAAGAACAAGATTTCCTAGATTCTAGTCTAGGACTGGATGAATAGAGGACACATGGAGTTAGAGAAAGGAGAGCTATAACACGTCATATGGATCTAGGGGAATAGGCAATGACCATAAAGAAAGGGGTCAGAAAAATGGAAATGAGGCTCATTGGACTGATCTGGGAGGGGTGACCAGATGGAAACTATATTGCTAAAGCAACTATTTCCCTACCTTCCTCCAAATATAGATCCCAAGGCAGTGAACCTTTATCTCCTTTCTCCCTATGAGCACCTTCATACCAGACTGAATTCTCTTACTCTGGGCACAAGGACATTTTGTTTAACTTT
Organism: Petaurus breviceps papuanus; assembly: GCF_028583685.1. Lineage (NCBI taxonomy): Eukaryota > Metazoa > Chordata > Mammalia > Diprotodontia > Petauridae > Petaurus > Petaurus breviceps. The sequence continues at coordinate 4,324,945 of NW_027185793.1, forward strand.
ATTTATTTTAAATGTTTACCTTAGTCTTTATAAACAGTGTTAGCCAATAGTATTTGCTACTCAGCGAATATTTACTGGGAATATAGTTGGGAGGAAACAATAAGGAAGCAAATATTCCCGGAGAAGAGACAGAGATTGATCTAATACTGCAATGTTTTTCTTGAAGTACTATTTATGACTGGGGCCATGGAGCTAACCAAAAGTGATTTTAAGGAAAGATTTACAAAACTTGTTTGATGTTCCTTTTCAGAATAGAGAAGTATTTATACCAAAAAATTCATCTGTTCCTCGAGTGAGTAGTCAAGTGAAGGGCACTCTCCCCTTAACATCATTATATATTATATAATTATATGTTATATAATTATATTAAGAATAAATATAAGGACATCAAATATAAGAAAATTAGCAAGGGAGGGCACTAGCAGTTTGGGGATATGGTGAGGAAAAGCATCATGTGGAATGTGGTTCTTATCTGTCTCTTGAAGAGATTTAAATATACTATGAGGTACAAGTGAGTAGGGAGTATATTCCAGCATTCCAGGTATGGGGATGACCAGTGTAAAAACTAGATATGGGAGATGGAATGCTGAGTATGAGGAATGGAGTTGAGCTAGACAATAGAATGTAAGAAACAGAGTAATGTATAATGAAGCTAGAAATATGCAATGATGTTAAATATTAAAGGGCTTAAAAAACAAATAGAGTTTATGTTTTATGCTAGGGGAAATAAGGAGACATGGGTTTTTACTGAATAGGAGAGTATATGGGCAAATCTATGCTAAAGAAATTCATGATGGTAGCTGTATAGAGGTCATACAATGATGCCAAATGAATCTACTATAATTCATGCTATGTCCATTAATTGTGGTGAATCCCAAGGCTTTGTCCTGGACCTTCCTCTCTTTTCCCTCCATAGGGCCTAATCAGCTTTTTTGTATTCATTATTTTTATGCAGATGATTCTCAGATATAAATATCCAACCCTAGTCTCTCTCCTAAGCTCCATTCCTTATTATAAACTATCCATTTGGATGTCCCATACGCATCTCAAATTCAATATACTCAAAACAGAAGTATGATATAAGCTTTATTTTTAAATTAAAATTTTTTTCTTTTCAAAATTTTATTTTAGATTCAAACACCAGAACACAAATACAGAATAGAGAAAAGAAACAAAAACATATCATAAACTTAAATATTGGAACTTAAATACAAAGTTAGAAAGAAAAAAAAACATGTTGTGTGAATAGCAGAACATGAGAGAGTTCAAAGTATGTAACAATAAATTTTAATTTCCAGAAAGTCTATGTGATAAAATAATACTTGTGTTGAGAATTGTCCATCTTTGCTTCCTTGTGAATTTTTTGTTCTCTGAGGTGCATTTTTTACTTTATTCTTTTTTTTCCCTCCCCCAACCTCCCAGAAGGTCACAATAAAGTTTAGATGTTTCTCTATAGCTATAGATACATACATACACATATACACATATACAAACATATACTTTCCCAAACCTATTCTACTCCTACCTTTGCTTTTATGTTTGTGCTTATCTCTTGTTTCCTGTCGTCCCACCTCCTCTACTTTACTTCTACCCACTACCTTGCCCTCCTATGACTTGCCTACACCCCTCCAAGGATCCCTCCCCTATCCTCCCATTCCCATAAATCTAACACCCCTATTTTACTTATTCCCTCACCTTCCTCTCTAAAGATCCCTCTGTTGTCCTGCCCCCCCCCCCAATTCCCTACCATTTTATTTCTTCTGTATTTGGAAGACTTTTATATTCTTCTAAACATATGTGTATTGTCCCTTCTTAAGCACATTCCCGATAAAAGTAGGTTACCAGAACAACCAACACCCCTCCCCCATCTGATTCCTGTACATCAATTCCTCCTCTTGTGCCTCCTTTGTATAAATACTCTTTTAAGCTGTTCCTAAATGGTTTTACTTTTTAAATTCATGTCATACTCATGTTTACCCCAATCTTTCTTATGAGCTACCCAATTATTGATAAGAATCTTAGACATACATTTTACATACATAAAAAGTAAACAGTCTGTCCTTATGGATCCCTTATAATCAGGCTTTGTTATGTGCCTTATATTTCTCATGGTTCTTGTATGTTGAATCTTCTATTAAAGTCAGGATTTTTAAAACAAAGTATTGAAAGTTGGAGAGTTTATCAAATGTCCCTTTTTCATTCAAGATAATACATAACTTTGCAGGGTATGATATTTTTGGTCAGATCCTAAGTTCCTTTGCTGTTCAATATGTTGTATTCTAAGGCCTGCAGTTCTTTAATGTCTCTGCTGCTAGGTCTTATGTAATTCTAATTGTGGCACCATCATATTTAAATTGTTTTAATCTTGATGCTTTTAATATTTTTTTTCCTTGAGCTGGGGGTTTTGGAATTTGACTATGATATTCCTTTGAGTTTTCCTAATAGGATCTCTTTTAATTTTTTTTCAAATGATTTATTAACTTCTGATTTACATCATTCATTTCCACCAGATTTTGAGTTACAAATTTTCTCCCTGTTTTTCCTCTACCCACCACCCCAAAATAGCAGTCCCACAGGATATCCCCTCCTCTGATCTGCTCTCTCCCATATTTTCTCCCAAACTCCTTTCGACTTTTCCAGTGGATCTCTATGCTCCAGTGCCTGTATATGTTATTTCCCAATTACATGTAAAATAGTATTAATAATAGTATATACATGTATATATATTTGGGTATTTTATTTTAAAACTTTGAATTCCAGATTCATTCCCTTCCTCCCTTGTCTCCCACCCTTACTGGGAAGATAAGCAGTTCAGTATAGGTTGGGCTTGTGTGGCTAATGTAAAACAATAACATAGTAGATATATTGTAAAAGACTGACTATATTTCCCTCCCTCCTATCGCACCTCCCACTTGTTCTAGTCTCTACTTTGATACCGTCCCTTTTTAAAAGTGGGTGCTCCCAACTTCCCTCCCCCCGAGCCTGCCCTCCCTTCCATCATTCCCCCTCTCATTCCCTTCCCCCCCTACTCTCCTGGAGGGTGAGATACCCTATTTAGTGTGTATTGCATTCCCTCCTCAAGCCAAATTCAATGGGAATAAGGTTGACGCATTCCCTTTTGACTTTCTATTCTTCCCCTCCATTGTAACCATTTTCCCTTGCCCCTTCTATATGAGATAGTTTACCACATTCTGTCTCTCCCCATCTCCTCTCATTATATTCCTCTCTCACCTCTTAATTTCACCTTTTAAGTATCATCTCTTCCTGTTAAATTGGTCCTGTGCCCTCTATCTATGTATACCTGTAAACATATATACACACATTCACATATGTATTCATATGCCTATATATCCTCATATGTAGACATATATATTCCTATTCCCTTCAAATACTGATAAAAGCTTCATAAGTTACAATTATTGTTTTTCCATGTAGGAATGCTAAATAGTTCAACTTTGATAAGTTCCTTATGATTTCTTTTCCCTGTTTACCTTCTCATACTTCTCTTGCTTCTTGTATCTGAATGTCAAATTTTCTATTCAACTCTGGTTTTTTCATCAAGAATGCTTGAAAGTCCTCTATTTCACTGAATGACCATATTTTCCCCTGAAACATGATACTCAGTTTTGCTGGGTAGGTGACTCTTTGTTTTAATGCCAGCTCCTTTGACCTCTGGAATATCATATTCCAAGCCCTTCGATTCCTCAGTATAGAAGCTGCCAGATCCTGTGTTATCCTGATTGTGTTTCCACAATATTCAAATTGGTTCTTCCTGGATGCTTGTAATATTCTCTCCTTAATCTGGGAATTCTGGAACCTGGCTATAATATTCCTAGGAGTTTTCTTTTTGGGATCTTTCTCAGGAGGTGATCGGTGGATTCTTTCAACCTGTATTTTGCCCTCTGGTCCTAAAACATGAGGGCAGTTTTCTTTGAGAATTTCTTAGAGGATGATTTCTAGGTTCTTACTTTGATCATGGCTTTTATGTAGTCCAATAATTTTTAAATTATCTCTCCTGGATCTATTTTCCATGTCAGTGGTTTTTCCCATGAGATATTTCACAATGCCTTCTATTCTTTCATTTATTTGGATCTGTTTAACAGCATCTTGATTTCACATAAAGTCATTAGCTTCCATTTGCTCCAGTCTAATTCTGAAGCAATGATTCTCTTCATTGAGCTTTCGAGATTCTTTTTCCATCTGGCAAATTTGGCTTTTTAAGGCATTCTTCTCCTCATTGCCTTTTTGAGCCTCTTTTGCCATTTGAGTTAGTCTATATTTTAAGGCGTTATTTTCCTCAGTCAGGCTGTTGACTCTCATTTTGTAATTTTCTTGCATTGTTCTCATTTCTCTTCCCAATTTTTCCTCCACTTCTCTTATTTGCTTTTTAAGGTCCTCTATCTCCTGTAACCAGCTCATATATTACTTTGAAGTTTTTGGTGCAGGAGTTCTGACTTCACTGTCTTCCTCCTGTTCCATGCTTTGCTCCTTTTTGTCCCCAAAATAGGAGTGTAATGTTGGAATCTTCTGTCTGCTTTGTTTCCTTTGCCTGGTCATGTCGCCCCTCAGTCACTTGACCCCTGGGCTTTTTGCCACAGTAGGACTCTGCCACCAGACAGGGGAACTTTCATCCCAAATGCTGGGGTTTTCTCAGCTGCCAGAGGTATTAGATGGGTGCCCTCTCTGAGTTCTCCATATGCTCTGGCAAGCTGGATACATACCCCAGGACCTCCACCCTAGACTGCAATCCAGATCCAAGCAGGTTAAAGCAAGAGCTTTAACCCTCAGACTGGTGCTTTGTCCCCCTACACTCTGCAGACCAGGAGCTGAAGCTGCCAAGTGGCACTGGCTGGCTGTGCTGGTGTCTCAGCAGCTTCTAGCCCCGGGGGCAAAATCCAATGCACTCCCACTTACTGGGTCCCAAAGTCCAGACTGCGCTGACCTCTCACTTTGTCCTTTGCATCTATGTGTTGATAAATCTGGAAATGGCCACAGCTGCTGCTGATCTGGAGTCCCTCCTGCCAGCTGCTGGTCAGGCCCGCCCTGGGGCTAAAGCTTCCCAGAGGGCTGTGCTGGTCGATTCCTGCTGGCCTGCCAGGCTGTCCTCAGCAGGAGGTTAGTTTCTCTGTGTCATTTTCTGGGTTCTGCAGCTCCAAAGTTTGTTTAGAGTTCCCTTTTACATGGATTGGGGAAGGCGGAAGCCAGAGCCCAGCAGAGGTCCTGCTTCTACTCGGCCATCTTGACTCCACCCCTATAGGATCTCTTTTAAATGGTGATCAATGGATTTTTTTCTATTTCTACTTGCCCCCCTTGTTCTAATGCTTTAGAACAATTTTCTTTATTTCTTGTATTTTTGTATCAAGATTCTTTTTTTGATTATAATTTTCAGTTAGTCCAATTGTTTTAATGTTTTCTTGATCTATTCTCCAATTCTATTGTTTTTCTTATAAGATGTTTCACTTTCTCTTCTATTTTTTCATTCTTCATATTTTATTTAATTATTTCTTGATCTCTTATAATTTTGCTGGCTTCACTTTGCCCAATTCTAATTTTCAAGGTGTCATTTTCTTCCTTAAGATTCTGGATCTCCTTTTCTAATTGTTTGACTTTCCTTTCATACCTTCCTGTTTTTCATGGATTATTTTTATTTATTAATTTATTTATTAGTTTTTCTTCCATCTCTGCCATTTGATTTTTAAAATCTTTTTAAAGATCTATTAATTCTTTTTGGGCAGGCATCCATTTTATGTTATCCCTTTGGGGATTTCTTCAATATCCTCTTCTGAAGATGAATCCTGGTCATCTCTATTCCCATAATAGCTTCCTATGGTTGGATTCTTTCTCCTTTGCCTGTGCATTTTTTGTTGTAATAGCTTATTTTTTTTGTAATTTCCTCCAATGCTGGGGTGTGACAAATGTGCCTCTTGCACCAGATCTTTATTTCTCCCCTCTACCCTAGAATCAAAGCCAAACCTTTAACCTCCTGTAAGTGCCCATAGCCAGGGGCTTTCTAACCCACTGCTTCTGCAGGCATATGTGTAACAGCAAGCACCCCAGCGCACCCAGCATGACTGCCAACACAGGTTCTTAAATCTGCTTTTCTAAAGGAAATCAACTCTAAATGGGTTAACAATCTTGCTTTAATCAAACATACCGTGTTTCCCCAATAATAAGACACTGTCTTATTAATTTTTTTTGGACAGAAAAACACCAGAGGGCTTATTTTCAGGGGAGGGCTTATTTATTCGAAGATCCAAAAGTTTTTCTTTACAGAAAACTGCAAGATTCTTGCCATGTGACTCCTCTACAATTGCTTTCTTATACTCAACAGTATAGCTCTTCCTTTTTGTACTCATGTCTGGGGGTCAAAACAGACAGAATAATAAAATTATGACCATCAGTCCTTCTTTTCACTCCATCATGCCCCCTGAGTTCTTCTTTTTTCCTCCATCATGCCCTTTTTATCCTCCATCATGCCCCCTCACTCCCGCTTACATACTGGGTTTTTATGTTGTCCTGCCTCAGCTCTCCTCCACGGCACTGCTCTCAATGGCGCCAGCAAGCAAATCACTGGGGAAGAACAGGATGACGCGCTCACTGCTGCAGCTGTGATTGGATGCAGCTTGGAGCGCGGCGTGCATTTCACCCGGGGGGGGGGAACGATGCATACAGAGGGTACCGTAATGTAGCGTGTAGCGCAGGGGATCACCTTCACTACAGTAGTAATCTCAATAGGGCTTATTTTCGGGGGAGGGCTTATTTTAGAGGAATCTTACACAGTAAGGGGAGGGCTTATTTTCGGGATAGGTCTTATTATCGGGGAAACACGGTATGTCATTCACCTAGTTCCAGGGAAAAAGGTCAGCACCCCAAACTTTAGAGAATACAGAGGTTACAAGCAGACAAAAAATACAAACAGAGAAACAAATCAGCAGACAGGCTTCCAGCTGCCTGACTATTACATCTATACCTAGTCAGTTGCCAGAAAGGGAAGCATCAACATCTGGGTTTTCAGAGATGGGGGGCTCGACAGCTGCCCAGAGTCTCATCTGGTCAAATCACATAACTCTTCTCAAAGTGAGCCCCAAAACAAAGCCTCACATCAGGGTCTACATAGCCTTCTCCTGGCTCAGAATGTCACCACCCTCTTGACCCACTGACCAATCAAAGAGAACCAACATGTGGGCATTCCTGACCAAGCCTCCTGCCACAGACTCCAGGTGCACTCAAGCCTATCAAAGGGCCTAGGGGCAGGAAAGATCTTAAATTCCCATTCCCATAACAATGTGCTGGTTCCTTCTTGCCCCAGCTGTTCTTTGCAACACAGCCGGGTCTGTAGTGCCTTACCAGCAGAGGTTCCCTTGATATTGCTGGGCTTAGATGCCCAACTCCCCTCACTATTAGGGGTAAAAGTTCCGGTGGCTGAGGCCAAGGTGGCTTCTCAAACCAGCTAATGGCAGGACTTGCGTCTTGTTGTTAAAACAGAACCTAATCTGGAAGTGTTTACTCTTCACAGGTTATCTCTACCCACACTTTGTTTGCCCTAAGGTGCTATTTTAAGTCTTCGTGGGGGGAAAATCTTGAGGGCTTGGAATTTTCTGACCTATTCTGCCATCTTTCCAGAATCCTCTTGTGATGTAAGCTTCTTGAAGGCAGGTACTGATACATTTTTTGTCTTTGAATCCCCTATGCTGAGCACAATCTTACACATAGGAGGTACTTTATAAATGTGGTTTGATTGATTCTTGTGAACACACACACATACATAAAGTTCAAAGAAGATTTTTATTCTATTCAATATAAAAATACATATAGACTATGTCTAAAGGTTTGCTAATTTGACAACCTATAAGACATACTTTTCAGTTTCATCTGCATTATTGACATTTTCTCCATCACTTTATTAAGTCTAAACAATCAAAACAAAACAATGAATCAAACCCTGATTTATAGCTTTTGGCAACATTGTTTAAAGGCTTATACTGAAAATTTAACACTCAGATATTGTGAAAGAGTTTAAGCAGATACCAGCACACTCCCAAGTCTTCTTCTATACCAGATATAATAAGTTGTGAAACAATCAAGATTTAGATTTTTGATAGTAAGTTCTCTCTATAGTACATTAAGTGCCTTTTGAAAACTTGGCCTTAGCTCAGTTTTTCTCCTGGCTAAAAGACGTCAAGAATAGTTTATATGAATTCTAACTACATTAATCAAATATGTAGTTACCATAGATGTTTTTGAGGGGCAAGGAATTTCACAGTAAAAGCAGTTATAAATTGATAGAATCTGAGGAAAACCTGCAATGAAATGGATAGCATGGATCAGTTTCCCCCCCTTTTTTAAAAGGAAAGAATCTACCAAAGCTAATTTAATCCTCAAAGTCAGTATAAAGTTTCCCGGACTCTCAAAGGGATATCAAGGGGAAGGAAGCACTGGAGCTTAAATTTTGGGTAAATGAAAAGGGACAAAGTCTTCCAAAATTTAAAAGTTGAAACATATGTTTAATTATTTATTCATTGGTGGGAGCAGAAAGGTATTTTCAATTGTGAAAATGTACTTTTATTTAATTACTTTTTTTAAGCAACTTGCATTAATTATGCATGAATATTCCTGAGAAAAATATGTCCAGGTTGAGAATTATTTATATCAAAGAAGTTGACCAGAATCTGATGTTCGTTTTGCCTATGAAGTCAAGATAATTAAATGAGTGAATTTCAGTTATTATGAGGACATTAGATCGCAGGACTCCTAGTTTTTGTTTGTTGTACTCTGTGTGAGAATTTAGTTGACTCATGCTTGGAAAAGAAAAAATGGTAAGGTAAAAAAAAATAACAGAAGCAGATTCTATTGGTTTTTGCTACTTGATATAAAAATTTTGGATTAGTACAAACATAGTTTGTTCTTAAATGTGCTTATAGAGAGTATAGTGTCTGTTTTTCTATGTTCTTCCACAAAGAGTAAAAATGTTATTGCTCTTTCTGTAAGAGTCCAATGGAATATTGTAGAAATGGCAGTGATGGCTTAATTCAGGGCTTCTTCACATGGATTCCATGAATTAAAAATTAATTTTTGACAACTGCATTTCAATATAATTGGCTTCCTCTGAAATCCTCTATAATTTAATTTTATATAATTAAAACCATTTTTCTGAGTAGGGAATGAAAAACTTCACCAGACTGTGAAAAGGTCCACAATACATAAAAAGGTAAGAACCCCAGGTTTAATTGAAGCTGAAGTGACTACTTTCCTGTCATGGCTGAAAAGAAACTGAACAAGACAGAAAAAAGACGTAGGGTTGGGGAGAGATCTACCTTCCTAAGGAAACTACTTTAACTTTTGTCTTATAAGGATGACAAAGGAGACTGGATTTTTCTTGGTACTTTCAGTAAATTGTATGGTGGAACTATGTTTTCACTTGTAAGGAGAGGTTATCTGCATTTACAATGATGGATAGACATGTATCTGGCCATGTTTTCACAGCTAAAACATTGTAAATAATTATTTATAATTTATGTTAATACTGATTTCATTGTTAATAAATTCAATAGCAAGAAACTTCATTTCTTTAATTCTGGGAAATTATGGATTTTGATATGTAGATATCAGAAATTACACACAGGTAAAATTCTTTCAGTTTATTAAATAAACAACATTGAATAAACTTGTTTGGGGGATCTGAATTAATGGATTAATTAGTGATGGAAATTTTGCAATCTAGTAATTAATGAGGAAATATCTAAACATACCCCTCTATTACATTAGACCTTGGGATGGTAAGAATGACTATGGTAATGAGTCAAGTGGGGAATAACTTATAAGTGAATGTGGGTAAGTCTATAAGCTTTACTGCAAAAGCATATGCACTGTGACCTAAAGCAAAAGTGATATGTGCTTTGAAATCAAATTGTATTCATGCTGAATTCGGAATGATTTTAAATCATACATTGGAATTTATCTTCTTGGTTTCATTTATTCCAAGTATTGAAGTTTGGATATGGATTACTGGTATCCTAAGATGACATCTTAGTTAAAATAAAAGATACTGATACATATTAACTCACTCAGAATTTAGAAGATCACCCCTGGAGCCATATATAAACAGAATTTAGATACTATGTTAGACACAATTGTCTTGATGTATCAAACATCAAGTAATTATAATAACTCACATTTATCCCAGTTTTGAAATTTACTAGTTATATGATCTTGGTCAAGTCTTTTTAACCTACATGAATCTAATTTTTTTCATCTGTGAAACTGAGTTCACAGGGTTGTAGTGAGGAAAGTTCTTTGTAATTTTAAGTTGCTTTGTAAATGGGAGCTATTTTCATGTGGTACTTTATGATTTATAACTTGCTTCTCAGAAAAAAAACCAAGAGATGTTATACAATATTTTTGTTCCATTTAATAGATGAGGAAACTGAGGTTCAGAGAAGTCAAGAGAGTTGCCCAAGATCACACAGTCAGCTAGTAGATGCCAGAGTCAACTTGAGTGCAGGGCTTGGAGCTCCAAGGTCAGGCTTTCCATTTTGCCCAAAGAAATGTTTCCTTTTATTATTGTCCTGTCCTGCTTCATTCATGCAATTCATTCAGACTTGTACTGAAAACTACAGGAAAGGGATATAATAAAATTATTATATGTGTAAAATTTTAAAAACATATAGAGAAGAAATAAGTGACTCACCTAGACCAAGTCTTCATAAACTGCTGCACTTTTCTGGAGACATGAAGAAAACACGATATTCGTTTTGAAGGAAGATCAGAGGAATAGGTCCTATTCCTTACCTTGGCTTATACTACTTCTTTGTTTTCTATTTTGGTCCTGTAAATCCCAAATCTGATCGGCATGTTTAATCCTGTGCAGTGCCAAGATTAGTTTGCGTTTCTTTAATCGGCCTGCTTAAAAAAAATAGTTTAATGGTTTAAACATTTAGTGAATTATCATTATCACATGTAGATACTAGTAACTTACCTTGGTGCAAATGATGGTGACCAGGTAATTTTGCAATGAACTTATATGGGATAATGAATCACTATTTATGTGTTTCTGTAACTGCTTGTGCTGTTATGCTTGCTGTGCAGCAGATATATGATGGAAAGTCTAAAAAGGATCCTCTCAATGGATTGTAAAGAAGGGAAAAACCAACAGGCTGCATCTTTTAAAAAATGAAGCAGACATCATTCAGGTAAAAATGGATTCACTATTGGGTCTGATCTATTTATTTATTCTATATGCATTGATAAAGTTAGCTCAATAACTGAAAAATTTCCATTTTTCTTCTTGGTATGGCCAGATATTGTTCACTTACTTCTATTTTGGAAGTGGTTTTGCATTCATTTGTTTTAAAGAAGCAACAGAAGGGAAAGAGAGAGAGACCCATATTCTTTTCAAAGCAATAATATACCTATAAATGTGTGTGAAAGAACTATACCTTGGGTGCCTATTACCTGTCTTCTGGGACTTCTCAGATATAATTTAATCACAAATATCCCACTTAGGTTCAAAGAGGTGGACAGTTTTACAGTCAAAAAACATTTTTTAAACACCACTATATGCCAGACACTGTGCTAGGCACTGAGGATACAAAGAAAATTTTTTTAAAAAATTGTCAAGGAGCTCACAGTTTAATGGGGGATAACATGCAAACAATTATGTATGTAGTCCAATAGATAGAGCACTGGGCCTACAGCCAGGAAGACTTGAGTATAAATTCAACTACAGACATTTGGTAGTAGTATAATTCACTCTGGATGAGCTTTTTTTTTTTTTTTACCCTTTTCTTCCTCAGTTTCCTCAACTATGAAATGGGAATAATTATAGCAATTGCCAAGCAGGGCTGTTACAATGATCAAATAAGATTGTATTTGTAAAGTGCTCAGCATTGTATTTGTAAAGTGCTCAGCATACTATTTACTATAGGCTAATTTCTGTCTTTCCTTCCTTCCTACAAGTAAAATATATACAGAGTAAATTGGAGCAAATCAGTGGAGGAAAGGTACTATAACGAAGGCAGATCAGGAAAGACTTTCTGAACAAGATGGGATTTTAGTTGGAACTCTGAGGAATCCAGAGAAGCTGGGAAGTGGAGACAAGGATTTGGGGGAAAGAAAATGAGTTGGGTTTTGGAGATGTGTCTATGAAGTGTCTATTGACTTTGTGATGTTCTATAGGCAGGTAGAGATGCTAGATTAGAGGTCAGAAGAAAGCTTAGGAATGGATAAGTAGATGTAAGAATCATCAGAATGGAGATGGTGATTAAATACATGGGACCATGCTTGGCTCTAAACTATAGTGAGTGAGTGACTCACAAATAGCTTTATGGAATAGATTTATGGAATAAGACCAATTTACATTATATCTATTTTTTTAATTGAGCAAAACAAGAGACCATAAAACTGTACCTAGTAGGAAAGGCTGTCCAAGAGATGAGAAGCACTTGATGAGTGTTATAATATGTGGGTAGAATATAGAAAGCATAAAATAACACATAAGAAGGTCTATTCTGTATTTTGGGCCATATTGATCCTTTTGGAAAATAGAAATTGGACTAAGACATGCAATGTAGTACAGAGAGTAGTAGTGTAAAAATAACAAAGTATCACAAGGAGAAAGTTATAAATACTTTAAGGAATACCTGTAAATGGAATTTATATTATATTTGTATTATATAAAGGAATGCCATTAAATGAGATACTTGTAAATACTTATCAAATGAAATAAATAGCTGTGATTTCTTTTGTGTGAGGACTGGCAAAATGGAAACAACTCTGCCAATGCAGAACACAACTTGTCTAAACATTCCAGTGCACTCCAGGCATGAAGATCAGAGAATTTCCCTCACTAAAACAGCTTGTAGATTGTCACACAGCAAGTGTCAAAGGTGGGATATTACAGTGGGAATAACCTTCAATCACTGTGTTTTATCCAATTTATGAGCTTGAAAAATAGGTCTGATGACTTAACATGTTTGAATCTATGAAGACTATGTTGTCTCACTGAATATGATTTTAGTATTTGAGTAGATTGGAGGTTGGAGTAGAACTCACTTTTTAAGTGTTCCATCTCACTCTAGAATTTCCCTCAGTGCCTGGAGCCTTCTTATGTTGGAACATTCCCCCATTATACTGGCTTTCTCTCACTGACAATTTTCTTCAGGGTCTCCATTTTGGTGATGGGGTCAAGGATGGCCATGTTTCATTCCTTTGCTAGATGTGCTCCTGACTCTGGACTTTGTCAACATCTTTCTCATTGGAATATAAGCTCCTTGAGGGTTTTTCTTTTTATTTGTATTTGCATTGCTAAGTCCTTAGTACAGTGTCTGTGCTAGGCACAGTTATTAATAACTGATTGTTGCCTGTTGCCTCCTCCCACTCTGAAGTGAAAGGGAAAAATAGAGTGTCATTATCTGCATTCAGCATATTCCAAGTGATCTCTCTGGAATATCTCTGAGTAGCTGCCCTTGAAAGAGGCAAGTTTCCATTGATCATGAAGGGCCCAATAGAAATTATCTGTGCTGGCTCTGTAATGTTCTCTGAAAATCATTATAGTGGACAGAAGGTCAGCTTTGTATTAGAAAGACCTATTTTCAAATCCTGCTTCTCCCACATACTAGCTATGCAACCATGAGTAGAACTTTTAACTTTTCAATGTTCCAGGCAACTTTTAAAGGTTACAAATTACAGAGAGCACTTTATGAAGATGTGGCATTTTCCTAATTGGGAGCTCCCTATATCAATGAAATATAGGTCTATGCCAAAAAAAAAAAAAGAAAATGCCAACCCCAAAATGAAAACAAAAACAAAAAATCAATGTTCTTCAATGAAGAATAAAAGCACCTTTTTATTATGACAAAATATCGTGACAGGAATTCAGCAAGAGAATAGCAAGTGAGAGATAAAAGTTATGATATTCTGCCATAATAGAAAATACTTTTGCTCCTCATGGAATTTACAAAGAATTGTAAACCTTTGGCATATTCGTCTATCCCTTCTTTTCAGCAAGCTGCTCTTTTGATGACAAATAAATGAAGGAATGAACAATGAAAGGGAACTACTTCCAGACAATACAAAACAAGGTGCGATTCTTCATCTTATAAAACTATTTTTCTTCTTTCTTTTTTTAAAGGAAGAATCAAAACTCAGTATAAAAAATTTATACTGGAAATAAAATCATATAGTATATGACAAAAGCAAAACACTATTGATGGTTTTAGTGATTTTGTTATTATGATGTATCAACATACTTAAGAACAATTTGAGAAAATGAAAGATTTATCACAAATTTTGTCAGCTTACAAAATATACATAATGCCCTACCTACTCAGTACATGTACAAAAGCTTCCATAAAAATTAGATCCCTACCTCTTTTCTCACATATAACTCTTGAGGTGATGGCCACCGATAGCAGATGACTGAATTTTGGGATTCTTTACTTTTACTCATCATGGGGCCTATTTTTCTTAGCCATGTAAGGAGATTTAAACTGACCTCAGGCTGACCAAATATTTTCATAGATGTAAGACAATCTGAGTTGGGAAGGAAAATAATTCTCATCACAGAGCTTCCCTGATAAATGGTTTTTTAAAAAGTCATTTTACTTCCATTGATATAGAGATGACTTCTGATGTGTTCAGCCATCTGAAAAGAGAGGAGATAAATATTTATAAGGTGCTCAACTTCACTGAAGTGTTCAGAACATTGCACATTTCCAATAGACTGCAATTACAGACTAACATAAAATAAGCAGTTTAAAAAGTAAACTAAAATAAGTTAAGGGGGAGAGATCAAATATCCCTTCTAGAAAGTACTGAAAACACTGGCCTGGAACAGCCCTTTCTGAATTCTATTTTTGCTTCAGGGTAGAAATTCTCCATCATTAAAATCAGAATCAAAGACCAAGTATTTTGTTAGGTTTATAAAAAAGAAAAAATGAAAGAAAAAACAAAATCAAAACAACAGCAAAAACCACATAGATGAGACAATGTTTAGTTCCTACAAATCATTTCAACAAACACTTTGTGTATTTGCTATGTGGTTTTCACTATGTGAAGTACTGGTGGGGTGAAGGGGAGGGTAGAATGATACCAAATTTAGATAATATTTTGCTCTCATGGACTTTATAGTATAATAGGAGAATCACCAAGTATAGATAATTATAATATACTATATTACATGCTAAGAATGATAGGTAATAAAGAAAAATGCTATGAAATATCTTGGGGGGGGTGGAGTTCATAACCAGAAAGATGTTCAGAGAAAGTTTCATCTTAATTGAGGCTTCAAGGATGTGTATGTAAGGGATTCATCAGGCAGCAGGAAGCAGGGCAGATGGAAGGTACAGGGTCTTTCAAGAGTAAGGTCATAGAGGTAGTTACCCCAGGGTGTTTAAAGGTTCTGGAGTGTGGTTGTTAGGTCAGTAAGTATATGGAGGAGAGCAATGTAAGATATGATAGGGAAAGTGGGGTGGTGCCAAATTAGGGGGGTTGTCAAATGCTTGATAACAATTTTTGAATTCTAGTCAGTAGACAGTAGGAAGCTATGGAAGATTTTTGAACAGAAGTATGAAAAACAGACCTATACATAAGAAAGATTGTTCTTTTAGTGCATCAGAGATTGATGGGGGTACAGGAGGAGACTTTGGATATGGGAAGATCCAGTAGTACGCAACTTCCAAGGTAATAGGAACTCACAGGGTAACCCATTTGGTTCGTTGACATTTTTGGGGGGATTCTGAGACTGTAGTAACTGGAACTGAGATAGGATTTTTTTTGAACCTTGAATGAAAAGGCAGTAAAAGGGTTGAATGGAGACCCTGAGACATCAACTTTAGGGAAGTCAGAATGAGAAAGATCGCCTCTCCATATCATCTGGCAGTTTTTAACCCAATCCAAAAAGCATTTATTAATCATTAGTATGTGCAAGGTACTATGCTAGATACATTCTGAATTCAATTCCCACTTTGATGCTTGCATGACTTTCACCTCTCTGAATCCCCTTTTCTTCATCTCTTAAATGGGTCTGATAATGTTATATTTCTGCTGCCCACTAATTCCACCTTCTCTTCCCCTTCAGCCCCCAACACACTTTTTAGTTCCATTACTAGTCCCTCAATAGTGTGACTAGCAGGTGTTGCTGTGAAGCAATATTAAGTTGAGAATTAGATCTTTTTTCTTTCTCTTCTCCCCAAAAAAGGAGAGGGTCTTATTCTTTCCAGACTTGTTTTTTTTTTCTTTCAACATGATTTTCTCTTTATTTAGTTCCCCTCCACCCAGACTTTTGTATGGATACTTGAAATGAGATTTATTTGTCTGAGGCATCCTGGCTCCACAATAATAAGACCTAATATTTTTATCGTCCTTTAAAGTTTGCAAAACCTCATTTAATCCTCACAATTCTGTGAAAGGGTTACTATTTACTTACTCTTTTTACAGATGAGGAAACTGAGCTCAGGTTTTTCCGTACTCTAGGTTCCACATTCTATCCAATGGGCTACAAAGGTGCACTCTCCAACAATGGCTCCCTCTTTTTAGCCTGAGGGTGAATGTACTCTCTCCTCTCTCTCTCTCTCTCTCTCTCTCTCTCTCTCTCTCTCTCTCTCTCTCTCTCTCCCCCCCCCCCCCCAAGTTCAATAGAGTTGTACAAAAATAATTTTGCCCCATCTGCTGTGGAAAGAATGTTTTACTATATTGTTTGGAAATGTTATTCAAAGCTAACTAGAGACTGCTTGTACCCAAAATACCATCATGACTTCAGTAACTCTACAAGAACGTTGGAAATGGTTACAGGGAATTTTAGGGTTCTGTCAGGTTTTAGGTCCACCCAAAACATACACCAGACCCAGGTCTTGTTTTGGGTCTACCCAAGTTTGTGGTTTGGGTTCCCTTCAGGTGACTCATATGTGATACCCTTGTCTAATGATTCATGCGTGACTTGTGCTCAGAAACCTTTGTCAAAATATTACATAATGTAAATCTTCCAGAATCCAGGGAGAGGAAGAGCACCTTTCTTTTCCACTTTCTCTCTACCAAATGATCTAATAAATCTCTTTCTAAAACTATTTTAAATTTTGGTGTTTGTTCTTCTGGACAATACCCCCATTTTCCAAGATTAGTAAACCCTTACTGTTTCTGCTCTCCACCCCCCTTACCCCCTCCCATTCCCCCCTGCTGTCCTGTGCTTGCACTCCTCCTTCCTCATACAATTTGACGATTCATTTTCAATGAACAGGGATTTATCGGAATAATTATAATAATTTTTAAAAAACCTAAACAAAATCTAAACTTTTAAATGGAGTTGGGGAGGGGAAGAGAAGAAAGGAAAAGACTTTAACTTGTTTTTCGAATTTAAGGCTTTCCTAAGTGTCCTAAGGAAACAGAGTGAAGAGGAGGCAGGTCCACTTAATCCCCCTGTGGCTCTGTATACTCATGATCTGGCACATTTGTCTTTCCTTAGTCCAAATTTCTAAATCTCACAATGGGATTCTCTGCTTTTTCCTGTCAGTTCTGGATTTACAACTTTACAGGCCTTTGTGGGGGTGGTCACAGAAGTCCAGGAGCATTTCGGTTTTTACTGCTTTACCCGACTTGGTTCCCTGGGGAATGGTGCAGGTCTCCTTGCCCCTTCCAGCAATTCAAAAGGAAAATCCAGAATGGGGTTTGATGGTCATGCAGCCAAGGAACAGGACCTAACCTTATATGCTTGCTTGTGAAATCCAGTTATCGTCCTATTTTTTGCATAATCTCATGCCATGCTCATGCCCCAGTGTGGGACTGGTAAACCTTGTTACACGTTATTTTCCATTTGACAGTTTTTTTCTCCTGCCATTCCAGTCTCTCCATTTTGTGAGGTCTTTTAGGGGATAGAGTGCTGAATCTGGAGTAAGGGGAACTTTGACTCATCTCAAATATTTGTTGTGTGATTGAGAAAATTATTTAACTTTTCGGAGCTTTGATTTCTGATCTGTAAAATGGGGATATTTACATGGAACCAGCAGGTGTCACTATATAGCAAGGCTATGAGATTTGGTGTGCCCAACTGTCCATTGTATTTAACCTGAGCTTTGTTGTGATTTAGTGCTATCTTCATTTTTAGATGTTTTCGCTTTGTATCACTTCGTAGAAGTCTTCCTCTGCTTCTCTCAATTTTTCATAATGTCCCATTATGTTCATATACCACAATTTCACCAGTTATTCCTCATTTGTGGGCACAATTTTTTTTTCTGGATTTTGCTATTAAAAATCATGCTTCTGTGAATACTTCTGAGCATTGGAGTCTTTTCTATAAATCTTTAATGGGATCTCTGGGCTAAAAGGTATATATAGTTTCATAATTTTTCTTGCATAATTTCAAATTGTTTTCTAGAATAATTTGATCAACGTACAAATCTGTCACCAGTGAACTAGCAAACCTTCCTGATTTTCTGACAGCCTCTCCAATACCGAATTTTAGAGGCTTTTTACTATAATTGCCAATTTGGTGTATGTGAAGTGATAATTAAAAAAAAAACTGATCAGGGTTTTTTGGACCTTTTTTCAGAGGGTTGTCAATATTTTTATTTTTAAAAGTTTTTTTGTTCATATCCTTTTGTCTACTGGAGAATGGATCTTAATCTTATAGATTTGTGTCACTTCCCTTTATATTTTTATCAGAGACGTTTAATGCAGATTACCTCTCCCCCATACCCTTTCTTTTGTTTGTTGTTTCATTGACTTTTTTTTGGTAAAACTCTTAAAATTTTATACAACCCAAATTATATTTTATATATTTTTTAACCATGTATGGTTATAAAGTCTTCCTTTTTCACAGGTGAGAAAAACTTCCATGCTCCTTTTTTTTTAATGGTGTGAATTTTAATGTTAAAATAATTTATCTACTTGGAATTTACTCTGCTATATTTTATCCTTCCTCTTTTATTTAATATATTTCATTTAATTAATAAGCTTTTATTAAAGCATTTACTATGTCCCAGACACTGTGTTAAGTGCTGGGGATACAAAGACAAAAGCAAGAACAGTCCCTCCCTGCCTTCAAGGAGCTTACAATCTAGCCAATGGAGATAACTCATACTTTTTTAGTATATTAAAAATATATCAGGCTACTGACCAGGAAAGGCCTCATGTACAAGGTAGTATTTGACCTGATCCTTGAGGAAAACTAAGGATTCTGTAGGGCAGCTAGATGGTACAGTGGATAGGGTAACAACAATGCCACTTGCAGCTGCTGTGGGGGTGTAAGACCAAAAACACCAGCACACAGGAGGGCTGCTCGCACAGGTTCTGTGATCTGCTTTTCTAAAGCAAAGCAACTCAAAAGGGGTCAACAATCTTACTTTAATCAAACATACATACTGTTTACTTATTTCAAGGGAAAAAGTCAGCACCCCGAACTTCAGAGAAAATATAAAAAGAAATTACAAGCAGAAATAATAGCATAAAGACCAACAGACATGGTTTCTAACCATCTGACCAAATAATACAAACGGCACAGATCAACAAAGAGATTCAACTGTCTGACCATTACATAGTTAACAGACAGAGTAGTACCAACATCTGGGCTGTCAAGGGGGTGAGTGGTGGTGGAGGCACTCTTTAATGGCTATCCAGAGTCTCAAATCACAACCATGCTCTTCCAAGGAGTGAGCCCCAAAGCAAAATGCTAACCTTGGAGTGTGTATACACACACACACACACACACACACACACACACACACACACACACAC
>NW_027185793.1:4344676-4411553 GCF_028583685.1 Petaurus breviceps papuanus
ACACACACACACACACACACACACACACACACACACACACACACACTCTCTTCTTCAGGGTCAGAGGATATCACAAACCTCTTGACTCACTGTGTACAAAGTAACAAAAGCAAAAGGTGTGGGCCTTCTTGAAAAACAAGCCTCCCCTAATCAAGCTTCTCTAGTTGGACTCCGCTTGAGGGCTATTAATGGATTAGGAAGATCTTTAACTCCCATTAACATTAAGACAGGGTGCTGAGCCTGGGATGTAGTGAATTCAAAGCCAGCCCCAGACAATTCTAGCTGTAGGACCCTCAGCAAATCACCTATCTCTATTTGCCTCAGTTCCTCATTTGTAAAATGAGCTGGAGAAGGAAATGGCAAACTACTCCAGCATCTTTGCCAAGAAAACCACAAATTGGGTCATGGAGAGTTGAAACGACTCAACAACAACAAAGAGATTCTGAAGCAGTTTATTTCAGCATGGGACAGAATGCTGTATGTAAAGAATATTAAGAAGGCCAGTCTGGCTAGATGACAGTGTGAATGAAGGACAGAATTGTACAATGAGGATGGAAAAATAGTTTGGAAGCTTAGGAAAAATTTTAAGTGCTAGACAGAGCTCTAGGTTTATATTTGACCCTGGAGGCAGTGAAAGGTACTTGAGTTTATTGGGTGAAATGGTCAGATACATATTTTAGGAATATTGGTTTCACAGCTATGTGGAAGATAGAGGTTGGAGAGGGGAGAGACTGGAAACTGGAAGTCTACTTTGCCTTGTTTAAGGTGGTAGCAATAAGAATGGAGAGATTTGAAAGATGTGGACATAGAAACAAGTTTGGCAACCAGTATATGAGAGGGAAGAATCAAGGATACCCATGTGGTGAACTTGTCTAAATCTCCTAAAGAATTATTACCCAGATTAACCCATAGATTATTACCCCATTAATAAGACCCCATTACTCCATTCTTTGTTTTCTAAGCTCCCAATCAAGGCTAGGACTCTTTGTTGCCTTTTCTCCTCTTCTGCTGTAAACACTGATTCATCATTTAAGCCTTTTCATGTTTGTAATAGTAATGCAATTTAAAGATCTCCCTGTATTGACTTGGTTTTCAGGTTGAGTGTTGAAACCCAGAGCTTGTGAATCCCACTTGTGGGATGGACTCATTGAAGTGAAAAGAGGGCTGAATGAGGAGGAGCTGGTGCCATGGATTTAGAGAAGGCCCAAGTAGAGACAGAGGCAGAAAAACTTTTGGGAGCAGCATTGTGGAGGATTGCTGAGAGCCAGTAGGAGCTGCCCAGGACTTTTAAGAACTGCCACCCAGAGCTGCCAGGGACTGAGGAGACATGGCTGTGATGCTGGTACTTTTTCTGTTTTGATGTTGTTTTGCCAGAGTTAGCCAGGGGTGAAGGACAGTGCTGTTGTTGAAGAGGTCCTGGAACCTTGCTGTTGGTTTAGGGGTTCTGAGACTGTTCTGCAGGCAGAGAGTGAATTGATGAGGACACTGGCAATGTATCTTTTAGCTTTGTTTAGCTTTGTCTCCCCAGGAACAGAGATTGCTGAGAACTTGATGAAATCTTAACCTGGCTGTAGCTCAGGGGTAGATGGCCTTTGTGCTCTCTACTGCCCCTTTTTAGAAAGTGCTTGGCATTAACTGATGATAATTGTAATTCAGTTGTGATCCAGGGTAGGAAACTTGACTTTTTTTTGTGCTCTGTGACTGACCAAATGAATATACTTCGTTTATGATTGGAAACTAAGCTTAATCTCCATTTGAGAAGAAAGACTTTGTTATTGACTAAATGAATGTACTGTCCAGGGGTGGAGTAGTACTTGGAAATTATTGAATCATACTTGGTGAATTCTGTATTTTGATTTTCTCTTTTCTGTAAATGTTTTGCCTTAATTTGTCACTGAATAAAACAGAGTTACTATGCTGGTATTCTGAACCTTGAAAGTTGCCTTTGCTTGGCATTACAATATTATGTAGATTAACTTTCTTTTGTTTGCTGAATTTTCATTTAAAAGTTCTTACTCATGTCTATTTTTATTAATGATCTAAATTGTGATCCCATAAAAGATTCACTTTTCAACTACCTCCTTTGTAAAATATATTCTCTCCTTTGTTGTTTTTTTTTTTTGGAGGGGGGAAGGCAGGGCAATTGGGGTTAAATGACTTGCCCAAGGTCACACAGTTAGTATTAAGTGTCTGAGTCTGGATTTGAACGCAGGTCCTCTTGACTCCAGGGCCAATGCTCTATTCACTGCAACATCTACCTGCCCCATCTCCTTTGTTAAGATGTTATTTTGAGGTGCAAACTGCTTTCCATAGTTTAGAATTTTCCTTTACTTTTTGTATGTGAATTGTCTCTTCTTGGTTGCTAGCAATTTTCTATAATAGTGCAGCTCTGGAAGTTGGTGACTACATTTCTAGAATTAAATTTAGGTTCCTATCTGATTATGTTCTGGGTATTCTATTGGATACTATTTCTACTATTGTCTATTGAACACCGTTTCCAGCATTTCCAGGAAACTGTCTTGTAAGTTACTGATTTTCAGAGTATCATATTTTTATGCAATAACAATGATTCCCAGATTGTTTTATCTTGTTTTGTCTTCAGGGTAAGTTATTTTGGTTTGCAGAGATCTTAAATATTCTTCCAATATTGCTGCCTAATGTGTATATATACATTTAAGCAATTGGAGTTAAGTAACCTGCCCAAGGTTACATGGCCAGTTTGTGTGGGTGTTAAGTATCTGAGGGTGGAACCAATCCCGGGTCCTCCCAACTCTGGGGCCAGTGCTCTTACTCACTGTGCTTCCTAGCCACCCCTCAGTACTCATATTTTACTACAATTTTCCACTGTTTTAAACCAGTGGTTCTCAAATATTTTGATCTCAGAATCCCTTTATACTCTTAAAAATTGAAGACCTCAATCTCTGAAGAGCTTTTACTTTCTACTGGTATTTACCATACTGGAAATTAAAATAGTAAGAGGTTTTTACTTCATGAACCCGCTAAAAAGATCTTATGCCACACTTTGACAACCACTGTTCTAACCTATGAATTTTTTTATAACCTTGTATTTTCCCCTCAATGAATTTCTCATTATAATACTTTGGTGACTTTTAGGGTTATTCCGTTTATAATTTCTGGGGTTCTGGTAGTATTCCTTTCTTCTCAAGAGTTCTCCCTTATTCATGCCCCAGAGTTGTTAATCATTCTTATATTATGGTTTCTTTTTTGTTTATTCATTTTTACAGTATCTCTAACAGATTTTCTGAAAGGTTTCTTTCTCACAGGAGAACTTTTTTCCTTCCACTAATATTGTTTTACCTAATTTGGCAATTTTTTTTTTTTACTATTTTCAGATGATAAAGAACTATCATGCATTCACACAACCCTACTTCTCCCATCTTGCCAGATATACCAATAAAATGCACCTTTCAAAATGCAAAAACTGACAAGTTTCAAAAATATATACTATGATGAATGTATAATATTCTCCAGAAGGTTCAGAAACAATTGTTGTTATTGTAATATATAAGATTTAGAAAAAATGAAAATCCTGTTCATTATACCAAGAAAAATTATTTTTAAGGCTATTTTTAATACAAACTCCCAAAGTCATATGAAGAATAATAAACTGTATTTTCCAAAGCCTAATGCCCACTATGTAGTAGGTACTCAATAAATGTATTGAACAAATGGATAAAATTTAATTTTAAAATTTATTTTCAGTCTTGCAATCTGTTAGCAGATTAGGGGAAAAAAAACTACACAAAAGGGATATATATGAGTCAATGTTTTAATATATTAATACATACATTTAAAACAGAATACACATAAGGTACTTACACAGCCTTCTTTTTGCATTGGCTACATTATTTTTATTTGGATTTTCACCTCTCAGAGGTGGACAACTGAAGAATAATTATAAAAATTACTCAGATACTTATTTTCCCTGAGAAAATATACCCAGATTTGTAATTTTATAATTGTATCTTTAAAATAATTAACTTATGCTGTTCAACATTCTTAGGTAAACTTTATGGAAATGATAATTTCCAGCATGTACCTCTAGAAATCTGCAAGTATTAAAAAAATCACTTGCTATTTTTATAACTTACTATTTGGAAGATTTAATTCTACTCACTACAATTCCTAATAAAGGCAAACTGTTTTCTATATGCTTATTTTTAATAGGCATTGGAATGTACTGTGTTAAGTTTTAATTTGGATTTAAATTCATGTTGTTAAAATTTTATATCAATTACTAAGACAAACAATTCTATTTTTTTAAAAAAGCTCTTATTTAGATTGTGTGCTATAAATACCAAAAATTTAGAAAATTTTGGTTTTGGAGAGAAGGGAATTCCATTTTAATTTTTGGACTTCTGTTCTTTGGTGTTAATTTATTCTGTTTATCTTCTCAATAATAGTTCCTAACTGTACCGACGATAACATACACCATCAAGGTATTCTAGAAATTTCAACAGTCCTGGACTTAGTCCCAGCTTCATTATCAAGGTAAGTTACTTAAATCTCTCTTGGTTTGGGATTAGATATTTTCTAAAGTCTCTTTTCTAGATCTTGAAAGGGAAGTCACATCCTGTGATTTAAATCTGCATTTTCTAAATTGATTTATAAAACAATTTCAAAATGTATTTAATGCTGTACTTTAAGATGAGGCAAAAAATCTAAATAAAAAAGTGTAAAAATGTATACCATTACAATATTGCAGCATCAAAAGGCAGCATGGTACTTTGGAATTCGTCCAAGAACTTGAGATCAGATCCTAGATTGTCACTACTTATCTATGTGACATTGAGCATGTTACTTTACTTCTTTACTTAGTTTCTTCATTTGTAAAATGAAGAAGTTTGATGAGATTATCACTATGTCCATTCCAATTCTAAATTCTATGAATTCTCCCAAATAGATACGAAAATATACTTGTGTATGAATACATCTTTAGAATGTTTTTAAATACAGTTGAAATGTGTATATTAATAAATTTACTTTTTGTTATTTTATTCAACTAATGGAAACATAACACAAATACCTATGCACCTTTTTTATATAGACCAATTTATCAAGAACTTATTTTATATACTTTTTGAAACAGTTTTCATTTTAAATGTTATATAAAGCATTTTCTCCCAGGGACATCTACATCCCTCAGATTCATTTCAAGATCTGAATTATATGCTATACACTTATGCTTCTGAATGACTCTTCTTGAAAGATAACATGACTCTGTGGGATCATTAGCAACACTGGTTAGTCTTAGTCTAGCATAAAAATGGTTAGACTAGACTAGCTTAGACTAAACTAGTAGAATATTAATAACTATTGCTATTAAAATGAATGTGTGTGTATGTGTGTGTGTACGTGCAATGTGATGAATAATTAGGTGAAAATATGATGACAAGGCATTTTAAGGTAAAAAAAAAAGATGAAAATATAAAATAAACTATTTCCCACTGAAAACCATCTCCAGTATATTCTCAATTCTCAGATGAAGAAACAAAGTGCATTTTAAATGATTGTCTAAGACTAAAAAGAACCGTTAATAGCCAAGATTAGAATTTAATTTTTCAATCCTTTATCTTTATTTTCATGACCTAAAAGTCATGTTTCTTTACTACAAGGAAAATATTTTTCACTAGAGGCAACTGTATGACTTATATTAACTTACATTTAACTTACATTAAATTAACTGTTTTCTGCTCCTAAGATGTTTAACAAGATAAAATTCCCCAAATCTACAATGAATGATGTGTTTTTATGTTTTAGCAGATCACCAAATATTTCTAATTTACTTAAAACTAATCAGTAATCAGGAGCAAAATAATTTGCTGAAAAGCCAGGTTCTTGAATTTAAAGGTTAGAATTCATTCCAATCCAGTGTTTGATTAGCTGGTGTGCAATAGCTCTGCTTGGTGGCACAAAGAACAACTGTTGGTTTCCTTTGGTGAGAACATCCATAACCTGAAACAAATAGACAAAAATACATTGCTTTTGAATTTCAACAAGATTAGACTTAAGTAATGCCTCTCATTTTTTGCTGTATTACAAAGAACTTTCAATAATTAATTTCATCATCTTTGGATGAAATATGAGGACTATATCAAAATAAGTAGTTAACAGCAATATTTAATGGCTCCATGACTCAGTTTTTTCCAAGCCTAGAAGTTGACATCCATTATAAAATGAATCTCTGGAAAAGCAAATAAGCTATGAAAGATATCTGGACAATATTTAGAATATATATATAAAATTAATGTTTAGTTTTCAACATTCACTTCCATAAGATTTTGAGTTTTAAATTTTCTCCCCCTTCCTCTCTTCTCACTTCCCTAGGACATCAAGAAATCTGATATAGGCTTGACTTATACATTAATATTAAATATATTTTCACATGAGATGGGACAATATTTTCTAATGGAGGATTCAAAACTGTGTCACTGTAGGGTCAGTTCGAAAAAAAGAACCACAGATGTTCAGCCAAAGGAATGGGACATAGATAGGGACTTGGATGATTTTACATACAGGAGGCATTAGACTTACCTGAAGTGGCTCCAAAGAGAAGAACTGTGATGAATGTGCAGAAGTTTGAGGGTAGTAATTCTGGCTCAATATAAGAATTTCCTAACTTTTATTTTTTTGGCCAAAGGAATTCGTGGTCATGTATAAATTGGAATAGATGGCCTCAGGTCCTGCTGATAACTCTTATCTTATATTACTTGCTATTTAGGATTTTGTGAGAATGGAATGGATTACTTTATGAAGTAGTGAGCACCGAATTACTAGAGGCCATAGGATAAACAGATTTAGAGCTGGAAAGGATCTGGCAAGTCATTTAGTATAATTTCTTTATTTTGCAGGCGAGGAAACTGAAGTACAGACAGGAGAAGGAATAAAGAACAGAAATAGAATTTGAATTCAGGTCTTCTGACTTCAAATACAAAATGAGAACACTTGAAATTTGTGGCAGAAATAAATCAGGGAAGGACAAATAACATATAAAATGAAAGGATCAGGATGGATATAATAAAGGTTAGAATAAAAGACAGAATCTGTTAAAATTAAATTTAATAAAAATAAATGTAAAAGAAGTGCACATGTGTTTAAAGAATTAACTGTTAGAAGTGTAGGACTGAGAAGCTGAAGTCATACAATAGTTCCTGTGAAAAAGACCTCAGGTTT
Organism: Petaurus breviceps papuanus; assembly: GCF_028583685.1. Lineage (NCBI taxonomy): Eukaryota > Metazoa > Chordata > Mammalia > Diprotodontia > Petauridae > Petaurus > Petaurus breviceps. Next base: position 4,351,871 of record NW_027185793.1, read on the forward strand.
TTAATGAGCTGCCCACTCAAAATGAATCACAAGAGTGCTGGCCAAAATTCTTTCTAATTCTTGGGTTGCATTCAGTAACAGAATTCTAAGATCCAGAACAACAGAAGCAATCATCAGCTCACATTTGGAGTACTGTATTCAATTTTTAGTGACATACTTTGAAGGGACACTGACAGCTAGAGACAATCAGATTCAGAAAACAGGAAAACTGTCACTATAATTAAAGGCTTAGTCACAAGAGTAAGCAGTAATGGTGATAAAGAACTGAATAAAAAAGGGGGAGAGGAATTTGTAGTGACTTATAATGGGTATCTGATATCTGTAATTCTATAATTCTAGGAGCAAATACTTGTTGAGGAGAACATGAAAAGGATTCATGACTGGGTAGAAGGCAAGATTAAATGAGTTCTCAGGATCCTTTCTACTCTGAAGTTCTATGATTCTGTATTTTATTTCAAACCCAAATAGCAATTAATCAAGTAGAACCCCTTCTATAAATTTTTGGAAAAATATAGCTCATTTCTTTGCACAGTGAGATATTTTAAATCACAAAAACTGTTTCCACGTTAATTTATTTAGGCAAATCTAAAATGTGTTTCAGACAACCAGAGAAAACGATTCTGTGTTCAAAAGATTAGTTTTTTTTTCAATAAAATTTTTGTATAAATGCTTATGGTGCAAAGGTAAAACAAGAGTAATTCATTTCCTGTTATTTTAACACTATGAGGAATAATACTTTCAAAAATTTTCATGAGTGTTCCTTTATCATGTAGTTCCTTTTTATGAACTAGGTTTTAAATATATCAGAAATTCTGAAATGCCTGTTTTTCTTTTTAGTAGGTAAAGGCAACTTGAATTTTTCTACAGGAAACTTGAATTGTCAAACCATGAGAAAAACACAAAGTAGGAAAATGGAACTTCTCCTTTAATTTTCATCTGAAAAATAATTTTCCTGCATTTTCAAGTTTATTAAATATACACTTAAGGAAGGACCAGGTAAATGGAACTTATTTTCAAATAAGACAATCATTGTCCTCAAAAAGATGCTGAACTTAACTGAGCACTTCAAACAATGAATTGATACTGGACATACTTCTACTACCATGTGTAATTTACAATTACAATGTAATCAGTGAACCATGTGAAGTAATATAAACACCGAATAAACTTGCTGAAAAAAATAAAAGCCCACCTACTTCATTCCAAAACTGATACAGTCAGAGAACAATCAAGAGGAAAGGGAAATTATATTGAACTTTACCTGTTCTTTAGTGAACCAGCGAGCATCATCTATTTCATTCTTGTCAACTTTAATTTCTGTAGACATAGCAACAGCCAAGCAACCAATCATTAAGGAGGAGGGCATTGGCCAAGGCTGACAAGAGATGTACTGAACACTGCCAACTTTGACTCCACTTTCCTCTTCTACTTCTCTTCGAACTGCGTCTTCTATTGTTTCCCCTAATCAAATGGGGCAAGAACAAGTGCCTGAGGAAAATGCCTTAAGCAAGAATTGTATTTTGCACTCTGAATTACTAAGAAGACAGGAAATCACTTTGAATGTTATCTACAGTAGCCTACTATAATGTCAGGAAAAAGAAGTCTAAAATTAGATTGGCATTCAAGAAGAGAAGAACAGTCAACCCATCCACAAGGCATTAAAATGATGACACAGAAATTTCCTTTCCCAATGATAAAGACAGTAGGCTCTCATAGACAACACTATGTATGTATGTATGTATGTGTATAATATTAATGTATATGTATATATGTGTTTATATTTGTGTATATACACATACATACATATGTGTGTGTGAATGTATGTGTGCATGCCATTTCAATGTCTGGAAATGTCATATTCTTTAATTTAATTGCAATTTTTTAATCATATGCAAAAGCTATTGCTAGTGAAAATAATTATTTTTATATCATTTTAGCTATCATATACCCTACTAATATTGCATATTTGAAAAACCTCATATCATAAAACACAATACTTTTTTCCTCTTAAATTCTGGCAAATTTTCCCCTCAGAGAAAACAAGCTAGATAGATTACTGTCCATTGAGACATATAATAGGAAATAAAAATGAAAGAAAATACATTATCAAACACATATAAAGTTCATCATAAATATAAAGTATAACTTTATATATATTAAAAAAGAGTCAGTAAAGATATTAATATGAAATACACTGTCAATCAGGGGTGGTGTGGCAGTGGATAAAATGCTGAACTTAGAATAAGGAACGTGAATACTTATTAGCTGTGTAAGCATAGACAAGTCAGACTCAGCTTATCTGTAAAAAAAAAAAAAGAGGTAACATCTATTCACAGAGTTGTTGTAATGCTAATAAAAAAAACAAAAACAAAGCAAAAAAACCTTCCACAAAGTACTATGCTAAGGTTTGGTTCTTGAAGGCTATGCCAGTGGAACCCCAAAATCAGGTAGTTAGTACCATTCTAGAAAGGTTCTGGGTATAGTTTTAATCAATAAACATTTATTAAGCCAGGCACTATAATGTGCCAGGCACTGTGCTTAGTTTTGGGAATATAAAACGAGGCAAAATAAAGTCCCACCTTCAAGGAGCTTACAATCAAATGGGGTGAAACAACATTAAAACAAATATATACAAAGCAAGCTATATACAGAATAAATATGAAATAATTAACATAAGGAAGGCACTAGAATTAAGGAGGGTTAGGGAAAGTATCCTGTAGAACATGGGGACTTAAGTTGGAACTTAATGGAAGATAGAGGACCCCAGGAGGCAGAGATGAAGAGGGAGAGCATTACAAACCTAGGAGTCAGCCATCAAAAATGCCTTGAGACTAGAGATGGAATGTCTTGTTCATGAAACCACCAAGGGTCCACTGTCACTGGATCAAAGAGTATATACTGGGGATAAGCTTCGAAAGGTAAGAGGCATCTAGGATATAAAGGGCTTTAAATGCCAAACAGCATTTTGTATTTGATCCACAAGAAACCATATTTACTTTAGGAGAAGCAGACTAGGTAAATATAGAGGAGGTCTTTACAAGTAGGCTTGGTGATTACTTATTTGCTATAGTAATAAACGACTCAAAGAAAAATACACATTATTAATTCTGTGGCCCCTCTGCTTCTTCAGTGGTAGTAGTAGAGTTGTGGAAAATAGGAGAAACTGATAAAAACCACAATTTTTAGACTGAGGGACATAGTGGTACCTGCCCCAAGGACTCTTTCTCTGGTGTCTGCCCAAGGACCATAGCTCTGGCAAATAAACAAAAAAACTTTTCTCCCTTAGCATCTGGTATCAACATATATCTCTGCAGACTTGCTGTATTTTCTTGTCTATAGATCACAGATGCCTTCTTTCAAAGGCGCATATGCTGACCACTCCCACCCCACATCACCTAATTAGCATATTTGACATCCTCTCTCTGTCCCTCTTTCCAACACCATCCTCACTGGCTTGCAGGTTCCCTAAGAATCCTTGCCTGCTTCTATTGGTGTCACAATAAAGTTTACTACTTCACTGGAAGAAAGTTTGAATGTATGAATTCATTCTAGGCACCTCCACTTTGTACTCTGACCTTTTGGGGTCCCAGCACCTCTAAACCATGTCAGTACCCCTAAAACGTCAGTATTTGGATTTAAAGACTGGTAAGATTAATTTCCTTAGAGTCTTGGAAATTTAATTTTAAAATCTTTAAACTTAAAAAGAAAGTTGAAGGGGAAAAATGACTTAAGTATTTCCACTATGCTACCGGAAGTAGGAAGAGTGTACATATAAGAGCCCAGACATTTACAGGAAACAAAAATCTGAGAAATCTGGGAATGTAAAACCCATGGTATCAAATGTATGTACACAAATGCCTAAAATTTTGGTGTCAAGCAATAAGGATTAGAAGTCTTACAGAAATGTGACTGGACAGACATCATTATGATTTGGTAGAATAAAAGCCATAACTGGAATACGGTTTTGGATGGTTATACCTCATTCAAATGAAGCAGCCTAGGTTAAAGAGGGAGGTGGGATTGGTAGGAAGATAGCACTATATATTGAGAAGTCACATTCATGTTAGGAAACTCTGGAATCTGCAGGAAGACTAGGGGTAGAAAGTGTGAAGATCAATAGAGAGAGAAACAGAAGTAACTTTGACAAAGAGGCCACCTGGACAAAAAGAAGGTATAGATAAGGAATATGGGGAATATGGGAAACAGATCAACTGCCTATCACAGGGTTATGTTATAGTAGTTATAGGATGTTTTAATCATCCATATAGCTGTTGAAGTTGAAGAGCCCAAAGCAGAACAGCTAATAATTTCTTGACTTGCTTTAACTTCATCTTTCAAAAGGCAGAAGCAACCATTAGGAGAAATTCTTTTATGGATCTGAATCTTACCAACAAGAAGGAACTGGTATCGGGGTCAAGGTAAGTGGAACACAGGATGATTAGTTTCTTAGGGGAAATTGACCACTACCACTTAAGAGTTTGTTACTAAAGCAAGACAATTCATTTCCACAATGTGAATGGTGACTATTTCTGTGACTATGAGGAGTATTAAAATATGGAGAATTACTCAGTTTCTTCTACCTATTTTAATTACTACATTGATAGTAAAGGAATCTTCAAATGAGTGACTATATTATAAATCAGTGTCCATGATAGGAAAGAGAAAAGGGGATCTTCCCCCATTCCCTATTAAAAAAAAACAGGCACCAGTGAAAGTTATTAAAAGATGTTCTACAAAGCTAACTTAGGCCTCAGGAAGGCTAGAGACAGGAAGGGTATTGCTAACTTTTCAAAGTCTACATGGATACTGGGCAGTTCCTAAGATGGCTTTCTTGCTTTCCTTCTTTGTACAGGAATAAGACCCATCTCTGAAATGTAATAGGGATGTTCCCTTTCTTTTGCTGGTGGTCAGTGAAGGATGAGGGGAGCTTCCAGAGTAGTTACTGGTGGGAAAATCAGATTTTACTTTATACTTCTAGATTTAGGTCTTGGGATCTTTGCACACTATACAATTTGTTGGTGAGGAAGTATATAGGATTTGAATGTCTATTTGAATGTATCTACTTAAGGTCTGCTAATGAGGATGTGAAATATTTTATCTGTGATGCTGGGGTACATGGGATCTTCTATACAAAGGATCAAGTTATAATTGAGGAAAGAAAGGGAGACCACAGATAGTTTTTAAGGATGGAAACAAAATATAGTGAGAATCAATGACAAGACAGTAACCAATTAGTATATGTATAAATATTTCCAGTCTGTTAAGAATTAAGGGGGTGGCTAGGTGGCTCAGCGAGTAAAGCGCTGGCCCTGGAGTCAGGAGGACCCGGGCTCGGTTCCGGCCTCAGACACTTAACACCCACACAAAAAATCTTTCCGTGTAACCTTGGTCAAGTTACTTAACCCCAACTGCCCTCCAAAAGGCCAAAAAAAAACCGAATTAAATTTTGCATCACCTAGAAGGTAACTGAAAAAAATACATGGTGGGCATGAATAGGTTATGATATATCACTAATGAAGAATTACACAGGAGAAGTAAGCATAAAGTATTATCAACAGATGGATGAATAGAAATGTAGGTAGGCCCATCATATATGGAGTAAAAGTAACCAGTGGATAGCCTACATGCTCCAGTGATATATAATCAATGTCAAGAGATTTAGAAGAACTACAAGAAATTGAGTAGACCCCCAGTGGAAGATGTGTGGGAGGGAATGGATAAGAGTTGCATAGGATAAGAAGGAATGGATGGGTTGCAATGAGTGTTAACTAAAAATTCTAGAATCTTGGGAGAATTCAAACAAGGAAAACAGAAGACTTAATTAAGTATAAGGGAAGCCTCGGAGCCCACCTTGCCTAGTGCATGTTGTTAATGCCAGGTGTTCATTATTAAAGCGTAGTGTGCCCCTGGTTGGGTCCTAGGACAAAGTGTGTCTTGTCTGTCAGAGAGTTTGGCCCATAATTACTTGGCAGAGCTAATGACTCCTGATCCTTGACACCTCTCCTCTAACTTCTGGGAAAAAGCAAAGAACAGGGGGACAGCAGACAAAAGAGTTATGTCAGTGGGGAAAAGTGGGTCCCAGGAAAGGAATGAATACCAGACATCAGAAGTGGTCTGTGGTCAGATTTGGTAGATGGATTAGTCACACAGTTTTACAGTATAGCTGATAGACTGGTAGACCTTGGTGGAGAGAGAAGAACACCTACCCAAGTATACCTCTAGCTGTGATCCACACTATAGGAGGGAGTACCCAAATGAACACTGAGATAAGATTTGTAGGGTTTGAATTTCCTTTCATACTTGCTAGAAGGAACATTATAGAATAAAAATCAATTCATTTTAGGCAAATCCAACATGAAAAAATGTTTATAAGATAAATGAGGAAATAATATTTTATTTTGATAAAAAAAAGGAACAATAAGATTTTTTAAGTAGCATGGTCTCCTATAAAAATAATTCAATTTTACCCAGACTTTTTAGGAATGCATCTACTATGTATTAACAAGGTACACCAGTATAAATGCTACTTGATCTAAATGCAAGTATTTCATCAGACTAAGCTGCAAGAGAAAATTCTATATACTGAACTAAGAGTACTATGGGGAGGAGAGACCCTTAAGAGTTCCCGGGCACATTATAACATTTGACATAAATAATTTCGATCTTACAAAACAATGATATTAGGAATGAATTCAGAAAATTATCTAAATCTCTTAATTGTATGTGCTTCTAAGTAACCAAATATATTCTTTTCAGATAAAAACCTTTAGGCTGGAGTATATCTGAGAGTACCTCTAAATAGAATTAATGTTTGAGGAAGATGATTATGATTATGAAGGTATTTTTGAAACTTGGTTATTATGACAGCCTTTTCTTTTTAGACATATCTATTACATGTGTATATATATATGTGTGTGTTTATGTGTGTATGTATATATGTATGTATATATATATATACACACACACACATGAGTTTGCAAATAGGAATTACTAAGAAGATAAATGAAAAGATTTTACCAAAATATGGGAGTTATGAGTTTTAAAATATATTAATATAAAAATATTTCGAGTATTCTAGCTTGTGACAATTGGAGCTTAAAAAACTCACTTAATAGTATAAACACTTGTAAAAAAAAATCCTTTTTTCTAGAATTCTTACCAGGTTCGATGAATCCAGCAAGACATGTAAACATGCCAGGAGGGAATCTTTTCTGCCTGCCTAAAAGGCACTTGTTCCCATCAGGATGAAGAACTTGCATGATTACTACTGGATCTAGAATCAATAAATGAAAGCTTAGGAAGGTGTTTTCATAATCACTTAAAAATTCCTCTGCATAGTTGTAATGTAATATCAAGCAAAGGCAACTTCCCAGGTTCAAAATACCAGCATAGGTGCTCTCTATTTTATTCAGTAATAAACCCAGAACAGAGAAGATCAAAACATGACATCATTCAAAATACAGCATTTACTAAGTGTGATTAAATAATCTCCAAGGCCTACCCCACCCCAGGACTTTCCAATCATTCAATCAATTACAAAGTCTCTGTTCCAAATACTTCTCCACCCCTAGGCTATACCTTAATTAAGTCCACCACAAAGCCCCTCTTCTCAAATGGAGATTAGTTTCCAAACATAAGTAAAATACATTCATTTGCTCAACCATAGAACACAAAAAGGTCAAAAGTTCCCCACCCCTGGATCACAATTGAATCTACCCCAGAGTTACATCAAGTTTAAACACAGCACTTAATACCCAAATGGAGGTCTTTTCTTCATCTTGACATGAGGCAAGTTCTCAGCAATCTTAGTTCCTGGGGAGACAAGGCTTAGCAAGGCCATAAGATACATTGCCAATCCCTTCATGAATTTATCCTCTGTCTGTAGAACAGTCCTAGAACCCCTGAACACATTAGCAAAGCCCTCTCCCAGGATTTCTGTAAACATACAACAAGAAAATCCTTCTTCAGGGCTTCTGAACCAACAGAAAGGCTCCCAGACCCCTGCAACAACAGCACTGTCCTTCACCAGTGGACAGTATTCATTCTGTCTGCCGGACAGTCTCCAGACCCCTGCAACAACAGTACTGTCCCTCACCAGTGGACAGTATTCACTCTCTGTCTGCAGGACAGTCTCACAGAATGAATACTGTCCACTGGTGAAGGACAGTGCTGTTGTTGCAGGGGTCTGGGAGCCTTTCTGTTGGTTCAGAAGCCCTGAAGAAGGATTTTCTTGTTGTATGTTTACAGAAATCCTGGGAGAGGGCTTTGCTAATGTGTTCAGGGGTTCTAGGACTGTTCTACAGACAGAGGATAAATTCATGAAGGGATTGGCAATGTATCTTATGGCCTTGCTAAGCCTTGTCTCCCCAGGAACTAAGATTGCTGAGAACTTGCCTTGTGTCAAGATGAAGAAAAGACCTCCATTTGGGTATTAAGTGCTGTGTTTAAACTTGATGTAACTCTGGGGTAGATTCAATTGTGATCCAGGGGTGGGGAACTTTTGACCTTTTTGTGTTCTATGGTTGAGCAAATGAATGTATTTTACTTATGTTTGGAAACTAATCTCCATTTGAGAAGAGGGGCTTTGTGGTGGACTTAATTAAGGTATAGCCTAGGGGTGGAGAAGTATTTGGAACAGAGACTTTGTAATTGATTGAATGATTGGAAAGTCCTGGGGTGGGGTAGGCCTTGGAGATTATTTAATCACACTTAGTAAATGCTGTATTTTGAATGATGTCATGTTTTGATCTTCTCTGTTCTGGGTTTGTTACTGAAATAAAATAGAGAGCACCTATGCTGGTATTTTGAACCTGGGAAGTTGCCTTTGCTTGGTATTACATTACAATAGTAGGATAATTACAAGAATAGTGACTGATATTTAGGTAGTGCTTTAAAGTCTGTAAAAAGTTTCACATATATTATCTCAATTGAGTTTTGCCACATTCCTTAGGTATAATCCCCATTTTACAGATGAGGAAATCGAAGTTTAAAAGGCTTGTGCATGGTTACTCAATTGGTAAGGATCAGAGGTGGGATCTGAACCCAAGTTTTTTGTGGCTCCAAGTCCAGTACCCTACCTAATATATCACGTGGCTTCTATAGTCACTAGCAGCTAGAAGTTATCAGAAACAAAATGTTTCTAGCATATATGATGTAATGGTTTGGCAGAGAGCTCTCTAAGGGTTGACAAGGGTTTAGGTGACATTAATCTAACATGACATAACATTAAATTTACTTCAGACGTTTAAGAAATTTAAAAAGTATTTAAAAAAGAAAACCTCCATCTATCCTAGGACTCAACTTTAGCAAACTCCAGCAAGTAAGGAAAAAATGGTTTTCCAGGAGCCAAAATAAATAGTTTTAAAGAAATCCCTAAAGCTTGTTCATTTACTCATGCACTCAAATTTTCATGCAGAACAGTTGTTTTAAAAATATTTATATTTCGTTTTCTTTTTCATTTTATTTACAATTCTTTTTTTTTCTTTTAGCAATCGGGGTTAAGTAACTTGCTCAATGTTACACAGCCAGTTATTTCTGGGTGTGGTGCTAAGTATCTGCTCCCAGATTTGATCCCCAGGTCATCCTGACACTGGAGCTGGTGCTCTTACTCGCTGAGCCACCTAGCCGCCCCTATTTACAATTCTTTTTTTAAAAATTATTAATTTATTTTTAGTTTCCAACATTCAGTTCCACAATCCCTTGAGTTCCAAATTTTCTCCCTCTCCTCTTCCCTCTCCCCCATGGTGGCATGTAATCCAATAAAGGCTCTACAAATACCTTCATATGGTAAAGAGGGGTTATAACCAATGCAGTGAACAACGAGAAAGAAGGGATGAAAGAAAACAAAACACAAAAGAGAAAGAGCAAGTAGTTTGTTTCAATCTGAATTCAGACTCTGTAATTCTTTTTTCTGGATGTGGATATCCCTTTCCATCATAAGTCTTTTGGAGTACAATTCTAACAGCAGATTTGAAGTAGCAAATTATGAAGTGGAAAATGAATTTTAGCAAGGAGTACACTGATGGTAGCAAGAAGCAATAACTGGCAGTTAGACAACAACAAAAGAAGCTTAAATATTATAGTTGATAAGATAGAGACTAGACTTGTGATTTTCCAAGTACTACTGTATGAAGAGGTACTACTGCTGCAGATTGGTACTTACATGAAACTTACAGCCTTATAGAGTTGTCTAGGGTAACTGAGATAGCATATGTCTGAAAGAGTACGTGAAAGCAGGTCTGCCTGATTCCAAGGCTACAACTTTCTATCTACTATACTATACTGCTTCAGATATAAGAACTCAAAATGCACAGCAATTTGGGGTCATTTAGTATACAAAGAAACACATACCTCAACAGACCCAGAGGACATCATCCTATTTTGGCACAATAATAACTGGTGGTTCTTAATGATCATCTCGAGTCAATAAGAAAAAACTATGTTCAGTATCCTCTGTTCAATTTGGCAGAGAAGTACATAACTCTTTAGTAGGGTCTTCAATTCATGGTTAAAATGAAGACTTGGCACTTAAATTTCCCATCTTTTCCTTCTTAACAAAGGGTGCCATCAGAAATTACCAAGCTCAGTAAGAGATCCTACATACTACTGGTAAAACTTCTTACATTCTACACATGCAACAAAAGATACCACATAAAGATACAGTAGTAGGAATCCGAAGTATACTGGTCTTGGCTTCCTGCCACTAACTAGCCTGTATGACCTTAATCAAGCCACTTAACATTTATTTCTGTGCTTTCAGTGTCCTTCCATTGCTTTCAGTCTATAAAATAGGTCTATTAGGAGATGGTCTCTGAGGTTTGTTCTTGTTTTAACATTCTAAGATACAATAACCTGAAGGGATAAACTTGCCTAACTTGATTCATTCTTATATTGATACTAGTAAGCCAAAGTGTTTTTAATATTTTTGAAGGGGGCGGCCAGGTGGTGAAGTGAGTAAGAGTGCTGGCCCCGACATCGGGAGACCCGGGATCGGTTCCAGCCTCAGATAGTTGGCACCCACACAAAATAACTAGCCGTGTACCCCTGAGCAAGTTACTTAACCCCAATTGCTTTAAAAAATATTTTTAATGATAAATTTTGTTTTACATTATCTATATTTCCAATATATCTTAACCCCCACCCCATCAAAGCTTTGTAACAAAAATTAAAAAGGGAAAAAGAAGCATTATAGCAACACAATTTAATATATTTATTATGTCTAACAGCATATGCAATATTCCACATTCATAATCTCCCATTTTTTTTTTTGCGAAGCAAAGGAATTATTCAAAATTTTAATGTAAAAAGAAAGGCTTACCAACTCTTGGGTAGGATGTATTGTGAACTCCTTGAAGGCTGGGGCAGTCTTCCTTTAAACATACTCTTTTATAGCCACCTTCTTCAATTTTAGTTGCACTTCCACATGTTGGACAAAACTTGTATCGGCTATGCCAGGCAAGAACAGATCTCGCTTGAGCTACTACCCCTTAAAGACATAACATAAGTATGCATAGTTAGGGAAATTATAAAGCATTTCTAAAGGACAAAAACATACCAATGGCTAATATAAAGACAATATGACCTTTTTCTCTTTGGCATTTTCTAATGTAATATAACTTCTTTCTCAAATATAGATAATGAAAGAAAATTAGACCTTAACTCCATTTTGACCTAATAAACTGAACCTTATTGTAGCCCTACTTTATAAGCAGTTTCCAAATTACAAATATTCAATTTTTGTATAATTTTTGTTAACAAATAATGCTAGTGAACAACATGGACACAGAAGCTACCTGAAGTTAACCACGTAAACTTTCTTTGGCTATCCAAGACAGAAATAACTAAAGGTTTTTCATATATCTAGGAAACTTAATAAAGATTTTTTTTAATGTCACTGCCAGGCACAAATGGTACATATTGCTTACATAAGATCCCCTCTTATGAGCTACAGAGTAACCTAACCTGTTTTCTTCTAATAACCAGACCAATCACCCCAAATAACAAGGTACAATTTATTTCTTACCAGCTTCTTTTTCTTTCAACTGTAGGAGAGCAGGCATTGGAGGATGAAGGAAATAACAGTCTTCATGTCTTTGTTTAAACTCTTCAGCAGAGTTGGCATCTATACCAAGGGCAAACCAAGCAACCAACCCATCCTCTTCCTCCGTGTCTGGGTCTTCCCCAATCCTATTGTTAATTAATTCTTTTTTAATTCCAAGTTCTACCCCAAGAAAAACTAGAATAACATTATCAAGATTGGTTAAATAATCTTTTATATGTATGTAGTTCAAGCGACAAAGCCTCACTTCTGGCTGTTGGCCAGTCAATGTAACCAATGGACTTAAATCTGAGAAAAGGATATAGACTGTGTCTGGATGGCTTCGTTTAATTGATAGCCATGTCAAGTTTGTTCTTTTCTCGCTCTTCCTGTCTAGAAGTGTCTTGCTAAAATAATTTTCATATTCCTCCATTTTATTGAGCAGGAAAAATGGTTTCTGTACACCCATGGTATTAGACAGTAAGGTAGCTACATGCTTATAGCCCCAGAACTTAGCAATATCCAGTGCAGTCTGGTTTGATCTATTGACAATGGACCTGTCACACCTAGAGAAAGAAGAAAGAATCAGGAGGGAAAACAGTTAAATATAATATTTTTATCCACTCATATAACAAAAAGTTTTCAGTGTCCATCTTATCATCTTTCTATATTTATTTAATGATTAGAGACTAGATGCTATACTGGGGATATTTTAAAAAAGCATTGACATATGAATAAAACTTTAAAATATCAAACAATTATAATTTTCTAGGGAATTGCTTAAGCATTAAGTACATAAAATGTAAGTATTCTTTTGTACTTTGCTCCAGAAATCCACAAAAGTATATGTGAACATGTTTAACTGTGTCTGTTCCATTACATCGAGGTCTTATATAAACTCCATATCCAGGTTCCTACCTCTGCACCTTTGCACAGGCTATTCTGCATGCCTAGAATGTATTCCTTACTTACCTGTGCTTTTCAGAATCTATATTCCTTTCATGTATCATGTCCTATATGAGGAGTTCCCTGATGCCCCTGGTTGTTAGTTTTTCTACCCTTGAAATGACCTTATATTTACTTTGAATATACTTAAATGTATACATGTTATCTTCTAAGACTAAAGCTCCTTGAGAGCAGGGGTTTTCATTTTTATCTTTGTCTCTCCAGTCACCAGCAAAATATCTGGCATATATCAGGCACTTAAAAAGTCTGTTGACTGATTAAGGATTATTCGAAAGAAAGCACCTCAGAAAACTTGGAAAATTCTGGTATATATTTCAGAGCATTTTTATGTGTTCTACCTTAAGTACTATATATTGAAAACTGAAAGGATGTGAAAAATATTCCTCTATTATATTGGAATACAGGTTGGCACAGTGCATAAAGTGCTGTGATCAAATCTGGCCACAGAATCTTGCTAGATGTGTGACTCTGGGAAAGTGACTAAACCTGTCTGCCTCAGTTTCTTCATCTGTAAAATGGGGATAATAATAGCACCTCCATCCCAGAGCTATTGTGAAACTCAAAGGAGAAAATAATAGTAAAACGCTGGGCACTTTACACCTGGTAGGTGCTACATAAATATAAGCTATTATTATTCTTATTACTATGTTCTGAATACCTTTTTCTCTCTAAATGATTATATTAAAACATTTCTTGGTGTTATTTTTCAGTAATATGCCAGCAAATGTTAAAAGTATTATGGGAAAACTATGTTTTTATATGAATGGATAGGATATTTTAAACAATTTCTAATAAGAAACAAATATGGCTACAATCTATTTTAACGCAAATCTATTTAAAGCTACTATGCTCACCCCTTTTCCAGTAGAAACCGAACAACGTGTGGATGTCCATTTCTTGCAGCATACATTAGGGCAGTCCAACCATTTTCTGAAGTTTCGTTTATAAGAAATGGATACTGATTGAGGAATACTGGCAACTTGTTGATGTTTCCTTCAGCAGCCAATGAGTGAAACTGGGAAACCAGCTCTTGTCTGAGATTTCTTTTAAAAGTAGCCATTCTCTCCTTTAAAGTAAAATAAACAAAAAAAACACCCATATTAAATAATGCATTGTTTGTTGTTACCTATGTATCAATTAGCAATATAAAAATAATTAACATTAAAATGTTTTAAGAGAGAGAATTCAGTTTAATCACTCAAGTATTCACTTAGCACTTACCAGTCCATGGAATTATTTTAGCTATATATGGTCCTTATCCTTAATAAGACTGAAATTTGGCAGTCTTAACATTTGCAGCCTTTTTGTAGTGTACATTTTTTTTTTGGCCTTTTGGAGGGCAGTTGGGGTTAAGTAGCTTGCCTAAGGTTACACAGCTAGTTTGTGTGTGTGTGTGTGTGTGTTAAGTGTCTGAGGCTGGAACCAAACTTGGGTCCTCCTGAATCTGGGGCCAGCACTTTACTCACTTCGCCATGCAGCCGCCCCCTAGTGTACATTTTTTTGTATTTAAATTGCTCACATAGGGGCAGCCAGGTAGCACAGTGAGTAAGAGCACTGGCCCCAGAGTCGGGATGACCTGGAATCAAATCCGGGCTCAGACAATGAGCACCCACCCAGAAATAACTGGCTGTGTAACCTTGAGCAAGTTACTTAACCGCAATTGCTTAAAAAAAAATTTAAAAAATAAAATGCTCACATAATTATGAATCACGAGAATGTTTCTTTTCCTTCTTAGAAACAGCTGGCGGGACACAGTCAATAGAGTGCTGGACTTCGTGTCAACAGGTAATCACAACATCAAGAGACTTATGTGAAAATCAGGTTTATCACAAGAGAAATGAACATGCGTATGGAACCCAAAGAGTTCACAGTTCTTATAGGAGTTTGCATATTCATGACAGCACAACAAAAGGAAGAGGAGAAAACAGGAAAGCGTATGGCATGCAAGGGGGAAGGTACAGAAACCCCTCCTGAAGGAGAAGAGGCACTCTTTTCTCTTGGAAAAGGCTAGACTATGAAGATAGGAGGGTCTACTTTTCTGAAAAGCACCACAGTTGCACAAGCATTTTTCCCAGCCTGGCACAGACTGACTGATGTTAGTCTTGCTTGCCAAGGAATTGCTTCAGAATTAGACTGGAGCAAATGGAAGCTAATGACTTTATGAGAAATCAAGATGCTGTTAAACAGATCCAAACAAATGAAAGAATAGGAGGCAATGTGAAATATCTCATGGGAAAAACCACTGACATGGAAAATAGATCCAGGAAAGATAATTTAAAAATTATTGGACTACACGAAAGCCATGATCAAAGAAAGAACCTAGAAATCATCCTCCAAGAAATTCTTAAGGAAAACTCCCCTGATGTTTTAGGACCAGAGGGCAAAACAGAGGTTGAAAGAATCCACTGATTACCCCCTGAAAAAGATCCCAGAAAGAAAACTCCTAGGAATATTATAGCCAGATTCTGAAATTCCCAGATCAAGGTGAGAATATTACAAGCAGCCAGAAAGAAACAATTTGAATATTGTGGAAACACAATCAGGATAACTCAGGATCTGGCAGCTTCTACACTGAGGGATCCCGAAGGGCTTGGAATGTGATATTCCGGAGGTCAAAGGATCTGGGATTAAAACTAAGAATCACCTACCCAGCAAAACTGAGTATCACGTTTCAAAGAAAAATATGGTCATTCAGTGGCATAGAGGACTTTCAAGCATTCTTGATGAAAAAAACAGAGTTGAATAGAAAATATGACATTTAGCTACAAGAATAATGAGAAGCTAATTAAATAGGGAAAAGAAATCATAAGGAACTTATTAAAGTTGAAATATTAACATTCCTACATGGAAAAATGATAATTGTAACTGATGAAACTTTTCTCAGTATGAAAACAGTTGAAGGAAATAGAAATATACATATATATATGTATATGTATATATATATGTGTGTGTGTGTGTCTATCGGAAGGTATACGGGAGTATGAATACATATGTGAATGTGTGTGTATATATGTTTACAGGTATACATAGAGGACACAGGGCCTATTTAATAGGAAGGGATGATACTTAAAAGGTGAAATCAAGAGGTGAGAGAGAAATAAAATGAGAGGAGATGGGGAGAGACAGAATGGGGTAAACTAATATAGAAGAGGCAAGGGAAAATGGTTACAATGGAGGGGAAGAATAGGAAGGCAAAAGGGAATGGGCCAACCTTATTCTCATTGAATTTGGCTTGAGGAGGGAATGAAATATACACTAAATACAGTATCTCACCCTACAAGAGAGTAGGGGGGAAGGGAATGAGAGGGGGAATGATGGAAGGGAGGGCAGGCTGGGGGTGGAGGGAAGTTGGAAGCACCCACTTTTGAAAAGGGAGGGGATCAAAGCAGAGAATAGAACAAGTGGGAGGTGGGATAGGAGGGAGGGAAATATAGTCAGTCTTTTACAATATATCTACTATGGCAGTGTTTTGCATTAGCTGCACATGTACAACCTATACTGAATTGCTTATCTTCCCAGTAAGGGTGGGTGACAAGGGAGGAAGGGAATAAATCTGGAATTCAAAGTTTTAAAATCAAATGTTTAAAAAAATATACATAGTATTATTAATACTATTTTACATGTAATTGGGAATAAGTTATATAGTCACTGGGGCATATAGATCCACCATGCCCTACTGGAAAAGTTGAATGGGGTATGGGAGAAGATATGGGAGAGAACAGATTGGAGGAGGGGATATACTGTGGGACTGCTATTTTGGGTTGGTGGGTAGGAGAAAAATGAGGAGAAAATTTGTAACTCAAAATCTGGTGGAAATGAATGATGTACATCAGAAGTTAATAAAGCATTTGAAAATGAAAAAAAATAACTGTGTTCAATAAATATAAAAACATAAATTATCTAAGAAAGATTTACTTAATTGCTAAGAACTAGAGGGAAAACTGAAAAGCAGTCTGGCAAAAATTAGGCTCAGACCAACATCATACTTTATTACACAATAAATTCAAAATGGATATGTGACGTGAATATCAACAGTCACACTATAAAATAATAAAAGAGAGGCAAATCATATACCTTTCACAGCTATGAATAGGGGTAATTTCTTAACCAAACAAGAGATAGAGGCAATTACAAGAGATTAAATGAATAATTTTGATTACATGAAATTGAAAAGCTTTTGTACCCACAAAATGAACACATCTAGAATAAGGGAAGCAGTTGAATAGGAAAAGAAAACCATCAAAAAAATCGCCTGTCAAAATTACAAGGGTTTGGTATCCAACTACCAGTAATATTTAAGACCAAAAGTCATTCCTCAACAGAGAAGTGGTGAAAGGGTATCAATAAACAATTCTCAAGAAGAACTGCAAATGTATTAACAACCAAATGAAAGAATGTTCTGAATTACTAATAAGAACAAAAATGCAAATCAAAGTAACTTTGAGGATTCATCACACAACCAGAAAATTGGCAAAGATCATATGAGATTGGAATGGTACATACTAAAGGGGGTATGGAAAGATAGGTATTCTATTGTTGGTAAAGATGTGATTAGTACAACCATTCTGGAAAGGAATTTGGAACCATGCAAATGAAGCAGATAAAATGTCCCTATCTATTGACTCTAAAATACCACTGCTAAAAGCACTGACAAAAAAGCAAGCCTCCACACACATTTTTGGGGGTAGCAAAGTGCAAGAAAAAAAAGTAGCTGCCCCACTGATTGTGGAATAACTAAAAAAACTGGCACATGAATGTGAGGGACTATTATTGTGCTATAAAGAACAATTGATATAATGAATTCAGAGAAACATGGATTACTTCAACTGATGCAAAATGATATGGACAGAGCCAGAAAAACAACATGTACAACAACTACAACAAAATAGAAAGTTACAAAACAACTGAAAATGAGTGTGGTAAAATTATAAAGAATAAATTGGGTCACAAATATAAAATATGAGAAGATGCTTCCTCTAATCCCATTGCAGAGGTTATGATGGAGTACAGGAGACAATTTATAATGTTATAACAACATTATAGAGAAAAGCAACTTCAAAACTTTGGAAACTCGACAATGCCAAGATAATCCATGAGTTTAAAAGAATGAAGCCATTCACCTCCTTACAGAGGGAACGAACATAAAATGCAGAAAGAGACATACAGTTTTAGAAGTGGCTAATGTTGCTAATTGTTTTGCTGGACTATTTAGGGATGTGTTGAGGGACCTGTGTGGTACACTGCATGATGTATTTTTTTTTTTAGTATATTGCTCTGTTTTGCTATTTTCTCTCCATTTTTCTTCTTCAGTTCTTATAAGGAATGGTTCTCTGGAAAAAGGAGAAGGGATATGGGGACAAATCTAAACTATGTAAAAATATATTAAAAAAGAAACAAAACAACAAAAAAAAGTATGGAGCAGCTACTATCAAATGGGTTCTATTCAGATAGATTATAGGTTTGAGGGAAAGAAACTCCTAAAGGTTTACTCTTGCTAATGAAAAATTCTGTAACATCATGCTTTATGGTTTTGTAAACTCTTCAAAGTACAAAGATTCCAATGGTACTCATAAACCATAACATTTTTTAAAATACAAAATTGCTATTTTAATTAAAAAGAAAACCGCTCCCAATCCAAATTCAAATTCCAATCCAAACTCCAAATTCCAAAATCCAATTCCAAAGTTATGTAAAAAAGGATTTGATTTTTCATCCTTTTGATATTTTAAAATTAATTTATTGATATATTTTATTTTACATTATTTTCATTTCCCAATATTTCTCCCCTCCTCCACCCATAAAGCTCTTATAACAAAAGATTAAAATAGGAGATAAAAGCTCAGCAAAATTTATCATCACTGCTAATTTTTTTTTGCTTTTTTTTTTGGAGGGGGGAAAGGTAGGACAATTGGGCTTAAGTGACTTGCCCAAGGTCACATGGCTAGTTTTTGTCCGTGTGTGCTAAGTGTCTGAGGCTGGATTTGAATTCAGGTCCTCCTGACTCCAGGGCTGGTGCTCTATTCACTCCACCACCTAGCCTCCCCATCACCTTTAATTTCTGATAGTACATGAATTGTTTCACATCCATAATCCCTGACCTCTGCAAAGAAGAGAGTGTTATTTCTCTTCTTTGGAATGATAATAACACATTATTCAGTACTGAGATGTTATTGGTAGTGGTCTTTCTTTTTACAGCCTTCATAGTTTCTTAATAAAGTTTTAAATTGCTCTTTGAAACTCTTTCCTCATCTGCAAATACAGGATAATAATAGCAACTGATTGTTCTAAGGCATATAACAGTGACTTGTACAGCACTATATAAATTCAGAGAGGCAGTACAGTATAGTAAATTGAGAACAAGTGTTGGAGTTTGGAAGAACTGGATTCAAGTTCCATCTCTAATATATCCTGGCTGTGACCTGGGTAACACTCAAAAGCTCTAAATTGTGGAAGTTACTAATGTGCATTGGTTGAAGAAATTTCCTCAATTGCGGTTCTCTTCTATCAATGAAATCACAAGTTCAGAATGAATGAATGAATGAAAGTACATGTACATGCACGTACACATAAACACAAGGTACTTATTAAACTTAAAATGCAAAATATATTATGTGAGTGGCTGGTTAGAATGCTTAAGAGAATCACAGCTTTAGAAATGAAAGGGACCTTTATGTTTAATCTAGCTCAATTATTTATTTTTCAGATGAGTAACTGAGACCCAAAGAGGTTAAGTGACTTGTCCATGATACTACAGTGCAGGTTACATATAATGTGACTTAGTGTTTGACTTATAGTCTCTCTGACTCTTTATTATATGTATAAGGTTATTATTTTGCTTTATAGAATTTTGTAACTATGAGTTCTCTTTCCTCACTTCAAGACATGTAAATAAATCAATATTGCTTATTCTGGAATATATACTGGTGTGTGTGTATATGTGTGTGTGTGTGTGTGTGTGTATACACACAGATTAAGTGACCAACATTATATGTCAAGCAGTAGGACTTGAACCCTGATATAACTGAACCCATGGGAGCTGATGAGATCACCAAGAAAGTAAAGTGAAAAGGGCCCAGAGCAGAGGCCAGGAGATATTCATTGCTAGGGTATGTAAATAAATGATGATCCTGAGGAGCAGCTGGACACACAATAAGTGAGAGAGGTCAGGCATAAAAACCCAGGAAGGAGATTAAATAGGAGAAAGGGATAGTCAACAATGACAAAGGCTGCAGATAAGTTAAAGAGAATGTTGAAAAAAAGGCTAATGGATGTAGTAAATGAATCACTGGTAACCCTACAGAGAAGTTTTTGTCCCTTGGTGAGTAAAAGGAAGCTATGTTATAAGTTGAGGAGAAGTGAGAAAACAGCTACTACAGAAGTTTTTTTTTCCCCTCTATGTTCAATGCTATGGGTGGATAATTATTACATTAGAACAATATGAAGATGGTAGACTGATAATCAGAAAACTTTATGTCACCAGAGATCAAGAATGCTTTGTTTCAAATAACCACCTAAAATTTGTTATAGGCTGCAGTTTTGTGCAAGTAGGGGACAACTTTGGTTATAATACATAAAATATTACTGAAAAAAATGTAAGGTGGCAAAATTATGTAGCTTACTCCTGTAAAACTAAACTCAACCATTTCCACTTTTTAAAAATTTTTTTATCTTTTTTTTTTTTATTAATTTGTTTGTTTCCTTTTAGTTTACAGGATTCAATTCCACAATTCCTTGAGTTTCACATTTTGTCCTCCTCCCTACCCTCCCCCCCATGGCGGCTTATAGTCAAGTATAGGATCTGTAAATACTTTCACATTATACATTAGTCAGGTTATAAGGACGGATTGTACCAACTGGAATGAGAAAACCATTTCCACTTCTGTAAGACTTTTTTTTTTACCTGCTTGCATAGATAGCTTATTACCCTAATTGATTCTCTCATTACTTGATTCCTCAGTTTTGGCCACCTTTTTTTCTCAAATTTATACTCACGCTCTCACAGGGATAACCTAATTGAATAATTTTCAGAAAATTAATTAAGTATTTAAGAGCTTACCATGTGCAAAGCAATGTTCTGTTTTTATAATATCTTGAAAATTTACTGTGGTTCCCCATTGTCTTTAATATAAAATTATTAGCTCACCTCTCCAATTTCATCTTTTTATTTCTACCAAGCAAACCAATCTTTTTACTACTGTTTGCACAAAATACTTTAATGTCTGTCTTTTCACAAGTTACTGTCTCAATATTACCTCTAGGAAAATCGGAATTAAGCTATGTAAAAAATGGGAACAGGCTTGGAACATATTTCCCCTAAAGAAAGGTTGGAGATTACTTGACAGGAATATTGTCAAAGGGATTCTTTTTCAGGTATGGGATGTACAAGATAGATGGCCACTGAAGGTCCCTTTAACTCTGAAATTCTTTAAGTATGTGATTCTAGTTTTATAACTCTTGAAGGTTAGAATTCATCTTGTCCAAGAAGTACCTGATGGACTACCTTATCACAACCCTGATCACTCCTTTATATCAATAACATTTAACATTTAAGTTTTATAAAGTACACTCCTCACAACAATCTGGAGAGACATTGAAAGTATCATTATCAGTGTTGTACAAATGAGGAAACTAGCTTGGATAGGTCAAGTGGCTTCCTGTGGTTGCCCAGCTAGTAATCATAAAGCAGTAATTTGAACTTGGGTATTCATGACTTGAAGTTCTGAATTCTTTTGACAATACCACACTGCCTTTCCAGAAATAATAAAAATATATTATACCTTTAAGGTTTATGAATTGTGTATGTTATCTCACTTGAACTTCACAACAATCTTGTGAAATAAGTTCACAGGAAAAGTCTAGCCCCTTTTTACAGCTCAGGAAACTGAGGCTCAAAGAAATTAAGTCTAGCTGGCTATTACCAAGGATAGACAGTATTTAAAGTAGGATTCAAAACCAGTCCCCTCTCCTGACTCAGTGCTATCTGGTCCTGTACTACACCAGTTTTCCACCTCAACATTTATGTATTCACTTACATTTCTGATATATAATTTTGTAAATGTCCTCTCATCTTTATGCTTGTAAGATATATATGGATTTCTCAAACAGATATTAAACTCTTTTGAGGACAGGGATCATAGCTTTTATTACTCACTTATTCCCCATGGGACAAAGTTCATCCCTCACACCACAAGCAATCAATAAAGGTTTACTATGAAAACTACCTCCAACTCCAAACAGTTCTGGCGAAAACTATTCCTTTGGGTAATGAACCGAGATTCTTTAGGATTTGAAAATCCAGAACCCGGCTTTCCAATTTTTTTTAGGTCTTGGCAAAGAGAAATGAAAATCTGGGAGAGACTGAAGGGAAAATACTAGTTTCAATTTGACTATACATCTTTTCTTTTCATTTCTGGCTCCCTACCAGGTGTAAAGAAAATCTTACCCAAAAAAGTAAATTAAGTGATAGTTTCTATATTATGAAATGATTCGTTGTTTTACTATAATATTAAATAGCAAAAGCTTTATTTCCCCTATGCTTTAAAAGTTGTGTCCCTGCCCGCTGGATCAGATTAAAACTTTTCAAAGAGAAGGTATTCTACCGATTCCTGGCGCACCTACCTTCTTACTCCCAGTTCTAATTGCCCAGGAAAACCCCCACGTCCTTCTTTCTTAGGGCTCCCTTGCAACAGTCCAGCTCCCGCCCCTCAAGGAGCGACTTAGGCAGAACAGGGTGGGGGAGGGGGCCCGGAGGTGGGGGAGTGACCTTGGGGGGGGGTGGGGGCGGGGCCGCGAAGGCGACCATTCTGTTAGGGAGAGGACAGTCCCAGCCCTTGGCGCGGTGCCTGGCCCGCCGGAGGCGCTTACAGCAAAAGCCCTTTAGCCCACGGGGCCGCGGTTTATCCACAGGGGTCTTTTCCTTGCATGATTTTTTTTTTCTCTTGGTGTAGTCTGAAATCAAGAAGGAGATTTAAAGGACTTGTGGGGAGCCAGGGAGGAGGGACTAGGGCTCCCTCCCCTCTGGTTAACCCCTTCCCTCCAGGGCTGGGCGCCAGCTGGGGGATACAATTCACCCTAAGCCTCAGAACCCCTCTCCTCTACTTGGGCCCTCACATAGACCCAGGACCCCCCCAAATCCCTATGGGTTCAGAGCGCTTTAAAATGGGGTTCCTTCTCTTGCTCCCGTGCCTCCTCCCCTCCCCCCCCCCCCCCCCTGCCTCTATCTGACCACCTTCCCCACGGCTTGGGTGGTGGTGCTTCTATCCCATACCGCACAGGGTGGGCCGTAACCGCCCCTGGGCCGAGCCTTCCCTGCGGTTTCGGGGAGCGCCTCAGGCCTCCGGCCCCCGGCCCCCGGCCCCCGGCCCCGCGCATGCGCACCCGCCCTGCTGGGCCACCCACCGTGACTCCGCGTGGAGCCAGGGCCGGAGCCGGAGGGAGAGTTCGCGATAGAGGGGGCGCCGACCGGCAGCGACTGCGGGGGGAGCCTACCCCACCCGGAGGCGACCAGAACGGCTGCGGCAGAAACGTAGCCCAAGGGCGGGGAGGAGTCCCTCTTTACTTTTCCTGGTCTCGGAGGAAGCCCCGGGCTACTTCCGATCTCGGGGCGGACCGTCTGTGCAAGGCCTCATGGGAGATGTGGTTTGTAAAGGAGGCAGGGTGTGCTGAGACTGAGCCATGTCTCCCAGCGCACTACCTGGCTAGGACTTGTCACCAGCACTGAGTACACACCTTTGAGGAAGTGTATTTTTGGCAGCTTGGTGGCCCAATGGACAGAGCTCTGCACTTGGAGTCAGGAAGACGCCAACCTCAGACACTGACTGGCTGTGTGCCGAAGGCAAGTCACTTAACCTTTCTGAGAGAAGTGCGGGGGGGTTCCCTCCAGTGCACGTCAAACCAGATCTTCTAAGATTTCATTTTGGACCATGGAAAGTGGACAAACTCAGACAAGCTCCACAAATCAGGGGGTGATTTATTGTTTTGTCTACTGTCTAGACTTGAAAAACAACGGAGAAAACGTTGATGCAGATTAAACTTGAAAGCATGTTCTATGAGCATTCCTCTCCCCCCCCCGCCCATTTTCAGGGTTGTCATGAGGATCAAATGAAATAATATGTGAAAGTGCTTTGGAAAACCTTAAAGCACATAATGAATGCTAGCTCTTAAGTAATTTCATGCCTTTAGCATGTTCTCCCCCCCCCCCCAAATTGCCTTTCCCATATCCACTGAGG
Organism: Petaurus breviceps papuanus; assembly: GCF_028583685.1. NCBI lineage: Eukaryota > Metazoa > Chordata > Mammalia > Diprotodontia > Petauridae > Petaurus > Petaurus breviceps. The sequence goes on from NW_027185793.1 coordinate 4,376,102, forward strand.
TAAAAAAGGATAAAAAAGGGACCAAACAGCTATAACGGAATTTGAAATGGCTTTATTATGCAAGCTGCTTTCTTAATAACTAGCATTTATGACACTTTAGTGCTTGCAAAGTACTTTACACCTTTTATCTCATTTGATCCCCTTAAAAATCCCATGCAATAGATAGGTACTGTTATTTCCAGTTCTATAGGTAATGAAATGGAGACAGGTTAGCTAGGAAATGGCTGAGGCAAGATTTGAACTCAACTTTTCCTGACTAAGGGTACAATGCTACTTAGCTGTCCCCTAGCTTTCTTGTAATGATAATCGTTCTAGTTCCCTTTTACCTGTATAATTACAGGACAAATCAAATTCAAGGTGGATTGCAAAGATGGACAAAAAGAATCCTATAGTAACTATTATTGAGTCTCAGGTAAACAGATGCTGAGGTGGAGGGGACGGGAGTTCTCTCAGTGATTTGCTAGGTGACCTCAGGCAGTTTCATCACTTCCCTGGTCCACAGTTCATCTTTAAAATGTGAAGATCAACTAAGTCAGGGATGGAGAATCTGCAGCCTCTAGGCCACACGTAGCCTTCGAGGTTCCTGAGTGCAGCCTTTTGACTGAGTCCAAATTTGACAGAACAAAACCTTTTATTAAGGGTTCTGTGAAGTTTGGATTCAGAAAAAGGGCTGCACTTGAGGATCTAGAGGGCCATATATGTCCTCGAGGCCACAGGTTCTCCACCCATGGAATAGCTAGGGCCGCATTTAGCCCTTGAATTATTTCCTCGTCAGAAAACAACAGTACACTTTTGGGAGGTTTTCTTTGTTATTAAGTACTCAAAAGATTCATACTACTCTCCTGGATTTTAAGCTCCTTTGTAGACTGTACTTTGGCAGTACTGATCACCTACTGTTACTGCCTGTCCCATTACATACTGTCCCATTATTTAACAGTCTCTAGGAACCACATGGAGACTTCCATAGTAACTCAGTTTCAGTAAATATTCAAGGCTGAATAAAGTAGGGGCTGCAAATATATGATATTGAGTTAAAAGCTGTTTCATCATTTTGAGCATCACCCACGGTTACTAGTATATGTATATATAATCATATATACACAGAATTATGTATATACACATATACATGTACATATATTTATAATAATATATAGCTATATATAGTTTATCTTTAACAGATGTGACAGGGAGAATGACCTGGGGTAATATCAACAAAGCAAGTTAAGTACAACATACACAGATCCTCTAGGAGCTTGCCTTTCCTGATTACACCTAATTTCTAGTGCCTTCCTTCTCACAGTTGTATTTCAATTGAACTGTTGTGTGTGGATGTTTATTAACTTTATATTTATGCTGTATGTATTTTATGTATTTCTCTATGCCCTTATCACCCCTATTAATGCAAACTTGTAACTAGGGGTCTTTTATTATTTTATCCCCATTGTCTAGGACAGTGCTTGATCAGATACTTAATAAAAACTTTTTAAAATTATGATGATGCAGACATGGATACATTAAGGATCTATAACACTATTTTTACTGGGTCATTTGCCTGCTCAAAACCCTTCAATGGCTTGGGACTGTAATCTCCCTTTTCTATTTTATGTCCCTCCCCTCCTCTCTTGGCACTGTTCTTTTTTCATATCCTGCCTCTCACCTGGAACCATATAAGTTCTCCTAAACATCCTTCAAAGTCAGACTTAAATACATCCATAAAAACTTCCTAGCCATCCCAGTGTGACCTCTCCTTCCTCTCAATTTATAACACACAGAATTTAGAGCTAGTAGGGTCTTAGATCATCTAGTCTTCCTAGAAGAAGAATTGGTCCGAGTCTGAACAGGTCTGAGTCTGCAGTGAGTGGTAGTTTTGGGAGGAGGTGTGTTTGTGAGTGGGGGTGGGGTAAGGATGTTGCAAATAAGGTCTGACTATCAGAGGCCAAAAGGACAAATCCTTTAAAAATATTCACACTATAACACCACTGTCTGACATGACAATACATGAATATAAACATTTGTAGCCAATGTGTGTAATCGTCAGTGATAAACTCTTTTGTTATTTTTTGGTGATACATGTCCAAAACCTTTTAATCTTTTGTACTTATGTTTCCTATAAGTAGAAAATCCATTTTATGTTTAACTTACTAGTATTTTTTTTTTATCAGTTTTTCACTTTTTAAAAATACTTCTCAGGATATTTTTATTCTAGGAATTGCTTGAAAATTACTATCGATTTTTCCTTGGAAGCATCAATTTATTTTGCTTATTTTACTTTATAAAGAATTACCAGAGAGCAGTTTATTCTTATTTACAATCTTTTACCTTTTGCTGTATGATCTATGTTTTAAGAAGCAGCAACCATGACATGAAGAATTTTTCTAATCTGAAAAAAAAATTAGCTTTGCTTGAAAGAGCAGTATTCAAGTACTCAAGTTAATTGATACAGTAATTTAATCATTGAACTGCTGTTCACATTTCATGTTTGTCACTTAGCTTCATGGTTTTTTTTTATTCTTTATACTATCTAGGCTGATGAATATTTAAATGGATTTGTTTGCAACATTTAAAAAATACCCACAAAACTGATTGCATCATGACATTCATCAGATTTTGTGTTCAGATTTAGTCAAGTTCGAAGCTTTCCTAAGGAAAATAATTCTAGATTTAATACTAAGCTACACACTTTTTCTTTTTTTCCCCACACAAAAATCCAGAGTAACACAATATGTTTACTTTGTTTCTTTGTGTCTTTCTCTCTGTTATCACCTCCCCTCCTGTTTTTCCCCCTTATATTTTTTAACCTCCAGATAATTTTTCCTTTAAATTTGACTGATCTGTGATCACAGCACTGACCTCTACCCTTGAAAGACTTGCAGCAACTCTCAGGGGCAATGTCTATAGTACTCTGCAAGTTGGCTGGCAGGGATTATTTCCCAGGCCCATGACCTTCAACAAAGAACAAATGTCTGCACTGCACATAAATTCCTTCAAGCCAGTGATTGAGAGCCTCAGCTTTGCTACCTATTATATGAATCAGAGTCCATGACTTCTGTGTAGAGGATGGATAATTTAGTGCTGTATTTAAAGCCATGTGTTCTATGCTCACGTGGGTTAATTTACAGTTAGAGGTGAATGCATTTTGTTTTTGGCCCCTAGATAGTGTTAATACGGAAGTAAATCTGAAATTTTTGAATGAGAATATGGGGGTGGCTTTCTGGTGATTAGAAGGCACCTTACCTGTTATTTCCAAAGTGCTACCAACAGTGCTCTCTGTCAGCATTCTCTGACTTGTCTGATTTAAGTATCCCAGAGAGAATTTCTATTGCATCCCAAGCTCTCATTACAACAATAATGTAATGCTGATTGCCATGATATTCAGAGAATACTTTAAAAAACGGAATTAAATTTAGATTGATTAATAAACACCCTTGAATTTCTAGGTTGGCTTTTGACTTTTATTCCATACATCAATCTATCAATTTCAAAACCATGTGATGGGACCTAGTAAATTTTAATATTTTTTAAAATGTAAAAACTTATTTCTGTTTTGCATGTATTTGCTTAAAAAATTTAATATTTTGGTTACAAAATAGCATTCTGATTTTAGAAATGTCTCTATTGATGTACTTTTAAAGCTTCCCATATCAAGGAAACAGAGCTGGTTAAAAAAATGAAAAAGAAAAGAAGGAAAATCATTGGAAGCATAGAGTATTTTATGCTCTTTAACCAGATATAAAATAAATCTTGCAGACAGAATTGTAGGGCTGCTGTAGTAATATAAGAGAAGAGCTGTAACACTGCAAGCTGTATGAAGTACTTATAAAGAAAGCCAGGGTAAGGAACATTATAAAATGCCACTAGGGATATCACATATAGTATTCCATTTTGTTCTAGTTAAAGAGTCAACTGCTCTAGGTGAGAAAACTTCAAATCAAATGTCATATTGAACTTTTCTGGTGCCAGAATCATCAACGCTAAAGCAAAAATTGAAATGAAATTTCAGTGTTCATTCAGCAAATTATTATTGAGCACCTACTGTGAACAGTGCTTATAGGCATATGTTTCTTTAATTAGACTTACTGTATGTAATTGGAAGTTCTCTGCTTTGCCAAATTGTTTTAAGTAATGAAAATTAACCCTTAACTAAGTAGGACACAGCTAACTTAAACTTGGGTGAGCCAAATAGTGTTTCATTAGGTGTTTGCATTCTGTTCTTACCCACAGGATTTTTATATACATTATATAAATATATAATGGTATACATTATATAGTATATTATATAAATATATAGTGGTATACATAACCTGTAGCTTGAAGCTAGGTAGAAACCTTTGTCCTATACTCCTGGAAACAAAAAGGAGAAAAACGATAGTGATACACACACACACATACACACACACACACACACATTGTGTGTGTGTGTTGACATCATCACATTGATATGCGATGATGCTGCTGTTACCTATATTACCTGTCCCCACACTCAACCTAACAGTTTTTCCAGAAACACAATTTATTATCATTCTACCACTTGATTTGTAGCCACACTTGCTATCACTTTATGGTATCTGTCAAAGACACACACACAGAGTAGATTTTTCATCTACCTCCATGTCATAATCTGGACTATGGTTGTTGAGTCATTTTAGTTGTGTCCAATTCTTCATTGACCCCATTTTGGGATTTTCTTGGCAAAGAAACTGGAATGATTTGCCCTCGAGCTCATTTTACAGATAAGGAACTGAGGCAAACAGGGTTAAGTGACATGCCTAAGGGTCACACTTCTAGTATGTGTCTGAGAACTCATGAAGAGTCTTTCTCATTCCAAACCCAGTACTCTATCCACTACATCACCTTGCACAGCCCCAGTCTAGGCAATAGGCATTCTTTATTCATTTGTTTTTTTTTTCCTCTGTTGGTGGTTGGTCCAAACTTTTTAGTTGTTCTAAGATAGAACCAAAACAATATCACTCACAAACAAGAGCATCTGGAACACATCACTATAGAGGGTGCTCCTCTTTGACTTGAACTTTTTACATTGTATCTCCTCTATGACAGTGATGAACACCTTTGGTAAGCATATGTCTCCTTGTTTTATACTTTACCTGATATTAATGATCAGTTATCAAACAAGGTTACCTCTGTTGTAATAGTTTTCAAGGATCTTGGATGATTTTGCTGTGTATAGGAGAGAAAACCGAAAAGAAGAGAGATTTAGGAAAATCAAAGCACAATTAATTGACCTCAAACTTCTCCCTGAAACAAAGGCCCATATTTTTATAATGCCAATTTTCTACTTGTGGTATGGCAATGAGTCATGGGAGCAATGTAGTCTTGAAAGTATTAAAATTGAATCTCACTCAGAGAGCAGTAGAGAAGAACATGGTGGGTATAAGCAGGCTGTAACACATAGACCCTACTGTGGCTCTGACATTCATGCCTTACTTGCCTGACGAGCTGAATCTGTAGAGCCTGGTTATTATATCCTTTAAGAGCTTTATGAGTATCCCTAAGGGGTTTAGGGTAAGAAAGTGAATATAGATTTTTCTAGTGTTTTGGTTCTGAAGCCTCTCTGGTATACTTTCCACCATGATTATGAGTTGATTATCAATTAGCTTACCTTTTTTAAAAAAGAAAAGGATATTTACTAAGATGGTATAATATGAAGTTAGTGCAAAATACCACACCCACCCCCAAGTCTAAGATACACTCTCCCACGAGTCTATATAGAGTCCAGGAGTTCAAATTTAGAGACTACAGATTTGAGATTAGAAAAAAAGAGTAGCTCACAATTGCTAGAAGTCCTGTTGCCAGAGTCCTTAAGGCATTCCCCTTATATATGGCATGACTTCATTTCTAGGCTTTTTGTAAAGGCTTGAATATGTTTTCCACATTGTCCTTGGCTTTTTATGCAGACACTGCCCTCTGCCAATCTGGGAATACTTCTAGGATAGCAATGGGAAGATGAGTAGTACTTCAGATTTTTGAGCTTCGTGAAGTCTTCTTCTAGTCAGGGGCAGGGCTAAGGCCCGAGAATATGTTCCTTCCCTCTAAATCAATTTTATTTTAGAGGTTTAGCTAACAAATTTTCTTCTCTGCTTGTTCAGATCTTGGGCGGTTCTGACCTGGTTATATAGAAGACCCACAAAGTGTGGCTAGTTTTCCTCAGGCAACCCAAATAGACTTCCATTAACACTTAGGGAGGTGGTCAGGTCCTGTTTTCCCTCATCTAATAAATGTATCAGGGATAAATGGCATAAAGTGATTTCTACCCCACCCTTACATTACTATGTCTTTTCATTAAATGCCTTTGCTTTAAACTAATTATGTCCTCTGACTGGTTAGAGAAAAATACAGCGACTGTAAATAAATACAATATTGGGTTGGAAGTCAGGAGCTATGGTTTTTGGGAAGACAGGGATCTATGGAGTATCTTGAATCCATGGTAATGGGGACCCATGCAGGAAAGGAGGTGCTATATAAAGGCTTAGATCCAGTTTAAATCTTGAAAGTGTTTTAAGCACTCAAAGATTGTTTTGGATTGAGTTGGCAGAGAATTAGAAGAGCTAGATTACAGTCAAGGATAATATCTTTGATGATATTCATATTCATTTACCAGGAATAAGTCCAGGGCAGGTTTGCTTTTTCATTGTCTACTGAATTTTAATAAGCTAATTGTAACATTTCAGAGATATAATTTTACCCCCACCCACCCAGGTTCCCAAAACTATGCAAGGTTAGAAAGCAACTTTAGTTATAGCACATTCATTGAAAGTGAAATAATTGCTCTGGAGGAGCATATTGTGGAACACTTTTTATTTTGGTAAAATACATTAGAATGGATTAGATTGAAGTCTGTAGTCTGTACATTCTCCAAGTCCCTTCCCTGTCCCCAGTTCCCATTTCCCTCAGTAATTTATTCCCACTTTTTTTAGCTCTCTTTATTATAGATTGTCTTCCTCTGTAAGAACAGAAGCTTCTTGAGGGAAGGGGCTGTCTTTTACCTGCTATTTGTATCCCCATCAACTTAACAACCAGAGTCACCTCAGGCCCTCAATATAAAAGTACATGACCATTTTCAGAAAAACAATTTTCTCATTCAATTCACAGATTAAAGTCTCTAAAGAACTTTCTTCACATTTCTCTTCAAGATAAGGGTTAAGTTCAATCTTTCTGTAAGTTAGTCTTTCTTTTACTGTCTTATCTTCAGTCATCACAAGAAATGGTCTTTCCAGAATACACTCACAAACTCTTCATTGAATTCTTTTACATCAAAATGAAACAGATACACTCTCCCTGACTCCATGGGAGAAGCACTTTATTGCAAGACATTTCTCAACTGATTTTTAACTGCCAATACAAACTGATTTTTCTGCAACATTCCAGTTGACTCTTAAAGTTAGAGTAACAGTGTAACTCCTAAGGGGAAATGAACTGAAACAGGTATTAATATACAGAATTTCCTCAAGATGAGTCATATATTAAGATGGTCATTTTTTTTTTTTGGCTTGGACCTGTGACTTTATCAGTTGGGAAAACTACTACTGTGGAAACCTCCAATCTCAATGCATATAACCAATTCATTTCTAATTCCTACTCGTAGAATCTATGGGGCACTTGCCAAGTAACTTGTCTATAATCACAAAACCAATATGTACAAGAGTCAGGACTTGAAGCCAGGTTTTCTTCACTACAATACCCACTCTTTATCCACTACCCATGCTACCTCTCTGGTGAAGTTTTATATAACAATATTATCTTACATTAATATAGGACCTCAGGTAATAATGAAATACAATAGCTACACCTTGAATGATTCTATAACTCACTCAAGACCGTACAAATCCTAATATCAAGTGCCCTATTCTCCACCTCAACTTTCTTCAAATTACAGTGCTAAGGAAAAAGCATGTTGAATGTGTAAAGATACATATTGTCATCAAGATGATAATACCACAGTAATTGGAATTACTTTTAGAAATAATAATATACAGATCAGTACCTGTTGCAGCAAGCACCCCAGCGTACCCAGCGTGGCTGCCAACACAGGTTCTTAGATCTGCTTTGCTAAAGGAAAGCAACTCAAAATGGGTTAACAAACTTACTTCAATCAATCAAACATATATTGTTTACCTAGTTCAGGGGAAAAAGGTCAGCACCCCGAACTTCAGAGTATACGGACAGAAGTTACAAGACAGGGAAACAGATCAAGCAGACAGGCATCCAAATTGTCTGACCATTACATATATCCATACCTAATCACAGTTACCAGAGAGGGAAGCATCAACATCAGGGTTTTCAAAGCTGGGGGGCTCTCAACGGCTGCCCAGAGTCTCATCTGGTCAAATCACACAACACTTCTCAAAGTGAGCCCCAAAACAAAGTCTCACAACAGCATTTATATAGCCTTCTCCTGGCTCAGAGAATGTAACAACCCTCTTGACCCCACTGCCCAATCACAAAGTATCTCCTGAAAAATAAGCCTCCCACCACAGGCTTCAGGTGCAGATCTTAAAAATTTACATTTCTATAACAGTACCCAAAGTCTTAGAGCAGTTTTAAGCTTTTTTAGGCTTTACTAGCTTAAAACTGAGACTTTGGGGACACTGTATTTGTGATGTAACTAAATTCTCATGGTAACAGAAATTGGTCTTTTAGCTTTGTGTTTGAGCATAATTCATGATTAATAGCTAGTGTTTTCTATCAAAAATATCTCAGTTTCTCTACTTTTAAAACCAAGATAATGTCTAACCACTTTCTACTTTAAAGAGAAACTGTGAAGAATAGCTAATTGTCTTTAAAGAGCTTTTAGCCTCTTGGAAGGATTAGGTACAAGATATTATTGAATCACTGAGGAAAATGACAGCACAAATGATCCAATTCTGCTTATTCACTATGAGCCAATCATCTGGTAGAATAAGTTGAATAAAATAAGCTCTCCCTTGGAACCAAATGCTCACTAATTTCAGTTAAATTACTTCTTCCAAGAAGTCAAATAGTCTATCTGGAAATGGTTGGCCATTTTCTCTTTAAAATAATGCATTTTAGTCAGCTTTCTCTACAATCCGGGCTCATATTTTTTTCTTGTCTATTTCTCTAAACTTAAAAATATAGAGTATTTTAAATATGTCAAATTTAAATTACTAAAATTAAACAATCTCTTGATCATTTCAGAAAAGATATAAATTAGGCAAAATGTTACCTGTCAGTTAGTAGAATCTCTCTCAAACCACCAACTGGAATTTCCCCCTGTTCAGATGACATGTGTCTTCTCTAAAATTAATAGATTGAAAGAAATTAAGAGCTTCCAATACTTGGTCTTAAATAGGTTTCTTTCATTTTTGCATATCCATAAAATATATCCTTCACTGATGTGGGAAAATAAATTTGCTTCTATAATTTAATAAATATGATAAAGATTTTTAAAAACATGCGATATGTACAGTTAAATTTTTTTTTGTTGTTTTTACATTTAATTCTAATATAGCGCTCTACTCCATGGATATTCTGTTTTGGAACTAAATACCGGTAAATAACACAAATAAAATGAGAACAAAGCAATGTTCAAAGAATTCACAAAAACTTACTTATGTGAACAAAATTCTCTTATTCCTTCTATAACTCTCACTATAGTAGTGTTGCTTACTGGGAAATTTCTTTATTGAAAGGTGCTATATAAATGCAAAGTGTTCCTAAAGCTGTTGTAGCTGCATACATGAGTAGCTGGAGGCATAATTTGACTCACAGAATATAATTTAGCCATTAATGGAGCCACTTAGCCACACCTGATGGATAAAAATTGACATTTCAAAGTTGGTTCGTAAATAAAAAGGTAAAGTAATAAAGTCAAACAATGGGTTCAAATGAAATGTGTGCAAATCAATCAGTGCAACCCTATATGGGTTATATATATATATATATATCCACTAATATGGCTATATCAGCTCTCAGAAGTCTAGTGGATTTTAGTGTTTTTTTTTTCTTTTCTGTAAAACATTGGGTGAATATCCTAGGAATAGAAGTCCCATGGTTGTCAGGAACAACATCTCTCTACCAAAAATATCTAAACCTCTACAATGATGTGCCCTTTACTTACTAGAGTCTTGGCTGAGGCCCATCATGGACAAATACATATATATATATATATATACATATATATATATGTATCTATATATACACACAATCTTTATCAAAACAAGTATATATACATATATATACACATATATACATATACATATATATATGTATATACTTGTTTTGATAAAGATTGTGATTGTCACAGCCTAGTCAGGGGAAATGTGTTAATTAAACTATTACCACATCTATTATGGTGGTAAAAATATCAGTTGTTTCCTCTGCAAAACCTAGTCTTTTGATTAAAGTTTGCATCTTACAAAAGGACTTGCTCTTAGTGTAGCATATTTTTTTCTGTACTATATCAGGAAAGTTTTAATGTATAATGGTTCTCAAAATAATCTAGGAGTTAACTAAATATAAGCATTGTGAAAGCATGGGGTTCCCAATTCTACTAATTCAACTGTGCTTCCATATTACTCCAGAACTGATTTATAGTGAAAAGCAGAATGTCATCATGCATAGAGAGCTGGCCTTGGGGTGATGCCTACTATCTCTGTTACTGATGCCTAGGAAGCTGTGTGACCATAGAAAAATCTTTTAAGATTTCAGTATATCTGGCAATTCTCTTAAGACCACTGTTATCTCTCTCACATCTTGTGGGGGTTGGGGTTTTGGCACTCCAGTGATCTGGAAAATTTGCATAAAATTTTTGAACCTCCCTTCATACCAGAGAAGTCTGAATTTTTTCTTTTATGTGGTGTTTATAGTACCTTTTTGTAAAATTTGGGTTAAGCATTTGGCTATAGGCTATATGTAGGTCAATGTTAAGTAAAAATACTATACATATATTTTATGCATTTCTGAGTTTCTAAACATTTTCTGTGTCGTCTGCTGGAAATTGTATATTGTCAGGCTGCCTTTGTGTGTTGTTTGCAGCTTCTGCAAAACTCCCCCTAAATTCCTATTTGATTTCTTATGCTGACCCTTGATATATCAAAACCACAATGGGGAAAGTTGTGATGTGGAGGAGATATCTGTAAATTACTGAGGAGTTGCCTGTTTGCATTGGTAGACAGTTTATACACTAGGAGTTCCCTACTTTAATGAAATAACAAGTCGAAAAAAAAGACAAACTCCAAAAGACTTATATTACCCCCATGCCAATCTAGAATTCCTCTATCAAACAACATTACTGTAAAACACAGTGAAAAAAGCAGAAGTGAATGAAAAAAAAGCCTTACAGGTAGCTAAAATTGGTATTTAAAAGTTCACCTAACAAAAACACATGATTTATCCACTGGGGAGTCTTTCAGGCACTTATACAGATCCTACTTTGAGATTATACATATTTCTAATAAGCTTGGATTAATTTTCAACTTGATGGCTAATATAACAAAGCAGCAAATTAGAAGATATATTTATTAAATATATTAATTTTTCTAAAATATATATTCACAGTAGTGAGAAGAAACTGCCTAAAAGCAAGGAATGGGAATATAAATTTAAACATACAACACATACAGAATTCATGTAACATAGCAATCTGGACTGGAGTGATAATATTAGTATTCATAGTAATAAAAATGAGTCAAGAAAAGACTAGATTTTGGATATTACTAAATGGACATTGAAAGGAACATATCTACATCTCAGCTGTGAATGGCACCTTTACAAAAATTGACTGTGGGCTAGAAAATAAAGACATAAATAATTGTAGAAAAGCAGAAACATTAAAAAAACAACCACCTGGTGCTGACCACAAAGTAATAAAATTACAATAAAAGACATTTGAAGAAAATATTCAAACAAGCAAAAAAGTATACAATTCTAAAGCAGGGGTGGGGAACTTGTGGTCTTGAGACCACATGTGGCCTCCTAGATCCTTGGGTGCAGCCTTTTGATTGAACTCAAGTTTTACAGAACAAACCATTTTAGTAAGGGGATTTGTTCTGTGAAGTTTGGATTCAGTCAAAGGGTTTCTTTCACTTGAGGACCTAGAGGGCCACATATGGCCTTGGCCACAGGTTTGCCACCCCTGTTTAAAGAATATGCAGGTCAAAGGATAAGTCAAAGAAACTATGGATAATTTTATCAAAGAAAATGACAACAGCGAGACAAAATACTAAATATATACCAGGTTGGGATGTAGTCAAAATAGTCATGGAAAAATTTTGTGTTTAAATATTTGCACCACCAAAAGAGAGAAAACAGATCTGTGAATTGAGTATACAACAACAACAACAACAAAAAACCAGCAAAAAACAACAACAAAATAAGCAAACTAGAAAAGCAACAAATTGAAAAATCCCAACTAAATAAAAAAGAAAATTTGAAATTTTAAGAAATGAGATTGAAAGATAAAAATGATATTAACTAGAAACTTTTTTTTTTATTAAAAAAGGCTGACAAAATAAGCACAGTTATTAGCTATTTGGATTTTAAAAAGAGGAAAACCAAATTACCACATTCAAAAATTACAAAGCAGAAATTCACAACAGATAAAATGGAAATAATGGAAGTTAGAAATTGTTTTGCCTAATTAATTGTATGCCATCAAAACTGATTTTAAAATGCAATCAATGCAATATTTATATGAATTAAAAGTACAGAGATTTAACAGGACAGGAAATAAAGAATTTAGATAACCTAATCTTAGGAAAAAAATGGAACACAGGACAGGAAATAAAGAATTTAGATAACCTAATCTTAGGAAAAAAATGGAACAAGCTACAAAAAACAAAACCAAACCAAAAATTTTCAAAGAAAAATTCTTTGTTCCATGTGGATTTAATTCCAATGTTACATAAATAGTTTGCAAAAATAAGAAAAGATTTATCCTACCAAGCTCCTCTTTATAAGTCAGATATGGTCCTGATATGTAAACCAGGAAAGGAAAAAACAGAGAAAGGAATCTGAAAGACCAATATTTCTAGTGAATATTGATGCAAAAATATTGAACAGAATATTAAACAGATCAACATATTTAAAGGAATGTACACTTTGGCCAGCTAGCTTAGATAAAGTTGGTTAGGTATGAAGAAAACTATACCTGTGTTTCCCCGATAATAAGACCTATCCCGAAAATAAGCCCTCCCCTTACTGTGTAAGATTCCTCTAAAATAAGCCCTCCCCCGAAAATAAGCCCTATTAAGATTGCTACTGTAGTGAAGGTGATCCCCTGCGCTACACGCTACATTACAGTCCCCTCTGTATGCACTGTCCCCCCCCATGAAACGCATGCCGCGCTCCGAGCTGCATCCAATCAGAGCTGCAGCAGTGAGCGCATCATCCTGTTCTTCCCCAGTGATTTGCTTGCTGACGCCATTGAGAGCAGTGCCGCGGAGGAGAGCTGAGGCAGGACAACATAAGCCCTCCCCTGAAAATAAGCCCTCTGGTGTTTTTCTTTCCCAAAAAAAAAATAATAAGACAGTGTCTTATTATCGGGGAAACACGGTATAAACAGAATAGACCAGACTAATAACAAACCAAATCACATGATTATGTGAATGATACAAAAAAGTTTTGAAAAAAAAATAACACTCATTTATTTAAGAAGCATAGTAATAAATGGACATTTCTTTTCTATGAAAGACAATAACTAAAACCAAGAACTTGCATTATCTGTAATGCAACTATACTAATAATATACTATAAGTGTTTCCAAACAGATCAAGAAAAAAGAAAGGATATCCACTATTATTTGATGTATTTCTAGAAATATTAACAACCCCCCATCCCCAAATGGTAAAGGAGGAACAAAATACTAGCCTTCCCCTCCCAGGTGATAGCATGGTTTTCTTAATTAAATAGTATTTTCAGCAAAGTAGCAGAATATAAAACAAAACAACAAAATTCATAATCCTATTTTCAACAAAACCTAGCAGAGAAAAAAGTTCCATTCAAAATATACATGCATACAATATAAATATATGAACATCTCCTAAACAAAATATATGCAGTTATTATATGGATTACAACTACACTCTACTCTTTACAGAAATAGAGGAAGATAAATAATCAAAGATATATTGATTTTTCATAGTTGAGCCATTCTAATATAATAAAAATGATAATTCTACCTAAATTAACTTACAAATTTACTGATGTATAAATCATACAATCATTCACATCCTTTAAAAACCTTCACTAAAGCCTACCATCCCCTCAAACTATCATTTTATTTTTCTCCTCCATTCTCATCCAAACTCCTAGAAAAAAGTATCTGTACACCCTGCCTCTAATTCTTCTAGCTCCTTAACCCTTTGTGGTCTGACATTTTTTTTTTACTTCATCACTTAACAGAAACTGCTCTCTCTAAAGTAATCAGTGATCTCTTAATTGCCAAATCTCATAATCTTCCCTCCCTGCCCCCTCCCAGTCTCCTTTGATGGGATACCTAGATCATAACCTCTAACTGTGATTATTCCCCAAGTCTTTGTCCTAAACCACCTACTCTTTTCCTCTCTATGCTTTTTCTGAGTGAACTCACTCTGTGAACTCATCAGATCTGTTGGGTTTAATTGTCTTCTCTATGCCAGTAACTCCCATTTATAATCTTTATCTATACATGTATACATATGCTTAATCTGTGCACAATGTGTGCACATATAAATATCTCCAGTCCTAATCTTTCCCCTGAGCTTCAGTTCTACACCACCAATTCTCTATTGTATATTTCATTTGGAAATCCCAAAGACATTTGAAATTCAACATATCCAAAATCTAATCCATTATCTTTCCCTTCAAAAATGCCCTTTTCTTAATTTCCGTATTTTTGTTGAAGACGCCACCATTTTCCCAGGTTCCCAGTTTTGTAATATTGGCATTCTCTTTGATTCCCCACTTTCCCTTCACTCTGCTATTCAATCAGTGGCCAAATCTTGCTTTTTAAAAAATCCTCTATAGCATTTCATATATAAGACCCTGTTCTCTTCACTCATACAATCACCTTAGTTCAAGTGTTTCTTATCTCTTGCCTACATTATTGCATGTTTGTCGATCAGTCATTTTTCAGTCCTGTCTGACTCTTCATGATCCCACTTAGGGTTTTCTTAGCAAAGACACTGGAGTAGTTTGCCATTTCCTTCTGCTCATTTTACAGATCAGGAAACTGAGGCAAACAGGGTTAAGTGACTTGCCCAAGGTCACACCGCTAGTAAGTGTCTGCAGCCAGATTTAAACTCAGGAAGATGAATTTTCTTGATGTCAATTATAGTACTCTATTCATTGTACCATCTAGGTGCCCAACATAATTGTGATATCCTTTTAATTGGTCTTCTTGCCTCGAGTCTCTCAGCACTCTAGTCCTTATTTATTTTTTGCCAAAATGATTATCCTTAAGCAGAGATATGACCATGTCACTCCATTACTCGATAAACTCCAGTGGGTTCCTATTGCCTTTAGCATCAAATATAGAACCCTCTGTTTAGTTTTCAAATCCCTCACAATCTGGCCCCAATCTGTCTAACTTCTTTGTATATTATTCCAGCTTCTGTACTCTGATCTAATCAAACTATTCTTGTATCTCTTCCTCTCATAGGATAGGTACTCTATTTCTCCCTTCTGGCTATTTCCCAATCTCAGAACATATTTCCTCCTTGTCTCCATCTCCATAGAATCCCTGAAAGATAAAATCTTTACTGAAATCTTTACTCATCCCTTCAACTACTAGTGCCCTTCTTCTCAAACTGCTTCGCATTTATTCCACGTATAGTATATATGAATAAATACTTATATGTACACATATATGTATCTCCTTATTATCTCTTCAATTAGAAAGTAAGATCCCTTGAAGAAGACCACATTTCATTAATATTATTTGTATACCCAAGACCAACGATAAGGTAATGCATGACACAAGATTGGCTATTAATAAATGCTTGTTGAATGATAGATTGATCAATACTGCCAAAAGGGTTACTGTATAAAATTTATCAAAATAAAATAAAAAATCTGCAGTGCCAAATGACCAAGAAACTAAAAAAAAATTGAAAAAAGTAGAAGGGAAGGGGGCCTATTTGTGTTAGATTTCTAGCTCCTACAAAGCTCTAATCATCAAAAGTATTTGATACTAGGAAAAAAAACTCTATAAAATGTTTATCAAAGGAGCAGAGTAAATAAGCAAGGTTCAGAAGAAGTTAAATGTAGTCTGATCATACCAACATTATCAACTACTGGGGGAAAGAATAAAAATTGCTGGGCAAACTGGAAAGCAATTTTGCAGATACTAAATTTAAATAAACACCTTATACTATACACCCTAACTAACTTTAAAATATGTAAAATGTCATATCTTAAATAAATTAGGGAAAAAGGGAAAGAGATGACTTTGTTTTAGTTTTTTTCTCTTTATTAATTTGTTTGCTTTTAGTTTACAAGATTCATTTCCACAATTCCTTGAGTTTCAAATTTTCTATCTCCTCCCCTACAACGCCCGCCCCCCCCAACATGGTGGCATACAATCAAATATAGTACCTACAAATACTTTCACATTAGGCATTAGTCAGGTTATAAAGAAGGATTGTATCAGATGAAATGAAGAATGGGAAAGAGGAAATAAAACCAAACGAAAAAAAAAGCAGGTAGTTTGCTTCAATCTGGGTTCTAACTCAGTTCTTTCTCTGGATGTAAACATCTCTCTCCATCATGAGTCTTTTGGGGTTGACTTATAACTCTGGATTACTGAGAAGAGTCCATTTTATCAAAGTTGGTCATCACACATACATTGTGTCTGTAATTGTGTACAAATTCCTCCTGGCTCTACTCTTCTCACTCAGCATCACTTTGTATAAGCCTCTCCAGATAAATATAAAATCCATCTGCTCCTTGTTTCTTATAGCACAGTAGTAATCCATAACATTCATATACCACAACTTGTTCAGCCATTCCCCAATTGATGGGCACCCCCTTGATTTCCAAATTTTTCCTACCACAAAAAGAGCTGCTATACATATTTTTGTACATATGGGTCTTTTCCCGACTTTGATGATCTCTTTGGGATATAACCCTAGAATTGGTATTGCTGGGTCAAAGGGTATGGAATTATTTATAGCTCTTTGGGCATAATTCCAGATTGCTCTCCAGAATGGTTGGATCAGTTCACAACTCCACCAGCAATGTATTAGTGTTCCAATTTGTCCACATCCTTTCCAGCAATTGTCATTTTCCTGTTTTGTCATCTTAGCCAATCTGACTGGTGAGATGTGGTACTTCAGAGATGTTTGGATTTGCATTTCTCTAATCAATAGTGATTTAGAGCATTTTTTCATATGCTTATAAATATCTTTAATTTCTTCCTCTGAAAACTGCCTATTCATATCCTTTGACCATATATCAATTGGGGAATGACTTGTATTCTTATAGATTTGACTCAATTCTCTGTATATTTTAGAAATGAGTCATTTATCAGTGACATGGTTTGCAAAAATTCTTTCCCAATTTTCCACTTCCCTCCTAAACCTGGTTACATTGGCTTTGTTTGTACAGAAGCTTTTAAATTTAATGAAATCAAAATTATCCATTTTGCATTTTATAATGCCCTCTAATTCTTGTTTGGTCATAAAGTCTTCCCCTACAAATCTGACAGGTAAACTATTCCTTGCTTTCCCAGATTGCTTAGAGTATCAGCCTTTTTTTTTTTAAATAAGCAATTGGGGTTAAGTAACTTGCTCAAGTTATTGAGCCAGTTATTTCTGGGTGTGGTGCTAAGTATCTGAGCCCGGATTTGATCCCCAGGTCATCCCGACACTAGAGCCGGTGCTCTTACTCGCTGAGCCACCTGGGCACCTCTAGAGTATCAGCCTTTTTACCTAGATCATGCACCCATTTAGACTTGATTTTGGTATATGGTATTAGATGATGGTCTATGCCCAGTTTCTGCCATACTATATTCCAGTTTTCCCAGCAGTTTTTGTGAAATAGTGAGTTCTCATCCCCAAAACTGGGGTATTTGGGTTTATCAAACAGTAGATTACTATAGTCATTGACTGCTGAGTCTCATGTACCCAATCTATTCCATTGACCCACTACTCTATTCCTCAGCCAGTACCAAGTAGTTTTGAGGACTGCTGCTTTGTAGTACAGATTAAAATCTGGTACAGCTAGTCCACCATACCTAGCATTTCTTTTCATTAATTCCCTTGATATTCTGGACCTTTTGTTCTTCCAAATGAATTTTGTTATTATTTTTTCTAGCTCTATGTAATGGGAATGCAAATTTAAAGATCTTCCCTGCCCCTAGGCTAAAGTCCACCTGGAGCCTGGGGTGGGAGGCTTGTTTTTCAGTAGATACTTCTTGATTAGCCAGTGAGTCAATAAGGTTGTTACATTCTCTGAGCCAGGAGAAGGCTATATAAGCCCTGATGTGTAGCTTTGTTTTGGGGCTCACTTTGAAAAGTGTTCTGTGATTTGATCAGATGGAACTCTGGAAAGCCATTGTCCAGAGCCCCCCAGCTTTGAAATCCAGATGTTGTTTGGTATGGATGTAATAATGGTTGGACAGTTTGGAAAGCTGTCTACTTGATCTGTTTCTGTCTTGATAATTCTGCCTGTATACTTTGAAGTTCAGGGTACTGACCTTTTTCCCCTGAACTAGGTAAATGATACATGTTTGACTGATTAAAGTAAGCTTGTTAACCCATTTTGAGTTGCTTTCCTTTATCAAAGCAGATCCAAGAACCTGTGTTAGCAGACACCCTGGGGACGCTGGGGTGCTTGCTGCTACACTCTATAAGGTAGTTTTTTGGTAAACTGATTGATATGGCACTAAATATATAGTTTAATTTAGGTAAAATTGTCATTTTTATTATATTAGCTCAACCCAGCCACGAGCAATTGATGTCCTTCCAATTAGTTAGATCTGACTTTGTGTGACAAGTGTTTTGTAGTTGTGTTCATATAGGTCTTGGATTTGTTTTGGCAGATAGATGCCCAAATATTTGATAATGTCTACAGTAACTTTAAATGGGATTTCTCTTTCTATCTCTTGCTGTTGAATTTCATTAGAAGTATACAGGAATGCCAAGGATTTATGTGGGTTTATTTTATATCCTGCAACTTTGCCAAATTTATTTATTGTCTTAAGTAGTTTTTTACTTGATTCTCTAAGTATATCATCATATCATCTGTAAAGAGTGATAGCTTGGTCTCTTCTTTGCCTAATTTGATTCCTTTGACTTCTTTTTCTTCTCTAATTGCTACTGCTAACACTTCTAGTACCAGATTGAATAAGAGGGGTGATAGTGGACATCCTTGATTCACCCCTGATCTTATTGGAAATGCTTCTAGCTTCTCCCCATTATATATAATACTTGCTGATGGCTTTAAATAGATGCTGCCTATTATTTTAAGGAAGGCTCCATTTATTCCTATACCTTCTAGTGTTTTTAATAGGAATGGATGTTGTATTTTGTCAAAGGTCTTTTCTGCATCTATTGAGATAATCATGTGGTTTTTGCTAGTTTTATTGTTGATGTGATCAATTATACTGATGCTTTTCCTAATATTAAACCATCCTTGCATTCCTTGGTGCATATATGTTAAGTAATAATATTGCTTCATTATCGATAGTGGCTTTTAATAGGTTATCATTTCCTTCTTTATCTCTTTTAATTAGATCAGTGTTTTTGCTTGTGCTTTATCTGAGATAAGGATTGCTACCCCTGCTTTGGTTTACTTTAGCTGAGGCATGATATATTTTACTCCAGCCTTTTACCTTTACCCTGTGTGTATCCCTCTGTTTCAGATGTGTTTCTTGTAAACAGCATATTGCAGGATTATGTTTAATCCATTCTGTTATCCGCCTCCGTTTTATGGGAGAGTTCATTCCATTCACATTCACAGTTACCATTATTACCTATTTCTTTCCTTCCATCCTATTCTATCCCCTGTTAATTCTTATATTTTTTCTCCCCTCCTACTGCCTGTAGGATATTTTTATACTTAATGAAGTATGTTATTTCTTCTTCGCAACAAGAATGACAGGAACAAATCTCATGAGAAGCTCCTCTCCCTCCCCTTTTTCCCTCTATTATGATATATTTTGCATCTTTTCTCCATAGAGTCCCATGCTTAACTGGTTGTGTTATTCCCTCCTTGCACCAGAACCAATGAGGAAAAAAGCTCATATAATACTTATCTCCCTCCCTTCTTTTCCTCTGCTATATATTTTTAATGCCTCTTTTTGTGGCATAATTTACCCTTTTCCACTTCATTCATTCTTCTTCTTCCATTGAAGTCCCTTTGTAGCCCTTAATAAGATTTTTTAAATTATCATTTTGTGTAATTTATACTCATACCCTCTATTTGTCTATAAACAGTTTGCTCTTATTAAATAACAGGGTGTGTGTGTGTGTGTGTGTGTGTGTGTGTGTGTGTGTTTTCCTTGTTTACCTTTCTATGTCACTCTTGCATCTTGTAATTGGAAGTTGAATTTTCCATTGAGCTCTGGCTTTTTCATCAGGAAGGTTTGGAAATCTGTTATATCGTTGAATGACCATCACTTTTCCTGGAAGAATATGATCAGTCTCGCTGGGTAGGTGATCCTTGGTTGTAACCCGAGTTCTTTTGCCTTGTGAAAAATTGAATTCTACTGCCTCCGATCTTTCAGCGTAGAGGCTGCCAAATCCTGTGCGATCCTCACTGTGGTTCCTCAATATTTGAATTGTTTCTTTCTGGCTGCTTGAAGTATTTCCTCTTTTACCTGGTAGTTCTTAAATTTGGCCATAACATTTCGAGGACTTTTCAATTTGGGATCTCTTTCAGCAGGTGTCCGGTGGACTCTCTCAATTTCTATTTCACCCTCAGGCTCTAGTATCTCAGGGCAGTTTTCCTTAGTGAGCTCCTGGAGAATGTTGTCCAGGCTCATTTTTTCATCATAATTTTCTGGTAGGCCGATGATTCTCAGATTATCTCTCCTGGATCTGTTTTCCAGGTCAGTAATTTTTCCATTGAGATATTTTACCTCTTTTTCTAATTTTTCATTCTTGTTGTTTTGTTTGACTAATTCTTGGTTCCTCATAGAGTTATTTGCTTCAATTTGGTTGATTCTAGTTTTTAGCAAATTATTTCCCTCAGTTAGTTTTTGGAACTCCTTTTCCATATCACCCACTTTTCTTTTTAAGGAGCTGTTTTCTTCATTAAAATGTTTTTCTAATTTTGCAATTTTGATTTTAAATGAATTATTCATTTTGTCTTCTATTTTTCTCATTTTGTTTTCAGAGTTCCTTTTGAGTTCATCTAGGAGAGCTTTCTGTGCTTGGGACCTGTTCCCTGTTGATGTTTCAGCTGTGGGTGTGGAGTCAACATTGTCTCCCTCTGAGGATAGTAGGACTCCAGAGTCTTTGACTTTGTAGTCTGCTTTCTACCCATTTTGAGGCAGGGCCTTAGCCACGCCCTTCCTCTAGGGTTCCCAAGCCTTTACTATTTAGGGGTTTTCCCTGGGGCAATAATTACTATGTTTTCAGGGTGGGGGTGGGGATTGAAGCAGCCGGGGTTCACTCTGCCATCCTGGTTATTGGAGGTCCTGATAGGGGCTTTTTAAATTTCTGGTCTATGGAGTCACAGTCCCAGGAGTATTTGCTGTCCTGGACAAGGGCCCTGCATTTGTTCTTACCTTGCTCTTTCCAGTCCCAGCCCTTTGGTGATAGGCCTGGTAGTGGTCCTTGTGTTTGGTGGGATGACTTGCCCCCCACGTTGATCAGGTCTCTTCTAGACCTGCTTCTGCATGCCACGCTATCACTTCCCAGACTAAAAGACGACTTTCACAGATATAGGTAAGGTAGAGTAGGTAGAATAAAAGTCTTTGACCAAAACAAGGAATATAGATGATCATAGAAAATAAAACAGACAGACAATTTTGATTATATAAAATTGAAAAGCTTTCACATATACAAAATCAATACAGTCAGAATTAGAAGGGACACAGTTTATTTGGAAAAAACATCTTTGCAAAAATTTTTTTTCTGATTTCCAGGATAAAGAGGGTTTTGATTTTTCTTTTTTCCCCCTAGTTCAGGTTCTGAGAAAAGAAGAGAAAATGAATTTGTATTCATTAAAAAAAGAAAGAAAATAAAGAATTGATGTGAATTATAAGAACAAATTTCATTTCCCAATAGATAAAATGATCAAAGCATATGAATAGTCAGTTTTAAAAGGATAATATCAAGCTATCAACAATAATATTAAATAATGTTTCAAATCACTCATAAGAGAAATGCAAATTAAAATATGGGATTTCCATCTCTCAACTATTATATTATCGAATATGACAATAAAAGGAAAATTACAGTTGTTGGAGGTACTTTAGGAGGACACTGTTGATGAAGTTGTGAATTGGTCCAACCATTTTGGTAAGCAATTTGGAACTGAGATAAAAAAAAAAACAAAAACAAAAACATGCCACTAAGAGATATATAGCCTAAAGAGGTTGAAGACAAATGGAAAAGCCTCATATATACAAAAAATATTTGTAGTAGTACTTTTTGTTGTTGTAAAAAATGAAATAATGTGTACGCATCAATTTGGGAATAGCTTGATAAATTATGTTTTTTCCTGTATAATAGAGTAATATTGTTCTAAAATAAGGAGGGATAGATTAGGAGAAGCTTGGAAAAATTTGTACAAATTGATGCTGTATTAAGGAAGTATGCTTTTCATCTCTTTGCAGAAAGGTGATGTACTAGAAGGTACAGAATATATATATATATATATATATATATATATATATTTAATTTTATGCTTATTTTTAGTCTACAGCATTCATTTCTACAAGATTTTGCATTACAAATTTTCTCCCCTTCTTTCCCCTACCTACCACCCCCAAACAGCGATCCCACTGAATATCCCCTCCCCCAATCTGCTCTCTCCCATAACCTCCCCCATGCCCCCTCTGACTTTCCAGTAGGGCAAGATGGGATCTCCATACCTCAGTGCCTGTATATCTTATTTCCCAGTTGCATGTAAAAAAATTTTTTTTAAACATTTGATTTTAAAACTTTGAATTCCAGATTCTTTTCCTTCTTCTCTTGTCACCCACCCTTACTGAGAAGATAAGCAATTCAATGTAGGTTTTATATGTGTAGTCATGCAAAATATTTCCATAGTGGATATATTGTCTGACTATATTTCCCTCCATTCTATCCTGCCCCTCACTTGTGTGTTTCTAACTACCCTCCCTTCTGTCATCCCCCACCCTTATCCCCTTCCCCCCTACTTTCCTGTAGGGTAAGATATCCAATTTAGTGTATATGTTATTCCCTCCTTAAGCCAATTCAATGAGATTAAGGTTGACCCATTCTCTTTTGCCTTTCTGTTCTTCCCCTCTATTGTAACAGTTTTCCCTTGCCTCTTGTATATGATATAATTTACCCTATTCTGTCTCTCCCTATCTCCTTTCATTATATTCCTCTCTCACCTCTTAATTTTATTTTTAAAATATCAGTCCTTCCTATCCAATTGATCCTGTGCCCTCTGTCTATGTATACCTGTACACATATACTCATATATGCATTCATACGCACATATACCCTGCTATATAGACATATATATGTATGTATACACACATGTATACACATTTATATGCCCTTCAACTATCTTCATACTGAGAAAAGTTTCATAACTTACACTTATTGTTTTTCCATGTAGGAATGTAAATAGTTCAACTTTGATAAGTTCCTTATGATTTCTTTTACCTGTTTACCTTCTCATGCTTCTCTTGTTTCTTGTATTTGAATGTCAAATATTCTATTTAACTCTAGTTTTTTCATCAAGAATGCTTGAAAGTCCTCTATTTCATTGAATGACCATATTTTCTCCTGAAATATTTTCCTGGGTAGGTGTTTCTTGGTGATAATCCTAGCTCCTTTGAATTCCAGAATATCATATTCCAAGCCCTTCAGTCCCTTAATGTTAGAAGATGCTAGATCTTGTGTTGTCTTGATTGTGTTTCCACAATATTCAAATTGTTTCTTCTTGGCTGCTTGTAATATTTTCTCCTTGATCTGGGAACTCCAGAACCTGGCTATAATATTCCTAGGAGTTTTCTTTTTGGGATCTTTTTCAAGAGGTGAATTCTTTCAATTTCTATTTTGTCCTCTGGTTCTAAAATATCAGGGAAATTTTCCTTTAGAATTTCTTGAAGGATGATTTCTAGGTTCTTTTTTTGATATGGCTTTCAGGTAGTCCAATAATTTTAACATGATCTCTCCTGGATCAATTTTCCAGGTCAGTGGTTTTTCCAATGAGATATTTCACATTGCCTTCTATTTTTTCATTTGTTTGATCTGTATCTTGATTGTTCATAAAGTCATTAGCTTCCATTTTCTCCAATCTAATTATGAAGGAATTATTCTTTTCAGAGAGCTTTTGAAATTCTTTTTCCATCACAAATTCAGCTTTTTAAGGCATTCTTCTCTTCATTAGCTTTTTGGGCCTCTTTTGCCATTTGAATTCATCTATTTTTTAAGGTGTTGTTTTCTTCCTTCAGGTTATTGACTCTCCTTTCATGATTTTCTTGTGTCATTCTCATTTCTCTTCCCAATTTTTCCTCCACTTCTCTTACTTGATTTTTAAAATCCTTCTTGAGCTCCTCCATGGCAGGCAACCAATTCATATTTTTCTTGGAAGCTTTTGGTGAAGGAATTCTGACTTCATTGTCTTCCTCCTGTTCTATGCTTTGATCCTTTCTCTCCCCCAAAAAGGAATCTAAGGTTTGAATTCTGTGCTTGCTTTGCTTCCTTTGCTTGCTCATGTTGCCACTTAATTACTCGACTTTTGTGCTTTTTGCCACAGTAGAACTCTGCTTCCATAGAGGACAACTTTGTCCCAAAATGCTGGGGTTTTCTCAGCTGCTGGACCTATTAATTGGGTGCCCTTTCTGAAGCCTCCACAGGCACTAGCACCTGGTCACTCACCCTAGGACCTCCACCCTAGACCACAATCCAGATCCAAGCAGGTTAAAGTCATTAGCCCTCAGAATGGTTGCTTGGTCCCCCTACAATCTGCAGGCCAGGAGCTCTGAAGCTGCCACATGGCCACGGCTGCAGGGCTACAGCACTTCTGCCACCTTTTGTCCCAGGGAGCAGGGGCCAGACCATGCCCCCCAGTTCCAACAGAGCTCCACACTGACCTTTCCCTTTATCTTTGGCATTTATGGCTTGATAATTCTGGAACCTGCCATAGCTGCTGGTGATCCACTCTCCCAAAGTCAACTCTAGCTGCCGCTAGTCAGGTTAAAACTGCAAGGTCATGCAGGGCTGGGCTCTGCTCCCAGCATGCTGAGATGGATCCTTCTTGTCCACCTGCTGGGCTGCCTTCAGCAGGAGGTTTGTTTCTCTCTGCCACTTTGTGGGTTCTATAGCTCTAAACTTTGTCCAGAGTTATATTTTATAGGTATTTGTGATGGTTATGGGGGGAGCTCATGGAGTTTTCCTGCTTCTACATTGCCATCTTGGCCCCGCCCCCCCCAGAATATTTTTCTGACATAGCTAATATATGAATTTATTTTCTTTTACTATGATCATTACAAAGGAAGGATTCAGTAATTTTTTAGGTTAAGACGGGGAAATTGGTGGGGACTTTATTGATGAGCAATAGTGATTAAAAAAAGTATCAATGAAACATTAATAATACACAGAAGAGAGGAAGAAGTTCAAAAAAAGATTTGGACAAGTAGGGTATATTAGTTGCTATTATGTTAAATTTAATATACTCTAAAAATACTTTATGTGACAGAAATTCACAGTTTCATATACTACCTGCCTTTTCTGTTTCTTGTACATTGAAATGTTCATGTTTGTGGATAATGGTTAAGTTAATAACAACATCAAAAACGACAAAAATTAAACCCTTCTTGAAAGACTAAATTATTCTCATTAAATTGTACTTAAGCAGACCGGAATGTATATATGTGCATGTATTTGCATAAAAGAGTTTGGTTAATAAGTCCTGTCCTTTTGATCATACACATAGTGCCCCTGATACAGTTCCTTCTATAGCAGAGACTGGGGCGCCTGCTTATGTGAGAGTCTTGATGTTTAATTAAAGTGCCTTGGAGAGTCCAGTCAAGTCAACAAGTATTCAGTGAGCCCCTCAGTGCTGGGGATACAAAGAAAGGTAAAAATATTCCCTGACTGCAAGGACCTTACAGTCTAAGGGGAGACAGTTGTTAACACCTGTGTATAACCGTGACAGGCAGTGAAAATGCTTGGAGTCCAGGTATAACGTGTCCTGTGTAAGCAATGACAAGGAGGGCCACTGGTTCACTGAGTACACGGAGGGGAGCAAAGTGGAAGAATACGGGAAAGGCTTTCAATGAGAAAGAGACAATTTCATATTTGATCCTGGAGGTCATATGGAACCAATGAGTTTTGTTGAATTGGGAGGTGACATAGTCAGACTCGCATTTTAGAAAGATCATCTTGACAGCTGAATGAAAGGTAGACTAGAGTGGGTAGAAACTAGAAGTAGGGAGATAAACCATAAGGCAATTGTCTAGAAGTGAGGGGATATGGATCTGTACTAGGAAGATGGCAGTGTTAGTGGACAGAAGGGTTTTTTTAAGGGGATGTGGAGAAGAATCAACAGAATTTGTCAAAAAATTGGAGTTGAGAAGCCACCTCTTTGGGAGCTTGGGTGAATGGGAGGATGGGGGTATCCATCCTTACAGAAGTTGAGAAGAGAGTTTCAGGAGAAAAGTACAGAGCTCAGTTTTGGACATGTTGAGCTTAAGATGTCTGTGGGACATCGAGTTTGAGATGTTCAGTAGGCAATTCAAGATAAGAGACTAGAATCCAAGAAAGAGAGTAGAGCTGGATAAAATAGATTTTAAAGTCACCAGCATAGAGATGATGATTGAATCCATGAGAACTTATGAGATTTCCAAATGAAATAGCATAGAAGAGGAGGAAAAAGGTCTAGGACAGGAAGCTGGGGGTTACCTGCGGTTAGCAGGTTTGACTTGAATGAAGAGCCAGTGAAAAGAGATTGAGGAGGAACAGTCAGATAGATATGAGGAGAACCAGGAGAATAATACTGTCATGAAAACCTAGAGAGAAGATAGCATAAAGGAGAAGAGGATGATTCACTTGTCAGTATTCTATACAGAGAGGTTAAGGAAGAGATTTGAAAAATGGTCATTAATTTTGACAATTAAAAGATCATGGATAGCTTTAGAGCGAGTGGTTTCAGCTGAATGATGAGGTCAGAAGTAAGTCTTCAGAGAGTGAGAGGAAAAGAAATAGAGGAAATGATTATAGACAGCATTCTCAAGGGATTTATCTATGAAAGGGAGAAGAGATATAGGACAATAGCTAGAAATGGATCAAACAAATGAGGGTTGTTTTTTTTTTCTTGAGGATGAGGGGAAGATATGGGTAAATTTGCAATCAGTAGAGAAATAGCCAGTTGAAGAGGAGAGATTAAAAATAAGCAAGTGAGTCAAATTGCGTAACAGCAATGCTACTTGCAGCTGCTGTGGGGGTGTAAGACCAATAACACCAGCATACAGGAGGGTTGCCAGCACAAGTTCTTTGATCTGCTTTTCTAAAGGAAAGCAAATCAAAAGGGGTCAGCAATCTTACTTTAATCAAGCAAATATATCATTTAATTAGTTCAGGGAAAAAAGCCAGAACCCTGAACTTCAGAGAAAATACAAAAAGAAATTACAAGCAGAAATAATAGCATAAATACCAACAGACATGGCTTCTAACTATCTGACCAAATAATACATATATCACAGATCAACAGACAGATCCAACTGTCTGACCATTACACATATACATAGTTACCAAAGAGAGAAGCACTCCCATTAACATTACAGGTTGAGTGAAAGATAAATCTGGTAGAGAAGATGGGATGGAATTGGATCACTTGTGCCTGAAGAGGATTTCTCCTTAATAAGAAGAAGGGCCATCTATTCATGAAGTGAAAGAGGAAATAGTAGGGGAAGACATTTGAGTGATGTGAGAGGAGGAGAGGAGAAGAAGAGAACAGGGAGATCTCACCAAATGTTCTCAATTTTTTTCCAGAGAAATATAAAACAAGGTTCTTAACTGAGGGGGTGGGGAAATAGAAAACCGTAGGAGGTTTGAAAATGGATGAAAAGGTTTAGAAAAGTTTCTATGGTGATTGAGATAGTGAATCAATTAAGGGGTGTAAAAGGATTGCTTTGCCACAGTGAGGACCAAATTGAGTTTATATAATACAAATTAAACTTGTAGTTGACCCAGTCAGCATAGTTTCCTAATTTTCTCTTGCTTTATATAGTAGCAGGTGAATAACAGTGAAGACTGTTGATGGTGAGAGTCAACTGAGTCTTAGTTTTCTCAAATGTAATGACTATTTGGACTAGATAGTCTCAAATTGAAGGTGTCATCCCTGTAACCAGGGGTTGTCTTACTGAGCATTTCACTTTATTTTTCCTGGTTTCAAGGATACTATACCACTTCCCAGCTATGTCCATGCTATGCCACCGCTCCCCTCACTGCCTACCCCCCACCAGCTTTCCTTAACTCTAGATGAGAACAATAAAAACAACACTACCATTCCTCCTAACCCTAGTCTCTCTGTTGAGCTACAATCACTTATCTCTAATGGTCTCTTGGACAATCTGGCTACAGTCATTTCAAACTCCTTAAGCCCCGAAACCTTCCCCCTTTGGAACTCCTCCATTATGATCTGAGACATCATGATTCTTCCAGTCACCCAGGCCTATAACCATGGTGTTATTCTCAACTCTCACTGAGTTCATCCAATATATACAGGCTATTGCCAAATATTATTATATCTACGTATTATATGCTCTACATTCTTTCACATGTGTCTCCTTCCTGCCGCTGACATAACCACAACCCTAGTTCAGGCCCATATCGCATCTTGCCTTGGCTACTGCAATAGCCTATTTTCCCTGTGTCAGGTTTTTCCGTATTGTAATCCATCCTCTATTTTGCTACCAAGTTAATTTTTCTAAATTGTAGATCTGACCATATCAACCACCTGTTCATTAAGCTTTAATGGTTCTCTATTATCTCCAGAATTAATTTCTGTTAGTTATTTAAAGCCTTTAAACCTGGTGCCTTCCTACCTTTTAGCCTTCTTACACTTTTCTCCCCTCTAACCACTCTCCGGCTATATTGGCCTACTTGCAGTTCCTCTGACAGTACACTCCTTTATAGTCTCCAGGCGTTTGTATTGGCTCTCTCCCTGAAACTCTTTGTTCCCTCATCTCTGTCTCTTAGTTTCCCTGGCTTCCTTCAGGACTCAATTCAAATCCCATATTATGCCGGAGGTCCTTCCTGGGTGCCCTTGCTGCTAATTTCTTGCCCTTTCAGGCTATCTTCATTTATTTTGTAGTCATCTTAAACATATACCTTTTTATTTTCAGGTTATCTCCTCCATTAAAATGTAGCTACTTTTAAGGTGGGAATTATTTTTCTTGCTTTCTTTTTATTGCCAGTATTAAACTTAGTGTTTGGTCCACAGCAAACACTTTATAAATACCTGTTAACTGATTGGTAAGGGCATGGCATTCAATTGCCTTATTACTCCAATCACCATTCTCCTAAACCCCTTGTTGATAATATTCCTCCTTGTCCATTGCTTCCTCATATACATTATCTTCCCCGTTAGAAAGCTTTTTTTAGGGCAAAAACAATCATGTTTGCTTTTATTTGTATGTCCAGTGTTTAGGATAGTGTCTGGTATTTGGTAAGAACTTGTTTCATTCATTCATTGTACCTCCCAGCATTAAATTGGTAATTCTCAGGAATATAAAATACTATTTAAAATAATTATTTTAAGAAATATGAGGGGCAGCTAGGTAGTGCAGTGAATAGAGCACCGGCCCTGGAGTCAGGAGGACCTGAGCTCAGATCGGCCTCAGACACTTGACACACTTACTAGCTCTGTGACCTTGGGCAAGTCACTTAACCCCATTTACCTGGCCTTCCCCTTCCAAAAAAAAAGGAATATGAGCCATTTCTTTACGAAATGCAACTTTAGCATTTGTCATTCTCTTAGTTTCATTACTATTTTCATTATTAAAACCTTTATAATGAGGTGTTCTATATTTCTAATCAAGAAAATCATAAATATAAATCATTATTAATATCTCTGGAAGAAGATTGAATTAATCTTTTTTTATTCTTTTGTGGCCAACAGGGAAACCCAAAACAGTGTGAAATAAATTAGTCTTGGAAATATTATCTTGTGTGTTATCATGTTCCTTCTTATTCTTTGTTCTTTCCTTTCTCTTATTTGCAGGGCTGTGTCATGTCAGTTTTCTAGCCACATGAATGAAACCTATCCCAAAAGATCCACATCTCTTATAAATCATGGTAGTTTGGATGGAGAGATGGATGTGATAGTAATGGAGGGGGTGAGTTTTTTCTGAAGAAAAGTCTTACACTTTTTTAAAAAGGTAAGACGGTTTATAAATATAGACAGACTGAATCTATTGAAAGACTTTTGAATTAGTGTATATAACGGGGCTTTGAATATTGACTGGAATTCTGGGGTTTGTAGTTCTGGAGGACAAACAGTCCCTTTCAGTCCTATGAGTTATTTGGGACTATTTCATTCTTTGACCTAGATAGCAAAGGAGTACTTAAAGGGACAGACGCAGTCTTTCTAGACTGAGAGGAAGGAGTAGGGACTGTTAGGAGCTCAGTCACAGCAGTAACACTTCAGAGATCACATCCTCAGCCCTACCTGAGACCACCCCTAGCACAATCCTGAAAGAATCTTTGGCACAGGAGCAATAACCAATGGGAAAAACAAAAAATGAGAAACCAAAAGGAGAAATTGTGTTCTTGTTTAGTCACATCCAAATCTTCATGACCCCATTTGGGGTTTTCTTGACAAAGATTCTGGAATGGTTCTCCATTTCCTTCTCCAGTTCATTTTACAGATGAGAAAACTGAGGCAAACAGGGTTAAGTGACTTGCCCAAGGTCACACATCTAGTAAGTGTGTGAGGCCAGATTTGAACTCAGGATGGTGAGTCTTCCTGACTCCAGGCCCAGCACTCTAGCAGCCCTCAGCTAAGCATCAGGAAAGAAGGAAGAGATCAAGGTGGACTGTCAGGCCCTGCAGCACCTCAAGCCAGAATACTCAGACTGAAGCTTTTGGTTACACTTACCTCTTCAAGAACCGAAAGAAGTTCTACCCAAAGGTATGTTCTCTTGTCAGTTTTCCCTCCCTGTGACTCCAATAACAGAAAGTGTAATATATTCGATTCATTTCTATTTCCCTAAATGTTTCCAGTATTCTGATTTTGCCTCAAGCATGAAGAGGGTAGGGATTAGCTGGAGATACATAAATTGTACATTAGGACACAGAGACTAACTTCTGTATGAATGTTAGAAATTTTTCTGATTGGGGGCTATTAGCTATTGAGTTGGTACTGATATAAACTCCATAAAAAGCAGAGAAAGGGGTCATGAGGACATGAGAGTCACTATATTGCCCCTAGGCTAAACGTGAGCAAGTTATTTTAACAGTGTGACTAATTAAACCTTCAGTCTCTGAAGTGAGAAGGGAAATAGGGGAAAAATGGAAACAGGTGGAACTTAGATTTAATAGCAAGGCCTAGGTGAGATTCAGCTCCATCTCTTCTAAAAGGGAGGAAGTAGTAGAAACTGTTCATTGTTTCTTGCAGTGTAATCCACTAGTGTCAGACTTAAATGAAGTGATAGAATGACAGTGGGTCATTAATATTGCACAGAAATTTAGCAATGTTGTTGAAGTTAAAAATATGAAAGTGTTATATTTTCTTTTATTTATATTTTGTTATAATGTTTTAGTTCATTAAATTTGATTTGATTACTTTCTTTCCTCAACCTCCCCCCCACCCCCCAAATAAAGGACTTTCTGAAGTTTAAAAAAATTGCTGTATATTTTCTTTTCACATAGAGTTTTTTTTTAAGCATTAGGCTGGGGGTAGGGAAGGAGTCCTATACAAACAGTAAAGAAAACAGAAAGTGATGGACCTTGTTTATCTAATATGACATACCTCTTTGATAGTATGATAAATATAGGTTTTATTTTTCCTTGCCTTTATTAGAATCCTGGATACCCCTGACAGCAATGGTTTGTATGTAAATGGTACTTAAAATCAGTTTGGATGCTCGTTTTCCAGACCTAATTACATAATCTTTAGGGATTTTTGTCAAAAGTATTCAACTAGAAATAGAAATTACAGTAGGTGTCAGTGCTAGCAAACTTTGTGGTTCTGAGTGTATAATCATCTTAAAGCAGAAAAAGCAAAATCTCTCCAGCCTAAAGACCTGATATGATAAAAAATGAAATCATCAGGGGTTATTATTAAATGAATTTGAGTGAATATGTTATTGTATTCTAAGAGCCACAAAAGGATCCTGTTTGAAAATTTTAGTTTATAAAATGTAAGTTCAATTTTGTCTCCTCAATAAGCACATTTTAAAAATCTACTCTTTCATTCAATAGGAATTAATTAATTGTGGACCATGTTGGGTGTTAGGGATACATAGACAGAAACAAAACATTCCTTTCCTTTAAGGCATTTACATTTTGATTGTTTGAACATTAGAATTTAGAAAATTGTGTTCATATTGTACTTGTTCCTTAAAAGCATTAAAAAATTAGATTCTGATAATATGAGAAAGACTAGAACTACAGAATAGTGATCCACATTTCTCTGTAAATGCTTGCAAGAAAATACAGTGAATAGTAACATCAAACACATGATTTTGTTGTTCAAAATGGAGTTACTTTGAAATTTCATAGCAAATCTAAAGAAAATTCCTAGAAATCATAGGCATTTTAGGTTGCTATGGCAATGCTCTTTAAGAAGCTTAAAATACTTTTGATGTTTTATGGAAAATTTTGAAAAAATTCTATTTCAGTGTCATTTGTTCATAGGCCATAAGTTTGTTACATTTATTTCCTCCATTTTAAAGAAAAAATCCATGGTAACAGTATTTTTCTACTGTATGCCATTGTACTATATACTAGCAATACAAATAGTCCTCACCCTCTAAGAGTTTATTGGAGGAAAACAACATTTGTATACATATAAAATAGATAGAAAATGACACAGATTCATATTTTGAGGAGAACATTAATTTGTGGAATTATGAAGGATATCCAATAGGAGGCAACACTTGGACCTGAGACGTGAATGGAGCTGGGAGGTCCAAAGAACAGAGAGGAGGGGGACATTCCAGGTATAATCTCCACAAAGGTGTAGATGGGAGAGATAGAATGCTGTGTACAAGAAACAAGGAAGTCACTTTAGTCAAAATATAGAGTTCATGAAGAAGATTTATATTCAGCATGGGATGATAGGTTAGATCATTATTGTTAATGCTCCGAGAAGATCTTTATCCTAAAGATAAAAAAAATAAAGCCAATAGAGAGCCTCTAAGGGTTCTTAAGGTGAATAAACCTGGCTCTCCACCTGTATTTTATGGTTATCCATTCAGCAAGACTGAGGAAGATTGTTGTTCATCCTTCACTTCTGAAGAGGACCCATGACATCAGGGTGAAGTCTTGACTTGCACATGAATTGGATCTAAGTTTAAAGAGGGAAGAGACTGGAGGAATAGGGACCAATTAAGGGCGAGAGGTGATAAAAATCTGAATTAGGATGTTAGCTATGTTGAGTTGAGAGAGGAGTGTAAAAATGTGAGAGATATGGGGGGGGGGAGAATCAACAAGATGTGGTGAGCATAGTGGAAAGTGAAAAGTTGAGTATGAGAGCAACTGCTGCCCTTGACACAAATAGGGAAGTTGGGAGAAGAGGTGGGTTCAGTAGAAAGATGATGAGTTCTGTTTTGGACATCCTGTGTTTACAATGCCTAGAAAACATCCAGATGGAGATGACCAGAAGCCAGCTGATGATGCAGGATTGGAGCTTAAAAAGGGAAAAATACTAGATATATAGATTCGGGAGGTATTTGCATAGAGATGGTAGTTAAATTCATAGAAGTTGATGACATCACCAGGAGTGAGGATGCTAAGACAAGAAAAATGTTAAGGTAGAGCTTTGTGGTATCTCCACACATAGGAAAAGGAATTTGCATGATATCTACTAATGTCTATCAATGATACTAAAGGGGTGGATTGTGTTCATGGTGACCCTTCTTTGATCAATCTAATTATTTAACTAATGGATTCTCTCAAAGGACTCTTAGGTCATAAACAATTTCTATTTCAATAATACAATGGAAGCCAGATCTGATTGATGTAGTTACCCTTTCCAGAGGTGCAGATTACAACCCATGTATGCCTTCACTTCTTTTGTTTATCCTTTACAGGCCTTTTTATAAAGAATCTGTAGAGGATTGCTAGAACTCTTCTCCTAAATCTTATAACATTTCATGGGTACCAGTGTAGCTGCTGGAGCAGGTAGAGGGTACAGTGGATTAAAGCACTGGGCTTGGAATTATGAATTTAAATCCAGCCTCAGACACTTAGTAGTTGTGTGACCCTGGTCAAGTCACTTAACCCTGTTTGCTTCAGTTTCCTCATCTGTAAAATGAACTGGAGAAGGAAATGGCAAATCACTTCAGTATCTTTGCCAAGAAAACCCCAAAAATGGGGTCACAAAGAGTCGGATATGACTGAACAACAATGTGACAATTTGGTTATTCCTCCATTTTTCACTATATGACTAGCCAGTCCTTTTTGTAATCATACATTTATGATCATGATATATGTATACTGGATGATACATTTTATTCCACTTTTTTCACCACTGACAGTGTACTATATCATAGTCTACTTACATCCATAATATATCTCTCCATTGCCCTCTGGATCATCTGAAATTTTGATTTTTCCAAGTATGGTATTATATGTTTTGTATGATATTATCCTTGGAAATTATCTATAATGTTCAGAATTAAATCACTTTAGTGTTAGAAAGATGCTTTGTTTTTGTTAGGAGTTTGGGATCATTGAAGGTGCAGTACGGTTTCCCTGAATTCAGTAATTATCCATTTTCATGTTCAAGATAAATGTTCTGATTGACCACATCTAACAGCATGCCATCAGTGGACAATAGACATTTTTCATCCCCATTCTGCTTCCCACCCTGGGCCCCTGATGATTGTCCATGTACCTATTTCTTTTCAATGACTTTTATGTATTTTTAAAATGCATAAAAATATTTAAATAAGAAAAAATAACTTTAGCAGATTTATCCACCTCATTATGTAGAAATACTAATAACCCTTAATAAGGCCATAAGACTAGAGTTAAATGAAGAAACCAATAGGTTGAGAAATGAATTTTTAAAATTGGTATTTCTTTATGAGTTTGCTTATCACTGATGGATGTTATTCATTTCACAGATTTTATATATATATATATATATATATATATATATATATATATATATATAT
>NW_027185793.1:4411563-4431864 GCF_028583685.1 Petaurus breviceps papuanus
ATATATATATATATATATATATATATATATATATATATATATATATAATTTTGGACCCCATTTAAGAAAATTTAATTGAGAGAAATATTGGAAGAACTTTATTATATTTTCAGCTCAGTTATAATATGGGTTCAAGGACCACACAATTTTTTTGTACTTAAAAGAGTTGATATTCTGGGGTGGTTAGGTGGCGCAGTGAATAGAGCACTGGCCCTGGAGTCAGGAAGTTCTGAGTTCAAATCCGGCCTCAGATACTTAACACTTACTAGTTGTGTGACCTTGAGCAAGTCACTTAACCCCAATTGCCCCTCCAAAAAAAAAAGCAAAACAGTAAAAGAGTTGATATTCTGGATGTTTCTATAATACTATTTTCTGAACACAAACAAGTTCTGTATTTTTTTTATTAGATAAAACCAAATTGTAAAATCTTCCTGTTTTAGCCCTGAAGCTCATACCTTAGTCACTCTATCCTGTAATGCAAGATATCAGATTTGTAGTATTATTCATAAAGATAAGTCTTGCTTTAAAGAAATCACATTTCCCACATAACTCCACAAATATTAATGCTTATTCTCATTTAATACTGTGATAGAAATTATATTTTATTTTAGAATAATTTAATATTTGCTAAATGTTTTATAACTTAAAACAATAATATACTCATGACTATGTGAAGGTCACTTTGTATGGGGGACAAAGAGTCATAGGATGGGCACAAAGAGAGGACAGAACTTGTGATTTCATTGCATAGAAAAGTCCTGGTGAGTAACTTCTATGAATGCAGGTCAGCTTCCTCTCTGCAAAGTATAATCTTTAGGAATAAACTTGGGCACTTAGGCTAAGTGACTTGTCCAACGCCACACAGCCAGTGTGCATTTCATGATTCATAACTTGAATTTATGACTTCCTAAATCCAAGGCCAGCTGACCCTATTGGTAATCAGGCTCCCTTTTCCATCTCTTTCTCTTCCCCATTTTATGAATCAGGAAATTGATACCCAGAAAGGTTAAAGCTCTCCTAAAGTCAACCAAGTAATACATAAGAGAGCCAGGATTGAAACCCAATTTTTCTCTCTAAATCTAGCCTTTTATTTATTTACTTTTTAGCTACACCAAACTACTTGACTTTCATTATTAAGTCTATTCTTTCAGTCCAAAGACTGAGAATAATTAGGCCATTTAGGTTATGTTCATGATCATTAGTTCAGTCATCAGGAGATTTTGGAAGGTCATCTAATGACTATGATTTTAATACTAACTTGGATCTTAAAATTCCTCTCTTCCTTTATTCTCTCACCTTCTTCCATCTAAAATAGAATTTGAATATTTCTACATGAATGACCTAAAATTAGGAAATATGCTATACAAGATGAATCATCTTAAAACAGAAAACCACAATGTATTGTCTTTGGGATGTCAGCACTTTATTACATCTTATTTATGTGAGTTTTTTATTTTTGAATTCTGGCAAAGATTTGACTTTCAAAAAGTAACCACCTCAAAACTCTTATTTATATAGAATAGCTCTATAAATGCCAGTCAAGTCACTATTTCATGAATAGTCTCAAGCCAAGTTCAAAGTCCAGAGAAAGTTCCTTAAAAATAGAACTTTCCAGGTTTGGCCTGTGGTAATCTATGTTTTAAATTACAGCACAACTCTTTCCAAATCAATATAATGAATTGATTTGTACACATCTCAGGCAGGACTGCTTTCTTTGGATTTTGTCTATTGAATGTGCACTGTAGTTAGAATATCTTTTTTTCTGTGTAATTAAGTCTATATTTGGCTTTTTCATTGAATTTTAAACTGTTTTAAAAAGCAAGAATGTAAGGGAAAGCAAAAATGATTTTCATCTTTTCTTTTAAGTAGCAGAGTATTTTTCTCCCTTTCCTACCCATCAATTCTTAACAAGAAACAGAAGCTGAAAAATAGAGTTGGATAGTCTACAATTTTAATTTTCAAAATTAAACTATTTAAAGCTGTTTTTTACTCTGGAAGAAATTGAATTGACTCTCAAATGATTCAACTTCCTGACTGCGTTTTCTTATTTTCAGTAGATATTCCTATGCTCTGTGTTGAACAACAAAGAATCAAATGTTGATTTCTCTCCCAAGGATTCTGGAAAGATCTTGAATAGTATATGGAAATAGTTACAATGATAATTCTTTGATCACTGTAAGGGTTATGGGATTTAAAGATCTTCCATGCCCCATTGGACTTGCTGATGTAGCAGGAAGGGGTGGAGCAAGAGGAAGCGGAAGCCAAGCTAGAGTTCCTGCGGTGGCTAGCAGAGGCAGCAGCAGCGGAAGCGGGAACCCCTTTTTGAGGCAGCCAGAATTTCTGCTAAGGACTCCTGCTGAGGACTGCCAAGGGCCAGAGCTGCTGGGAGCACGCTTTCTGGATGCTGGGTGGTTGCTGTGAGTGGGGAGAGGAGGTCTTTTGCCTGAGGTAGCCTGTTCTGTTTTAAAGGCTTGAGAATGTGGGTTATTTCTACTTTATCTACCTGTGCCAATTTCATAACTACTCTGATGGCTTTGACTTTCTGGTTTTGGGACTCAGTCTTTTGGTATTTTAATAAATGTTCTAGCTTATTCACCCATATAGAAAGCCTGATATATTTTGTGATGGATAACCACATCAGCATATTTACAATTTCTGTAGGCATTGTGAATATTGCATTGCTGATACAATCACCCATCTATAATAAATCAGCATGAATAATAGATTTTGCTAAAGAGCTTAGGGGATCAGTAGACTTATAATTTTGTATCTGAAACACTTGGACATCAACAATTAGCTACTAAGTGATTTGTAACTCACCAGGGCATTTGCATAACAAAATTTTGCTAAACACTATTTGACTATTGACATTTTATAGGATAGTATTCTTGTAATCATTTCATTTAAGTATTAAAGCTATAAGCAACATTTAAAAATTTTTTCAATATGACCCGATGTACTTGCCAAGTGAGTACTACTTGCCTATGTGAATAGTTATTTTGAAATTAAGTGAGTCACAACTAATTAGAAAAACCAGTGTTTGGTTTGTATCACATTTGTTTCTTTTGATGGTAAGCAAGGAAGTAAAATGTTTGCTTTTAATATATGAGAGAAGAGTAGTAGAAAATTGATTTGTAAATAAAGAATACTTTAGAGGCAAACTACTAAATAAGTTTTGGTATTTTCCCCCTCTTCACATCTGTCAAGATAATAATGGATTGAGACCTCATAGAAAGTGGTGACATTGGTAGGTGTTAGTTACCTTAATCTATTACTTTAGACCAGGGATGGGGAACCTGTAACCTCAAAGCCCCATGTGGCCCTCTAGGTCCTAAAGTCCAGCCCTTTGACTGAATTCAAACTTCACATAACAAATCCCCTTAATAAAAGGATTTGTTTTGTAAAACTTGAGCTCAGTCAAATGGCTGCACCTAAGAATCTAGAAGACCACATGTGGCTTCGAGGCTGTGGATTCCCCACCACTGCTCTAGACAATTACATCTCTTGATGAAATACAAAAATCTACTTTTGAACTGGTTATTTGAAACTTCATTGGCCCTTTGACACATTTGTTATTCATTATGTTACCAAGATCCGTTTCTATAGCCCTTTAGTGTTATTCATCTGGAATATCCTTTCCCACCTTCTT
This sequence comes from Petaurus breviceps papuanus, assembly GCF_028583685.1. Lineage (NCBI taxonomy): Eukaryota > Metazoa > Chordata > Mammalia > Diprotodontia > Petauridae > Petaurus > Petaurus breviceps. The sequence continues at coordinate 4,415,213 of NW_027185793.1, forward strand.
GAGCTGTGGCATTTTGTTTTTCTTCTAATGACAGTAGGCTTATTCTGTGGTAGAAATGACATATTTATAGGATAAAAATGTAAGAGTAATGTGAGTACTTTAGAATGCATTTAGTACCTATTTTAGTTATTTAATACTCACTAAATAAATAAAGAGTATAATAGATGTTCTGGATGTAAAGGATGGTATGGAGATGTAACTTTTCTCATAAACACTTGAAATAGTATTTCCTTTGCCACATGCACACATAAAGCAATGGCTTATACAACAATTGGAACAATTGTTTCAGTTGCAAAGCAAGTGTCCTTGTCACTTCCAGCTTTGTGAACAGGGGTACAAAGCTCACTGATAAGCTTTTCACTTTCAATTTGTTCTAAATGCTTAGCTATTATGAAATAGGAAGGTGATAGTCTTGTTGTTCTGCCCTGCTCAGGCTACACAGAGAGTTCATCTCCTGGTGCCACCTTGAGCTGGAGAGCAGCCTCAAAGAAGGGAGCCTAGCTAGGATTATGAAGGGCCTTGAGCTTGTGCCATACAAATGTTAATACAACATAAAGGTGGTTATTATATTTCTTTGAGCTTAGTCAGCTAAGTGTTTGAGAACAGACATTTGTATTATCACAGAGTGATTTTTGACTTGGGTAACCTTTGGACCTTTTTTGGACTAACCCTTAAGGTACCTGTATCTGTATTTAAACAGATTAACACCCACAAACAAGTCTTCTCATTTAGCATTTTGAAATAAACTGTTAATGCCGTAAAAGAAAATTTCTGGCAGTCGATTTCTGTGACTGTGTTTCTGAATTGACCTCTGTGAATTTGAATGCTCTGTTGAACAGAATTTGGAAATGATGAATTCAACTAGGTTTTGACTCTTGTTTCCTACCCTAAACAAACTCTAGTTGTAATTTTGCCATATCAGAACTTAGAAACAAGAACCATGTTACTCAATACTGGCTTTGCCACTGAGTTGCCTTGTCTTGGAGGCAGAATCTTAAAACAAAACAAAACAAAAGGCAGAAAAGAAAACCAACTACCAGCTTGTCTGACATCATTGAAAATGATTAAGTCTTTTCTAATTATTATCAAAGTAACATTTTCCCCCCTCAAAAGTCTAAGGCATTATGAGTTTCAGTGATCTTTATAGGTGCATTGTGTATAAATATTATTACTCTAACAAAGATTTAAATTTACAGGATTCAGGCTTTGATCTATTGAGGAACAGTCTTCAAAGAATTCATATCTGGAAATGTCCAGGAGAGGGTGCACAGGCGTTGCAGATGTGAATCAAGTCATCTTGGAAGAAGGGGTTAAAGAGAAATATGTCTATGGGAACTAGGGATGTTTAACATTTTAGAAGGCATTTAAAGGTTTCAGAGTGTTTCATAGAGGACAAGGTTGAGGATACTTAGTGTATACAAAGTATAGTATGCTTCTTTTATTTCTGGTTTCTTCTGAATGAGTAGTTTTTTACTGTACTGATTTGGGCAAAATCAAAATGGTATGGAAACCCTTTAATTGGGCAGTGCCAAGGAGCAGGATACTTACTCTCAGGGGCTGCTGCTGTGACTGGTTTGGGTATACCTGCCTGAATTCTATGGGTTTTTAAGCCATAAATGACAGCTTCATATAAGCCTAGATTGAAAGTTGTACAGTTCATCTGAAAAGCTGTTAACAGAACTTGGCTTTTGATTAGAGAGCAGGGATAGGTGTCTGGGACAAGAGTCTTCTAGAGAGGTTCAGAAAGAGATTGAGGCTCATGCAGTAGCATATACAAACTCACAAACACAGGTGTGCAAGTGCATGCACACATGCTATTCTCTCTCCCAACTACTCTTGGAAAAATGAAAATATTATTTTGAGATATGATTTCATCCATTGATTGAATATATGGTTTAGGAGCTCACATGTTTCTGATATGATAATCTTACTTGGTGCTTTGCAAATTTGTATAGTAATAATTTTTAACTTCTATTGTAAGCTAGTCAAGCAGATAGGGCCTATAAATTTCAAGCCTCCCTGTAAATTCCAAGTTGACTTTTAAAAGTGAATAGTCAGGTATAGCTTAGTGGCAGGGTGTTTAGAGTGCTTTACCTGGAATAAAGAAGACTGCATCTAGAACCTGCCTCAAACATTTATCAGCAAGTCATTTATCCTCTTTAGGCTTTATTTTCCTCATTTGTAAAATGGGTATAATAATAGTGCTTTACCTCCCAGGGTTGTTATGAAGATCAGATAAGATAACACGAAAACCCTTTACAGACCTGAATATAGAGTAAATGTTAGTTATTATTATTATTATGTTGTTGTTGTTGCTTTATTTTTTAATAAAGCTGGGTGGTTCAGTGGATAGAGTCCTGGTTTTGGAGTCAGAAATACCTGAGTTCAAATTTTGTTGATCCTCGGCAAATCATTTAACCTCTGTTTCCCTCATTTTCCTCATATATAAAATGAAGATAATAATAGTACCTACCTTCCAGGATTGTTATGAGGATAAATGGTGTTAATATTTGTAAAGCACTTTATAACCTTTAAAGCACTGTATAAATCCCTGCTATTATTATTCATGCTAGTTCCCTTTGAGGAAACAATTATATTATTAGCATTAAGTTTTTTTCCCCTGAAAATATAACTAGTGCCTTTTAAAAATAACCATAAAAAGAAATAGGATTTACACTGTAAATGGAAGATCTTCAGATTCCATTAGCATTATGCTAGATTACTATGGTCATTTACTAGCATGTGTTGTGTACTTTAAGGCAACTAGGTGGTAGAGTGGATAGAATGCTAAGCCTAGAGTCTGAAAGACTCTTCTTGAGTTCTAATCTAGGCTCAAACACTTACTAGCTGTGTGATTCTAGGCAAGTTACTTAACCCTTTTTGTCTCGGTTTTCTGACAAATAAAATGAACTGGAGAAGGAAATGGTAAACCACTCTAGTATCTTTGCCAAGAAAATTCCAAAGGGGTCGCACAGAATCAGACCCAATTGAAAAATGACTAAATGACAATATTGTTTACCCCATCTCTTCCACAGATCCACGTCTCTATGTCTTAGCTAGTACCAGATTGTTTTTATGATTACTACTTTGTAATACAGATTGACATCTAGTACCACTAGGCTATTTTCCTTAATTGTTTTTCATTGACTCTTTATATTCTTAACATTTTTTTCTTCTGGATAAATACTATTCTTTTTTATTGCTTTTTTAAAGTTAATTTATTTTTAGTTTTTTAAATTATTTTTTAGTTTACATCATTCATTTCCACAAGATTTTGAGTTACAAATTTTCTCCATTTTCCCCCTCCCCACCACCCCAAAACAGCAATCCATGGAATATCACCTCCCCCAATCTACCCTTTCCCATATCTTCCTCCATCCCCCTTCTGACTTTATAGTAGGTCTTGGTGGATCTCTATGCCCCAGTGACTGTATATCTTATTTTCCAGTTACATGTAAAATAAATAATAATTATATATATGTTTTTAAACATTTGATTTTAAAACTTTGAATTTCAGATTCTTTCCCTTCCTCCCTCATTACCCACCCTTACTGGGAAGATAAGGAATTCAATATGGATTGTACATGTGTAACTACGCAAAATATTTTCATAGTGGATATATTGTGAAAGACTGACTATATTTCCCTTCCTCCAATTCCACCCCCGACTAGTTCTATTCTCTACTTTGATCCAGTCCCTTTTCAAAAGTATGTGCTTCCAACTTCCCTACCCCCCAGCCTGCCCTCCCTTCCATCATCCCCCCTCTCATCCCCTACCCCCCTACTGTCCTGTAGGGTGAGATACCCTATTTAGTGTGTATGTCATTCCCTCCCTAAGCCCAATTCAAGGATAATAAGGTTGACTCATTCCCTTTTACCCTCCTGTTCTTCCCCTCTATTGTAACAGTTTTCCCTTGCTTCTTCTATATGAGATAATTTATCCCATTCTATCTCTCCCATCTCCTCTCATTATATTCCTCTCTCATCTCTTAATTTCACCTTTTAAGTATCATCCCTTCCTATTCAATTGATCCTGTGCCCTCTGTCTCTATATATACCTGTACACACACACACACACACGCACACACACACACACACATATATATACACTCACATATGTATTCATATGCTCATATACCCTCCTATATAGACATATATGTATGTATACATGGATACATACATACATACACATATATACACGTACATTTATGTTCCCTTCAACAATTCTCATACTGAGAAAAGTTTCATAAGTTACAATTATCATTTTTCCATGTAGGAAAGTAAGTAGTTCAACTTTGATAAGTTCCTTATGATTTCTTTTCCCTGTTTACCTTCTCATGCTTCTCCTGCTTCTTGTATCTGAATGTCAAATTTTCTATTCAACTTTGGTTTTTTCATCAAGAATGCTTGAAAGTCCTCTATTCCACTGAATTACCATATTTTCCCCTGAAACATGATATTCAGTTTTTCTGGGTAGGTGCTTCTTGGTTTTAATCCCAGCTCCTTTGACCACCAGAGTATCATATTCCAAGCCCTTTAATCCCCCAGTATAGAAGCTGCCAGATCCTGTGTTATCCTGATTTTGCTTCCACAGTATTCAAATTGTTTCTTTCTGGCTGCTTGTAATATTTTCTCCTTGATCTGGGAATTTCGAAACCTGGCTATAATATTCCTAGGAGTTTTTTTTCGGGATCTTTTTCAGGTGGTAACTGGTAGATTCTTCCAACCTCTATTTTGCCCTCTGGTTCTAGAACATCATGGCAATTTTCCTTGAGAATTTCTTGAAGGATGATATCTAGGTTCTTTTTTTGATCATGGCTTTCAGGTAGTCCAATAATTTTAAAATTATCTCTCCAGGATCTTTTTTTCAGGTCAGTCATTTTTCCAGTGAGATATTTCACATTGCCTTCTATTTTTTCATTTGTTTGGATCTGTTTAATAGTATCTTGATTTCTTATAAAGTCACTAGCTTCCATTTGCTCCAATCTAATTATGAAAGAATGATTCTCTCAGTGAGCTTTTGAGATTCTTTTTCCACCTGACAAATTTGTCTTTTTAAGGCATTCTTTTCCTCATTGACTTTGAGCCTCTTTTGCCATTTTAGTTAGTCTATTTTAAGGGGTTATTTTCTTTAGTCAGGTTGTTGGCTCTCATTTCATAATTTTCTTAAATCATTCTCATTTCTCTTCCCAATTTTTCCTCCACTACTCTTATTTGGTTTTCAAAATCCTTCTTAAGCTCCTCTATGATCTATAAGCATCTTATTCTTTTGATGGAAGCTTTTGGTGTAGGAGTTCTGACTTTGATGTCTTCCTCCTCTTTCATGCCCTGATCATTTTTGTTCTCCAAAAAGGAATTCAAAGTCAGATTACTGTGCTTGTGTTGCTTCCCTCATTTGCTCATGTTGCCACTCAATTTCTTGACTTTTGAGCTTTTTGCTACAGTAGAACTCTGCTATTGTGGGAGGAGCTTTGTCCCAATCACTGGGGTTTTCTCAGCTTCTGGAGCTATTGGTTCGCTGCCCTCTTTGAAGCCTCTGTATGCTCTGGTACATGGTCATGCACCCTAAGACGTCCACCCTGACAGTGATCCAGATCCAAGTAGGTTAAAGCAAAAGCAATTACCCCTCAGAATGGTTGCTTGGTCCCCCTACAATCTGCAGGCCTGGAGCTCTGAAGCAGCCATGTGGCAGTGGCTGGATGGCCTCCACACTTCAGCTGCTTCTCGCCCCAGGGGCAAAGGCTGGACCTTACTCCCAAACTTCCAGGTCCCAAAGTCCACACTGCACTGACCTCTCACTTTGTCCTTAGCATCTGTGGGTTGATTATTCTGGAAACTGCCACAGCTGCTGTTGATCTGAAGTCCCTCCAGCCTGAGGCTGGTTGTGGCCACCCTGAAGCTAAAACCTCAGGCTAATTCAGGTCTCCGAGAGCACTGTGCTGGCCCCTTCCTGCGGGCCTGCTGGACTGTCTTCAGTTGGAGGTTAACTTCTCTATGTAATTTTGTGGGTTCTGTTCCTCCAAATTTTGTTTTTGTTTTTTTTTTTAGTGTCGTTTTTACATGAATAGCAGGAAGTGGGAGTGGGAACCCCCTGTGGAAGTCCAGTTTCTATTCCACCATCTTGACTCCACCCCCTATTTTTAGTTTTCAACATTCACTTCCAAGGTTTTAAATTTTCTCCCCCTTCCTCCTCTCTTCCCTTCCCAAAATAGCATGCATTCTGATATCGGCTCTACATATACATTCCCATTAAACATATTTTCACATTTGTCATGTTATATAGATTTATAATGAATGGGAGGGACCATGAGAAAGAAAAAAACAAACAATAAAAAGAAAGAGAAAATAGTCTGCTTCTCTCTGTATTCAGACTCCATAGCTCTTTCTCTGGATGTGGATGGTATTTTCTGTCATGAGTCCTTTGGAATTGTTTTAGGTCTTTGCATTGCTGAGAAGGCCTACATCTATCAAAGTCAGTCATTGTACACTGTTACTGTTACTGTGTACAATGTTCTTCTGGTTCTTCTCACTTCACTCAGAATTAGTTCATATAAGTCTTTTGAAGTTTTTCTGAAGTGTGCCTGTTAATCATTTCTTATAGCATGATAGTATTCCATTACAGATGATACCATTATCAACTTTTTTTAGCAGTATAAAATATATTTTTTTGTAGTTTGGTATGGCACTGAGTAAGTAAATTAATTTAGTTGGGATTGTCACTTTTATTATATTGACTTGTCCTATTCATGGGCAATTAATATTTCTGAAATTGTTTAGATCTGACTTTATTTGTGTGAAAATTCATAATTGTGTTCACATAGTGTCTGGGTTTATCTTGGCAGGTAAATTCCCAAATATTTTATATTGTCTATATTTATTTTAAATGGAATTTCTCTTTCTATCTCTACTGGACTTTGTTGACGATATATTGAAATGCTGATGATTTGTTTTATATCCTACAACTTTGCTGAAGCTCATATCTGCCTTTGCATTAAATCTGTTGCAATATGTTGTTTTGGTTGAAGTATATGAAAAAAAATCCAGCTTTACAACTAATAGTTGGAAAAGGGAAATATTTTTAATAAGCAAAAACATCTTAGAAATATTATGAAGATAATTTTGATCTAGGAAACCCTCAAAAAGGGTATTGGGAGATCCCTAGGGATCCACTGACCACACTTTAAAACTTCTAGAATAAAGAAAGTAGAGATAACAAGTTATAGCAACTCAAAGTTACTTTGGAGCTTACAATTTTCCCCCAAGAATATGGGTTTCATAAATTTCCCTGCAAGTTATCAGGTTTCTTGAAATTTTTTTATTAAGTATTCCAGTCATCCCAGTAATAATTTCCTGACACCAATAAGTTGCTAAGGGAGAAGAGTTGGGCCTTTTGATTTTATAAGAAACTCAGGATGCCGAGTTTGACTTGTAGTTGAAAATTTAGTTTCATGCCAAAGTAGGCAGACGTGGTACTTGTTCGAATTTCCCCTGTCAGTGTGATGATGAGAATCACATTTTAAAAGGAAAAAGTAGGTTTAGAGTTGAAAATATAATAGTTTGGTTTTTGAAGCCATCGAAACATGGTCCCTTCTTGCCTTTCTTGTCTTCTTACATCTTATTCCTTTCCACATGTTCTACTGCTCAGTGGTATAGTGGATAGTAGAAGCTGGAGTCAAATCAGGAGGACCTCAGGCACTTACTAGCTATATAACCCTAACCAAATCACTTAATTTCTGTCTGCCTTAGTTTCCTCAACTGTTCTAAAAAAAGGAATACTAATAGCACCTTCCTCACAGGGTTGTTGTCAGTCTCAAATGAGACTGAGTAAGTGCTTAGCACTGTGCCTGTTGTGATAATCATGTCTATTTTGACTCATAGGTAGAAGAGATAGAAGAGATCCATACTTCTTGTTCTTCACATTGAAAGACTACAATTCAACTTTCCCAAGCACACTGATATTTATCCTTTTTAAAGCTCTCCAGCTAAGGAGGCTCTATAACTTCACTTGGTGAATCAACTTAGTGTTCAACACTCTCATACATTTAAGGAGGAACGAAGAAAATTCCTGTTTGACATAAAGGCAATCTTTTCTTGGAGGTTAACTCTAAGAATGGGGAGACAATTAAACATTGCCTCTTACTGAGAAGAAGAATGAACTCTCAGTCTGGATTTCTTCTCTTGTGTTCTAATTGAAGGATGATCTTGTGAATGCTAAATGAAAGGAGATCAAGAACAGTTGTCAGGCAGAGAATGTAATTTTGAGAAAATGAGAGGTGGAGGGAAACTCCTGAATATCTTCCTCTTCCCCCACCTTTTTTAATCTCAGCCCTCTTTCTGTCTTTCATCTGACCACATCTGTTTCTACTAGCTCATTTTTTCTTACTTCTGTCAGCTAGCACAAGTTGCTGCCATGGTGAGTCATGACATGCAGGTGCAGAGCTGTCTGAGGCTCAGTGACAGATAGGAGGTGATCTCATATAAAATGCCAAATTGAGGTGGTGAAAGTCTGACACAGAAGCTAGGCCAAGCCTGAGATTTTGAGTATTCAGCCCAGCCTGGTTAGGAAGCAGATGCCTCTCTATTTGAGGTGGAGGAGTGGAAAATATTTCCAAGGGGAGGAAGGACAGAAAAATATTTTCTTACTCTATATCTTTATAACCACTTAAGTTTCTGCTGTATTACGTGTGATAGTTACTAACTTAGTTTTCCTTCTAAAGGTTAGTATAATGAAGCTTAGACTTCTGAGAGGGTCAGAAAAAAAAGGCAGAAAGGTAATTAACTTACTCAGAACTTGAATTTTAATAGGATGACATTCATTTTATGCTATTGTGACAAATTATAGTATGGTTTGATTTTTATTTATGTATGTGTAGATTACATAACTAAACTAGTATTATAAATGCACCTTATTACTATTTTATCAAGGCAAAAGAATGCCTTCTATAACATCATTCCAGTGTTCCTTGGTCTTTATTGTTTCCAGAGGAAATTCAAAATGTTGTAGAAGATAGAGAGCTGGCTCTGGAACCAGAATGACCAGGGTCCTCAGACATTACTGCCTGTGTGACCCTGAGCCAGTCACATAACCTCTCATTGCTTTAGATAAATATAAGACTATTAAGTCACAGAAAAGACACTGACCTGCATTGGTAGAGGGTGTTCCCTCATTTGGGCAATTTCTATAAAATTGAAATTGCAGGCTTGTTCCCTATCCCTTACTATGTTTCTATATAGCATGCTAAATAATCTAGATCTCGGTTACTTTGTAAATTGCCTCTCCTCCAAACCAAAGCAATTGAGATTGGTTAGGTAATTCCTAAATTGTATTCATGGGTAATTAGAATGTGTGGGAAATTTTATGTCATCCTTGCTTATGGGACAATTTACCTGAAATATTCCTTCTTCCATAGGTAAGAGATAGGGCATTGGCTGAGACTTTTTGAACTAGAGAGTGAGCAAGGAAATCTGAGGCCAAAGATTTAAGGACTTTTGTAAAATTCTAGATTGTTTGTGCAAAACCAAGGACTCATCAGGATGAGATAGTTTGCTAAGCAAAAAAGTCAAATACAAGATGCAGGGGATGATATTAGGAGAATTCAGCAATATTCTCATGGAACAGAAAGGACAGGTAGAAAGGTGAGTTAAAACACAGCTAAAGGTTCAGACACTGTGAAGAAGTTTTGAGTTTTGCAGAGCCCATCTAAATGTAAACTGTATGGATTCTTGAGGTTACATACCTAATTTTAGAGGCTGGCTTGCTTTTACATTTCACTTTCTTCACCTTCAGCTAGACTGTTCCAGTCACTTCCAGTAGCATTAACCTCTGAAGAAATAATTGACCTTAAACTGAAATTCAAATCTTTATTCTCCTTCCCCTAGAAAACACTCAGCTTAAAGACATTGTCTTTCCCTTAAGAAGGGGATTATTTTGAGGAACTTTCTTTAAATAATTAACAGATATTGTGTTTAAAATGTGATTTAATCATTTCAATGCTTGCATATTTTATCTGTCTTGAAAGATTTAACTGTTTTTATGCTACGTGCAAAGGGCAAAGCTTTATAGAATGAAACAACAAAACATCAGGACATACTTTAGCATCTTAGTAATAAAAAGATCTGACCATTGTTCCAATTATCTTCCTCTTCCCACTTGGTTTCTAATCCTAAATTTCATATTCATTTTCTAGTTTATCTATAAACATGGAGTAGGAGCTAATAAAAAGCCATAAACTATCCAGAGAGGAAAAGATGAGACACTGAAATAACTGTTAGCAAATTGCCAAAGATGAACAAATATGAAAATAGTAAATGTCACTATCATCTTGTCTTTGGAGTCAGGCAGACTCTACCCCTGATTTCTTTCTCCCTTTCCCCTGGCATCAATGGCAACTGAGAACACAAGACAGCAGCAAATTGTGTTTTGCTTGGATGAAAAAACCCAAAACAATAGACCTTAAGTCCTTGGATGCTTTTTTTTCCTTTATGTTTCTTTCCATGAGCATAGATGAACAAACTGATGCTGAGATTAACATTCTTGCCTTGGCATAAAACTCTTAAGTTTGAGTTTGGGAACTCCTAGGCCTTGATTATGGTTGTTTAGTAGGAAGTGGTTTCTTTGGAAGAAAAAAAAATGACCATCCCAAGAGGAGCTACCTTACATTCCTGGAACTTCTCATAGAAGTGGAGATGATATTGAACAGGACAAAGATGAGAAAAGCAGTTGGATTAGAGCAAGTATATTTAGAGAATGCTTGCGCTGGAGATGTTGCAATGATTGCACAGAGGGGTCAATACTCAAGGTATTTGAAGTAAGAAAAATACCAAATGTGTAGAAGACCCTTGGGCTTTATTCTTATCAAAAAAGGGGGGGGGACAAGCAAGAGCACATCAATACTAGTTCATAGGACGACTTTCCTATCTATCTATATTTTGTGGAGAAGCAGTGTAATATGGTCCACATGGAATCCTTTGTGTCAGGAAGATCAGACTTCAATTCTGCCTCAGAAATGCACTGATCCTGGGCAAGTCAGCTAGCCTCAGTACCTCAGACAAATCTTCTTCCAAACTTTGTTATTTTTGTTGAAGGTAGTACCGTCATTCCTCTCTTTCAGGTTAGTAACTTTGGCATTCTTGGACTCATCATTCTCTTTCATTCTCCATATCTACTAAACACCAAATCTTGCTGCTTCTGTCTCTGAAGCTTCTTTTACATCTGACTTCTTCTCTCTACTTACACAGCTACCACCTTTGTTCAGTTACTCATGACCCTTTTGCCTTGATTTTTGTAAGCTTAGATTATTGCAACATTCTTCTGCTTGGTCTCCTGCCTCAAGTCTCTCACTACTCCAGTCTATTCTACAAACTGCTTTCATAGTAGTTTTCCTTAAACATATCACTTCTCTACTCAACCAGCTCTGGTGGTTTCCTACTGCCTCTAGGATAACTCCTCCACTTTGCTTTTAAGGCCCTATGGAGCCTGGCCCCCACCTATCTTTTCACTGGACATCTGGCCAAGCTGGTCTTTTCTTTATTTTTATTTTATTTTTTTAAACATTTGTTTTTAAAACTTTGAATTCCAGATTCTCTCCCTTTTCCCCTCTTCACCTTTCCCACTGAGAAGACAAGAATTCAATATAGGTTATGCATATGTAGTAATGCAAAGCATTTCCATAGTAGTCATATTGTGAAAGACTATATTTCCCTCCATCCTATCTTGTCCCCCATTTATTCTATTTTCTCTTTTGACCTTGTCCCTTTTCAAAAGGGTTTGCTTCTAACTACCTTCTCCCCCAATTTGCCCTCCCTTCTATCATCTCCCCTCTTATCCCCTTCCCCCCTACTTTTCTGTAGGGTAAGATAACCAATCGAGTGTGTATGTTATACCCTCCTTAAGCCAAATCCAATGTAAGATTGACTAATTCCCTTTCACCTTCCTGCTCTTCCCCTCCATTGTAACAGCCTTCTCCTGCCTCCTTTAGTTGAGATAATCCATCCCATTCTATCTCTCCCCCTCTCCTTCTCCCAATATATTCCTCTCTCACCTCTTAATTTTATCTTTTGATATCATCCCTTCACATTCCACTCACCTTGTGCCCTCTTTTTATATATACATGTACACACATATACACACACATATACATACACACACCTACCTATACATACACACACACACATATACATATAAAATCCCTTCAACTATCCTCATTCTGAGAAGAGTCTCATGAGTTACAAATATCATTTTTCCATGTAGGAATATAAATAGTTCAGCTTTAATAAGTTCCTTATGTTTTCTCTTTCCTGTTTACCTTTTCATTCTTCACTTGATTCTTGTATTTGAAAGTCAAATTTTCTGTTCAGCTCTAGTTTTTTCATCAAGAATGCTTGAAAGTCTTTTATTTCACTGAATATCCATATTTTACCCTGAAGTATTATAGTCAGTTTTGCTGGGTAGATGATTCTTGGTTTTAATCCTAGCTTCTTTGTTCCAGAATATCATATTCCAAGCCCTTAAATCCCTCAGTGTAGAAGCTGCTAGATCTTGTTTTATCCTGATTGTGTTTCCACAATGCTAAAATTGTTTCTTCCTAACTACTTGTAATGTTTTCTCCTTGACCTGGGAACTCTGGAATTTGGCTAAAACATTCCTATGAGTTTTCTTTTTGGTATCTTTTTTCAAGAAGCAGGTGAATTCTTTCAATTTCTATTTTGCCTTATGGTTCTAAATATATCAGGGCAATTTTCCTTGAGAATTTCTTGAAAGATGATATCTAGGCTCTTTTTTTGATCATGACTTTCAGGTAGGCCAATAATTTTTAAATTATCTCTCCTGGATCTATTTTCCAGGTCAGTGGTTTTTCCAATGAGGTATTTCACATTGTCTTCTATTTTTTTCATCTTTTGGATTTGTTTCATAGTATCTTGATTTCTCATAAAGTCATTAGCTTCCATTTGCTCCAATCTATTTTGAAGGAATTATTTTCCTCAGTGAGCCTTTGAAATTCCTTTTCCATCTGGCCAATTTTGCTTTTTAAGGCATTCTTCTCCTTTTTGGCTTTTTGGACCTCTTTTGCCATTTAAGGTTTAATTTTCTTCAGTTTTTATGATTTTTTGACTTGTTTTCATGATTTATTTGCATTATTCTCATTTCTCTTCCCAATTTTTCCTCTGCTTCTTTTACTTGATTTTCAAAATCCTTCTTGAGCTCCTCCATGGCCTCTGACCAGTTAATATTTTTCTCGAAGGCTTTTGGTGTAGGAATTTTGACTTTGTCGTCTTCTCGTTCTATGTTTTGATCCTCTTTGTTGCCCAAAAAAGATTCTATAGTCCAATTGCATTTCTTCTGTTTGCTCATTTTGCCAGCCAATTGCTTGACTTTTGAGCTCTTTGCCACAGTAGAACTCTGCTTCCAGAGTGGAGAGTGCTATGTCCCAGTTTCTGGGGTTTTATGCAGCTGTTGTCAGAGCTCTGAGGATGACACACTCTACAGCCACCATAAGCTCTGCCACACTAGCATTCTTCACCCCAGGAGCACCACCCAAGACTGCAACCCAGATCCAAGCAGGTCAAAGCAAGAGCAATTGCCCTTTGAAGGTCACTTGGTCCTCATATGATCTGTAGGCCTGCAGCTCAGGAGGCAGCCATGGGGCAGTAGCTGCAGCTGCTTGTGGTTCCAACAGAGTTCCCCACTGACCTTTTACTTTCTCTTTGGCATTTATGGGTTGAGAAGTCTGGAAACCACCACAGCTGCCAGTGATTCACTCTCCTGAAGTCTGCTATGGCATATCTGTGCTGCAGGTCTATGCCGCCCCAGGTCTGGGCCAGTGTGGCTCATGTGGGACTGCTCTCCACTCCCAACTTGGTGCAAGAGACCCTTCCCATCAGCCTGCCAGGCTGCCTGCCATGGGAGATTTGTTTCTCTCTGTCACTTTGTGGGTTCTGTAAATTTGTATAGAGTCATTTTTTACAGATATTGGAGGTGGTTGGACCTAGAGCTCAATCAAGTTCCTGCTTTTACTCTGCCATCTTGGCTCTCCCCCTCTGCCCTCCCAAGCTGGTCTTTTCTCTGTTCCTCACACATAACACTATTTCCTTTCATTATGCCTTTGCACTGCTTATTCCCTGTGCCTGGAATGTGATTTCTCTTTATCTCCACCTCATAGAGTCCCTCTCTGCCTTTAGTAGTTGTTTTCTTCAGTGTACTTTTCTTTCCATTTTGTGAATTGTTTTTTAAAAAAATTTTTCTACCTCTCTTATTTGACTTTTAAAATCCTTTTTGAGCTCTTCCAAGAAGACTTTTTGGGCTCGAGACCAGTTCATATACCCTTTTGAAGTTTCAGATGTGTGTATATTGACCATATTGTCCTCTCCTGAATTTGTGTTTTGATCTTCCCTGTCACTGTGATGCCAATGCAATATTCACAGCACCAATGGTCACTATAAATATACCTGCATAGTGGTTTATCACAAATTATAGCAGACTCTCCAAATAGAAGACAGAAACAAAACATTTATTTACACACTAGAAAACCGACTCCCCAAACCAGTAAGGCGTTTCCATCATAGTAGTAAAGAAGTTGATAAGCCATAGCAGCATAGAGAGCCACAGCATCCTTTAGCCTTCCCACAAACCAACATTTACTCACAACCCTGTCTCCCTCAGATACGTACTCTCCTCCTCCAATCTCCAGCTGCTCTGACTCTTAGCTTCCTGTGGGCTTTGCTCCACCCTTCAGCAAACTCCTCCTACCACAAACTCCATGTGGTTACATTCAGCCTACTAGGGGGCAGAGTATATCTTCAAAGCAGAGAAGATCTTAATATTCCCTTAGGCTTATTAAGGGGTAGGGAATATCTTCATATTACCATTACCATTATTATAGTTACTAAGATATTTCTCTATGGTCATTGCTTTTTAAAAAATTCTTCTTGCTCATGTTGTTTGCTTTTTTCCCCCTGGTTTTTAAATTTGATCTCTGCTTCTGGTGCCCAGGGGGCACTGTCCCAGACTTCTTGTGCCAGGGGCTCAGGGGCTGGTTACTGGTTTTCTGTGATGGGGCCTCAGGTGCTTGCATATGGATATTGTAGTGATCTGGTATTTTACCTGGTGCTGAACTGGAGGTGGTTTGTGCCTGGTGTCAGCTCTTGCCTATTCCTCCACCATGGGGCTCAGGATCTTCTGAGGTTTTGCTGCTGGCTTGCTGGAATGCCTCCCATCCTATACTGGTTCTCTCCAACCACAGCAAGAGAGACGTTTCCCATCATTCCCTGTAGCTTCCCAAGCTAAAAGACTGCCATGCCCTGTCATTCTACTGACTCCACTATTCCAGGATTTTTCCTAGGGCAATATTCTCTGGATTTTTCAAGGTCAAAAAAGGAGGGCAAGAGTGAGTTACTGCTTACTCTGCTATCTTGGCTTCCCCCTCTCTGCCTTTAATATACAATTTAAGCATTGTCTTCTGGCATTGAATAAAACCTTTGATAATGTATCCATGGCCTCACCCCCAGTATTTCCCCTAGCTAATTTCACTTTCATATACTTTGCATTAAAATTTTTTTTGATCTATATACATGTATTCATGCGTTTATGTGTTTGTGTGTGTGTATATATAAATGTATGTGTCTATATATGTATATATGTGTATACACACACATCTTTCCTTTTGGGTTTTAAGCTTTTGGGCAACAGTGTTTCATTCTTTGAATTTGAATTTCTAGCATCTAGCACAGTGTCTTGCACATAGTAGGTCCTTAATAAATGCTTGTTGGTTGATTGTTGTATACATATGTCAGTATATCAAGGACTTGTGATTTTCTCAGTTTGGGATTTCAGATAGCAAACTTTCTATATAATTTATATCTTTAGATAATTTCCAGAGGTTTAGAGAAGTCATGGGCAGGTAGGTGGTGCAGTGGAGTACTGGATCTGGAGTTAGGAAGACACATTTTTTTTTAATTCAAATATGTTTTTAGCCATTTACTAACTGTGTGACCCTGGGTAAGTCACTGAACCCTGTCTACCTCAGTTCCTCATCTATAAAAAAATCTGGAGAAGGAAACGGCAATCACTTTGTTATCTTTGCCAAGAAAACCCCACGTGCATCAGGAAGAGCTGGACATAACTGAAATGAGAGAACAACAAAAACAACACCATTAATTGAGTTAGAGAGAGGCAAGATTTGAATCTCAGTCTTTATGGTATATAGTGCAGGACTCTATCTAATACATACATACATTCATATACATATATATGTGTGTGTATGTGGGTGTATATATGTATGTATTAGAGTATATACACACACATATAAACATACATATATATACATATTTAAATATACGATATTTGAAATTTTTACATGTTATAGGATCCTTATAGTATCTCAAGTGAAGTCATGTAATTTTTAAATAGTATTTTATTTTTTCTAGTTACAAGACAATTTTTAATATTCGTTAAAAAAATTAAATCATAAATTTTTCTCTCTTCTTCCTTCCCCTACCCCTCCCTAAGACTTTCCTCCCTCCCTCCCTCCCTCCCTTCCTTCCTTCCTTCCTTCCTTCCTTCCTTTCTTTCTTTCTTTCTTTCTTTCTTTCTTTCTTTCTTTCTTTCTTTCTTTCTTTCTTTCTTTCTTTCTTTCTTTCTTTCTTTCTTTCTTTCTT
>NW_027185793.1:4432264-4518296 GCF_028583685.1 Petaurus breviceps papuanus
CTCCTCCTCCTCCTCCTCCTCCTCCTCCTTCTTCTTCTTCTTCTTCTTCTTCTTCTTCTTCTTCTTCTTCTTCTTCTTCTTCTTCTTCTTCTTCTTCTTCTTCTTTTTGCTTAAAGGGGTCATCTGGTCTCTTCCTAAAGTGCCCTAATCACTGAATGGGCATTGCCCCAGTCAAAGTGAGAACTCAGAAAGATCTTAGCTTAAAAAGACTGAGGTCTCCTACTGCATCCTGAGCCATCTCTAGTCCTCCTGATCCATATCTGGTCATTGGACCCAAATGAGTCTGGAGGAGAAAGTGAGACTTGTGACTTTGCACAATCCTCCCTCACTTAAATCCAATTCATTTGCACGTCATGGCATCAACTTCCTGATATCATAGTCCTCTTGGAGAATGAAGGACAAACCATAAACAATACTAAGATGGTAAGCAATTTGCTATAGGCTATATATGTGCAATCATGTAAAACGTATTTCCATATTAGTCATTGATCAAAAAGGAAAGAAAATGCCATGAAAAAAATAAAGTGAAAATAGTGTACTTGATCTGCATTCAGTCTCCGTCAGTTCTTTGTCTGTATATGAATAGCATTTTCTATCATGAGTCCTTTGGAATTGTCTTGTATTGCCAAGAAGAACTAAGTCATTCATAGTCCATCATTGCACAATGTTGCCGTTACTGTGCTGTTAATGTTCTCCTAGTCTGAGTTCATGTAATTCTAAAAAAAATTTACTTGATCCTTTATTTTTTATGTGGTCAATTAATTAAACTTATTTAAAATTCCAGTCTGAGACCCCCCTTTTTTTTCCTCTACATGGTAAGCAAGATGTGATTATTAGTTAAAAATTCTCAAAACAAAGTTATTTTTCTAAGAATATGAGTTTGGTAGAAATGTGTTTTTTTTGCACATTTTGGAAGTGTAATTGTTTCTTTCAAGACTCACCATTGGACATTTTTTTCTTTTTTAACAAGCAATTATTAGGATTTTGCCTCCTTGACCTCTTATTCACCTTGCTTCATAGCAATTTAAAATAACGCCAAAGAACGGTGTTCTTCCCTGTCTTGAATCTGTCAAACTGTGAACAAGTTTCTCTTTAGGTGTCTGCTAAAGATAAAGCAAATTTTGAGCAAATGTGTTTTTGGCTATTTGGCTAGATTTTCACCAGCATTTTCAGCAATAGTATGACACTGACTAAAGGAGAAAAAAGTGTATCTTTATGATATTGTGTTTGATATGTTTTTAAAGTAAATTTAATGTTTTTACTCATTTGTCATCAGCAGATATTTCGGTATCTTCACATTTAACTAATATTGGCAATAATACCCAGAAAGTAATTCGTAAATTTACCTTTAATTCTTAATAGTGTAGCTACTGCTAGCATTTGGGAATTAATCCTAAAACCACTATCTGTATCATGATTTTTTAAAATCATTTTTTTAAAACCTGTGGAAACTAAGGTTATTAACATATAACAGTAACAGCTCAACTAGTATTTGGTGATCTCATCTTGATTCAAAATCACAAGGTATGTTTATTTTCATCTTTTCAGATCAAACTGAGAGAGAAGCTAATCTTCAAATGTTTTCAGAGACAATTTCAAACAATTTCAAAATACTATTTTATTTTATTATTTGAATGCTGTAATAGATCCACACTTTTTAAAATCCTTTACTAATTTAAAAACAACAACAGCAATAACAAAAATAAACCATTGAGATTTAAGGTGTGGTGATTCAGTTAAGTCAGAATCTGAGGCAGGCACAAATTTTCATGTGTAAGCACAATATGGAAAAATTAAAGGAAACATTTGATAATAGAAGGATAAAGTAGGCCAGTAAAGAAGTCTAATTATTTTGTCACTTACAATACTTCTTAAAGTTGTCCCTTTCTTCCCATTTCCATTGCCATAATCATATTTTAGAAATCTATTGCTTCATGCCTGGAATATTGCAACCACCCCCTCACTGGTCTATTGATGCCATTCTCTCCTCTCTTTAAACCATCCAGAAAAATACACCATTAGTAGTTCTCAAATTCCACTTTGATTATTTACACCCCTTCCCCCCAGTGGAAGTATAGTATAAATTGAATCAATTCAACAAATACATATGTTGAATGCTTCCTATATGTAAAGGACTACACTAAGTACTGTAAAGGAGAGCAAGGAGAATAAGGACATGGCTTCTGTCTTTAAAGAGGACTCACAAATTCATTAGGTTTTAATTTTTATGCACTGCTTATGATCAAGACCGAGTTAAAATACTACTTCCTCTGTGAATCCTTCACTGACCAGAATTACTCAGCTGGAATTACTCTTTCCTTACCTTAAATTGTTATGGCACTTATCTTATCTCCCTTGCTAGATAGTAAACTTCTTGAGGAACTGTGTCTATTTATTGTTATATCTGCCCTAATGACTAGCACAGTGTGGTATATACACAGAGTAGATTCTTAATGTCTTTTGATTAAATGACTGAATGAATGAACATGATGCTTGGTATTTTAGTTTTGTTCTGTATATCATCTTCACAGCTAGACTGTTAGTGCCTGCAGAAAAAAGGAATGCCCCTGAAATTATTTGAATCTTCCATGACCTTAGGAGAGTGTCTTGCATGGAGTAGATGTTCAATAACTATTTGTTGAATGATTTCTGAAATCATAAAAGTAGAGAAGAAAAAATCAATAGGAATAGAAGTTCTTCATTTTGTATGTAAATATATATACATGATAGCTAGAAATTAAAGATATTCTTATAAAGAAACTATTTGAAAATATATAAAACTCTTGTCCATAATTATTGGAGAATATGATATTTTGGTTTATTGATTATTCAGGTTAAAGAAGTTATGCACATGAAATCATGTGCATAATGAATCATAAATGATCAGAGAGTTAAATTTCAATTAAATACACAACATGCAAAGTGGTCTGGATATACTATAATCTCCTTTGCTGACTTAGAGACACTTCAGTACCTTGATTTGGTATCATTACATGGATAATTATATAGGACAAAAATGTTAAAAATCAGTTTTTTTTTTTTGAGATTTCATATTATTTAGATTCTGGATGAACTGATGTTTACTGAATATGACAACTCATTGCTAGACATTTAAAGGATTGTACTTGTCAATTTTCTTCTTTACTAACTCTAGGATAGATAGCTTAGCATAAAGCTACTCATCAAAAATTGTATTATAACAGTGCCTAATCTTGTCTTTTATGAAAAACTGTCATGCATATAATAGCTTTGTTAATATATGGACTTTCTGTATGTCAGTAGCTTTAAGCTTAGGAAGATATATGTAGCTTTTATTCTAATAGGTTCTCTTTCATTTCCCTCTTGCTAGGAGGTAAATTGGGTCACAAATTCCTAATATGATGGTAAATATGCTCTTCTAAAGAAAAGATAATTTGGGCTAGCAAGGGTAGCAAGATACAAGTTTAGGCAGGTGGATATAGTCTCTTGACTACTTAGAAATAACATGACATTGGGTTAGTGATCCAATGCAGTCCAAACATGTTTAGAGAAAGTGAATAATAACTCACATCTATACCTTATTTATTCAGATGTTTTCTTCAGTAATGAAATTGCCACCCAAACATGCCAACTCACCTTGTACAACTTTTGTCCATGTCTTCATATAAATTCCCATAGGACATTCATGGAATGGTTTGGAGGCTTTTCTTGCTTTCTTCTGACATGGTATAGGATACTAGTGGAGCATTCAGATTGCCCTACTTCTTATCTCTTGTCATGGTCACATGATCAGTCCATCTTTTTAAATTTTTTTTCCTATCATACATTTCCTTGAAGACTTCTTTTATTGCTGCTATTCTTCAAGGTTCCTCACTGGTTATTGCCCTCTTCTGTAATGTAATTCTCCATTGTCCTCTGAGTAATACTCATTTTCAATCTTCAGAGACTGCTGTGTTCCCTGTTTTGTATGCATACAACACTGGTAGAATGTTGATATTAAAAGACTGTCTTTGTTTCCAAGAGATTTAGAAATAGTTTTATTCAAATCCACCCTGTTAAATTAGGTGGCACAAATATTATTTCCTTTTTTTCCAGATGAGGAAACTCAGTCTTAAAGAAGTCTCACTCTTTTCTAGCATTATATAACTGGTAACTAGTCTGAACCAGGGCACTGATATGTGTTCTTTGACTCCAGGGTCAATATTCCTTCCCTTGTCACGTACTGCTTCCCATCAGCAAGGCTTATCTACTGAATTCTCATCTTTACTCTCTAGTGATAGTTATGTAATCCTCTTTACCAAAGTCAGTATAGTACAGTGGAGTCAAAGGACCTGAGGTAAAATCTGCCCTTCAAGTAAACTTAACTCAAACCTGTGTGACCTTGGTCAAGTAGTTTAGCCTCTCTGAGCATGTACATGTATCATACATATGTGTATATACACACATATATGCAAACATACACATAAACATTTGTATGTGTATATATGTTTGTGTGTGTATATTCACTGATCTGAATTCTTCTAGCACTTACAATCTAAAGTAGGTTTTCCAGAACGCTGTGCCTAGAGTTACAAAGATTTACTTTCTGATTTCATTCTGACCTCCAAACACTTGCTAACTGTGTGACCTTGGGTGAGTCACTTAACCCTGTTTGCCTTAGTCTGCCCATCTGTAAAATGAGCTGGAGAAGGAAATGGCAAACCAATCCAGTATCTCTGCTAAGAAGACACAAAATGGGGTCACGAAGAGTTGGATATGACTGAACAACAACAAGAATAACAAGGTAGAATGATGAATTCCACCATTCTCAAACTTCTCTGCCTCATAATTATGACTTAAGAATGAACAAAAGACTTGACAATATTAACTTCAAATTTTCCAAGGTAATCATTTCACTTCTTTCTACTGGCAACATTTGGATATTAACACTTAATAAATCCATTTCCCTAAGGGGTTATGGACAAGAACTTGGTTAATCCATAGCCTTTTTTCTTGGCTTTCGTCTAGGGCTCTACCTCCAACCAGCTATGTCATCAAGACATACCACTATATAGAGTTTCTATAAGCCCAGCATCATTACTGGAAACTCCAAAACTGTAATGATGATGTGTTAGTGATTTAGTTTTATATATAGTTAAAGGACATTATTTTATGAGGCAGGAAGAAATAATTTTCTTTTCTTTTTTATGAAGAAATTCCCAGATTAGAGAATGAAATCTCAGAGAGTGACCCCAAGTTTTAGTTTAATAAAGTGAATGTCCCTTTATCCTGAAAACAGTTTAACTCTCTTTGAAAAGAAGAAGCATCTCTTAAGAGTTTTTTTCTATGTCAAGATGTATCTTGCACGTTCAATGGAAAATTACTGCAGAGAAGCAGTTGCCTTTCAGTGTCTCAAACCTGTTAGAAGGTAAGAGCTGTTTCTTTCCATGGAATTGTTATTGTGAAGAAAAACAGGTTGTCTTATAATAATGGGGTGCTTGATTTCAAGTCAGTTTATATTGGGCCTTCAACAATGTGTGGAATTGTAATAGTCTAGGTAGCTTGATATCAGAAGACTTACAAGCTGATCCTTGAAAACCCATGATACTCTGATGTAGAATTCGTGCTTGGATTTCTCATATACAGGGTTTGTGTTAAAAATGCTATGAGTTATTTTTCTGTACAAGTATTAGGGAGAATGCTTTTGTTCAATAAAAGTGCAAACTTCCCCCACCTCCCACAAATAAAATCCAGGGTTGTGATTTGTGACCTTGGACTGATCATTTATTCTCTGTTTCCTATCCAGGTTGGTAGAAAAAGAAATAGAAAAGAGCTATAAAATGAATGGAGTTGGCTTGATGATTTCTAAGTATCAAAATTCTCTGATTCAATAATTATAGGGATATTTATTGAGAACCATGGCAGTGGTCTATTTTTGTCAGTTTTGGTAAATTTTTGAGGAAGAAATAAAACAGAGAAGTTGTTAATAATTTCAGTACAATATAAAACATCTTTAATCATGTCAGACGGAAGCTGTTTCTAGTCACACTGCTTTGAGAAAATGAGAAAACACTAAGACAAATTGCAACAGGAAGATGCAGAAACTCCTGGGTCTTTCCTTTTTCTTTCGTTTTCATTTTTGGTACTATTTCGGGAAAAATCATCATTTTGTTCTGGCTTAATACATCTTGGAAAGAAATTTCAAAGCTGCAATTAGATTTAATATATTTCCTTTGTTGCTTTTTAAAAATTTGTAAAGAGTTTCATAGTATCTAATTAATTATTGTTCTGCTAACATATGGAGATAAAAACTGATTGTATAATAGATGTTGGGGGAAAAGCTGATCTATAAAGTGTTACCATTTCAGACAGAATCTTAGATGTGCATTGTGGGGCTAATCCCAGACTTCTTTTGGAGAAATTGATACAGATACAATTCCAGTCCATACTGCTATTTTTAAGAAAAGGAAATAAGGTTGAAATTAATGTACTGCTTGAGACAAAGAGCTGTCACCTTGAAGCTAGCACACCTGATTCAATCAGGGTTGAGCACCCCACAGTGCAGCCTCTACTTAGTATGGCACAAGTATTGCTAGAATTGTGGCTTTTCAATCTAATGGATAAAATGCTTATTGCCTAATTATATTTTCTAACAACTTTTTAAAGCTGAATGCTTCACCTACTTTATTCATATATAGGAGGGCTTTCAGTTAAGATATTGCAGACAGAAATGCAGTCTGTACTTTATGGATCAAAGGTGAGGCAAGAGGTATAAATAGGATTAATGTTAAAATGAAGGTAAATTCCTCAAAACAAACAATGGCATGAGAAAATACAAAAAGCTTTCAAGGTTAATAGAATAGTAATCTCAAAAGCCAAATGAATTTAAAGTTCCTTTTAATTTTTATCAGGGTTTTTCAAAGTAAGACCATAAAGCTATACCTTTTCACTGCCTTTGACACATTCTAACTGTGTTCCATGAGCACTTTCTAATGCTCCAGGTAACTCTCAAGACTGAGTTGCAGAGAGGATGCAGAACTACATCCATAGAGAGTTAACTCATTTAAGAGTCCTCTGAACCAATGAAATCAAAGTTTTAACCATTCTGTCCTAAAATCAATCAATCACTCAATCCTTGTTTAATATGTAAGGGCTTTAATTGTTCATTTTTTTTCTATGAGGAGTCTCATTTTGATACTTTAAAGCCCCAAACAAAAACAGACCTGTGATGTCCCTGTTGTAGGGAGCTCCTGGTTACCTCTGCAATTTAGTTGCCTAGGGTACTGACTGAGAGTTGAATGTGGAAGGAAATAAGCATTTATATAGGGCCTACTATCTGCCAGGCACTGTGCTAAGTATTTTTACAAATGTCATCTCATTTGATTCTCACAACAACCCTGTGCTGTTATTATCACCATTTTATAATTGAATAAACAGAGACAAGCAGGAGTTAAGTGACTTGTCCAGTATTATATGACTAGTAAATTGTTTGAGGTTGAATTTAAATTCAGGCCTTCTTGATGTACTGAAACACTGAGTTGCTAAGTTTGAGTGGTTTGCCTAGAATCGCATAAGGCCAGGGGCTAGAGAGTAGGAGAAAAGCCAGACTGGGCACTTGAAATTAGGATTTACTGACTCTGAGGTTAGTCCTTTTTGCCCATAATATATTCTCGATACCATCTTATGACTTGGAAATATTTATCTATTGCAGTTCTCTTACATAAGTTTGGATAGGAGGCCATAACTATTGTCTTTGTTCTGTATAAGTAAAAGTGATTTAGTCTGCCTCTAAAAGGTTTATATTCATTTTTAGTTAAGACTAATTAGTTTATGGAGGTGGAACTCTGTGCTAATGAGACTAAAGGGGAGAAATTTAATCAATATTCAGGCTGTGCTTTGTTTCATAACCATATAATTTGTCATTTCCCCCCTTTTTTCTCATGTTCTTTAGTTATACCCATTCCTATGGACCCATTGGCCACAATAGCCCTTACCATCCAGAACTTACTTATTGTATACCTTCTCTTTTCAAAAATGGTAGAAAAACTTCATGGGGAATCATGAAGGAAATGGAAAGTTAGTTGAAAAATTCGAAAGCTAAGCAATTTAGCTGGCCACAATCTGGCTATATGATAAGTAAAAGTGCAACTGTTGCGTTTTAACTCTATGACTAATAATTGGAAATGGAACAGCACGTTTATGGCTTCCTACAGTGCTGAGCTTGATTAATTTAAAACAAACCCCAGTGATGAGGCTGGCAAACATAAAGACAAATACATCTTGTGCCCTTTTAGTGCGCTAACACTAGATTAACCTAATAAGGACCAACAACTCCTAATACTTATTTGTCAGAGAACAAATAATTAGATTTCAGGCAGGTCAACACTGCTGGAATCTAGGAATGTGATGCTTTGTTTCTTCCTATTATCTGATCTTAAAGGCAAGGCATATATCTTTGTGCATGGTGTTACGCAGTTGAAATTTTAAAAATGTTATGGTTAAGAAAATCAGTACAAGACAAGTAGAAGACTGGGAAAGTTGGAGTAGAGGTGCGAATATAGGCAATATTTCCAAGTGCTGTTTGGCTGTCGAGAGATCTGAACCCTTCACTGCCAATCAATAGCCATAATTATGGTTTCTTTTTTATTTAACCATTTCCATGAAGGATAGATGTTTCCAGAAAGAGGAACATTGGCAAAAATTAGTAGAAGTGACAAAATATGTCATAGTGATGACAAATTTTTTATTTTAAGTGCTTACCTCATGCTTTTAAAATATGAATTTCTAAAATATAGTTTACTTAGAAGCAAGTAATTGAACACTGCATTTCTGAATATATTCTGTGTTCCTGATAAAATGATTCCTCTGTAAGGGGAAAGTATAGCACAGACGTATATACTAACAAGCAGCACAAAATTTGACTTAAAAATCAGATTTGGGATGGTAGATTTAGGGCTGGAGGGGATCTTAAAGCTCAATTAATCCAATCCCTTCATGTAACAGATGAGGAAATTGAGTTCAGAAGGGGTTAAGTCGTGCAAGGGCACATAGGTAATAAATAGCAAATCTGGGATTTGAATCCAGCTTTTCTGACCCCTAATCCAGTGAGTGCTCCTTCTACTACACCACCCTACCTAGCAAAGCTGGCCTGCATTTGGACTATTCTGAAATTTCTATGAACTAGTTAAATATACAGCAACTCCTAAATATGCATATTGACTATTATTGCATGATATGAGATATTTAATATTTCTAATAATTTTGATGTATATTATTGATGTAAAGCTATTCCATATTCATTTCTACTAAGCATATACAGACAATAAATATAGGTATTCAAAGGAGAGATTATCATGGTTTGGAGTGTTAATGGAAAAAATAGAATGCACTTAGACTTTGATGGATGGGTTAGAGGTATGTAACATCTTTTATTCTCTTTATGCTCATTCATTTGATTAAACAATTATTAAGAAGGTTCAGAATATATACTACTGTGCTAGGCACTGGGGGAGATCGAAAGGTACAATATGCTATGGTATCTGCTCTCAAGGATCTTATCTATTAGGGACAGATCATAGTAATATACAACATTACATGAGCTCATTCAAGATTTGCAAAACAAGGTCCTATATTAATATTTAAGCTAATAGGAATGTATATATATTTTTACAAGATCTGTGACTTTATGCAAATCATTTCATTGCTTTGGACCTGGTTTCCTCATGTGTAAAATTAAGGGACTAGATCTGATGACCTCTCATGTCTCTTCTAAATCTGCACTCCTATCAGTCTTTTCTAATAAACTGAAATTTAGGAAATAACAATTTTGTGTTTAGTAACATTCAATAAAAATGTGTAATGTATCCTATGGCATTACATTTAAAAAATGTTTGGGTTTTTTTTAGGGGGAAAAAGGGGTAAGCAATTTTTTTTTTTGCCTTTTGGAGGGGGGAGGGCAGGGCAATTGGGGTCAAGTGACTTGCCCAAAGTCACATGGCTAGTAAGTGTTAAATCTTTGAGGCCGGATTTGAACTCAGGTCCTCCTGACTCTAGGGCTGGTGATCTATTCACTGAGCCACTAGCCTTCCCTAAGCAAGAATATTTTGATCAAATAAATTAAGTAATAATAAGGTGGCTAGATTCTCATACTTATGTAAAAATGTAAAATTGCTGTTGTGAAAAAGAGAAAAAAAAAGCTCCAAACATTGGATTACTAATATGATGAGCTGAGTTTTGGTTCTTCTGTTTGCTTACTTTGCATAACTTTTGACCAGTTATTTAACCTTTTTGATCCTTGGCTTTCTAACATGTAGAATTAGTTAATAATACTTACATTACCCATTTCACAGAGCTTTTGGGAAGACCAAAAAGATAAGTCATTTGTAAACTGCAAAGTTTTTTTATTTGTAAGAAAACGTGATTTGGTTGCATAGTAATTTCATAAATTTCATGATCTCTTGATTAGTTTTAAGTAGATTTAAAAAATGCATATTGTTTATTCATATCAGCTGGTTGTATGTTCAAGAGTCATTATTGTTATTTAGTAAAACATGCTTTTAGACTTAAAAAAAAGTCCACCTGATTGAAATGGCTTTTTAGAGTAACAAAACATTCAAGATGTGTTAAGGGCTCACATCAATATGAATGAATGTTAAAGTGGATTTATGTACTTATCAATGTTGGTATTCTTTCTAACTATGCAGATTGCAACCCACAGATGTATGGAAATTCCAGTGTGATCCTTCTTTCTTTATTGCTTATGATTAGTCTACCTCAGGTTATTGATCCGAGGTACTAGATTACTTTCTCTTGATATCATGAGAATTAATAACTCTGAAAAATATAGGCTGTCCATTGGTTAATTCTTTCTCTATCCATATAATTAGAATATATTTCTGAGCATATGCTTTTGATGATGTTTATATTGCTTCCCTTTCATAAGTCTTTGTAATGTTTTGTAGCCTGCTAATGCCCATCCTGTCCTCCAATTCTTTGAAGACGGTAGGATTCCATTATATGCAACCATAAAATGTCACTAGAAAAATACTGATGCCAGAAAGATTCACTTCATATTAAAGACCTTTAAATTCTCAAAGGTAATTCAAATTATTGGTAATGAAAAAAATGCTTAGTGAGAACAATATCCTAACCCTTACCCTGCCTGTCTTTGAGACTTGGTTGGCTTAGGAGACTATAGGCTTAGACTTCTGAGATCAATTGCTCATCATCTCAGCACAAAATAGTCACCAAGAGCTTTAGACACTCTCTTTGATGCTTGGCTAGTGAAAATGGAAAACTCAGGCAAGGAGTTTAGCTCAGTTGCTTCAATTTCAGATGTCCTTCTGCAATGATTAAGTAAGTCTTTTTTTATTAGTTATTATAATTAGTATATTTGTACAGAATTGAAATATGATGGACTTGTTGAAGTTGGGGCTGGGAAGTGCAGAGGGTCCTCCCCGAATACCCCATATCCCTCACATTGCATCTAGCAAAGATGACAACAAATGGAAATAATTCATGTTGGAAGGCGTAATTGTTTGAGGTTTTTTGTAAATAGGTTTTCATAAATGATGCTACTATAAATCATAACTCTGCTATAACACAAGTGACACAAAGGTATAGGGAATGCAATTATTTGCTGTCCTAATTTTTTTTATAATTATATTTAACTAAATGGACACGATTTAGTAGAATAAAACATGACTTTAAAGGATCTGTTCCAAGATGTCACAAATGTATCAAAATTACCCAAGATTCCTTTAAAGATATAACAACAGAAATAAACTTGTTCATTGACCCTATAATCATAAAAATCAGGCAAGTCAGGTAAATATTTAATAAGTACTTACTTTGTGCCAGATCCTAAGCTCTGAGAATACAAAAAGAGTCAGAAAACAAACCCTGCCCTCAAGGGGATCACAGTGGAGGGTAGCAAGGGGATCACAGTGGGGAGGCCACAAGCAAATATTTATAAACAATCTATATGCTAGAAAAATAGGGAATTGTTAAAAGAGGGAGGACACTAGAATAAAGAGGAGTTGGGAAAGACTGCTCATGGAAGATGGAGTTTTAGTTGTGAGTTTGAGGCAGAGATGAGGAAGAAGAGCATTTCAGGCATGGGGGGCGTCCAGAGACAGAAATGGAGTGTCTTGTTTGAGAAACAACAAGGAGATGAATGTCATTAGATTGAAGAGTACAAGGTGGGCATTAAAGTGTAAGAAGACTGAATAGGTGGAGGGAGCTAGGTTATGAAGGAGACTTTGTATTTGAACTTGGAGGTGATAGGGAGCTGTTACTGGGAGAAATTATCTCCCCTGAGTTCATGTAGTAGTTAACTGTTGCCAACTACATTTTTACCACATTGCTGAAATTATGGAAGCAAAACATAGGTTTTATTATTATGTTCAAGCATAGGTTCAGGCTTCAAGAGAAAACCTGAGCAATCATGAAGATTCGATGAAAAGGAAAATGAAATAGTCAAAATTTTGTCAGAATGACAGAAAAACAATTCATTTACATATTGCAAATTTGTACATTCCTCTTAGGCCATAAAAGCTAAAGAGAAGATAGGTCCATAATCCCACACTTTCTTTAGTGTCATAAAAGTTGAACCAATTTAGTTGAACAGAGTCATAATTTCATACATTGTGATAAAAATCTATGATGAAAAGATGAGTCACAGAGTTCCAAGCATGATCAATTTAGTAGCAAGTCTAGCAGTTGCCAATGTAAGAGTTCTATCAGTAGCCAGACATTTCTCTAATAGAGCAGTTTTTATACAGTTGAAAAGGTAGCAGGTTATGTAGGATACCAAAAATAGTCCAGTGAAGCAAAGCAAACTAAGAGTGTGATTGGTACAGCAAAGGTGGAGGGTGGGCTATACATTTTGCTTAATAACTCTGACTTGCAAGAGGAGGTCTCTAGAACCCATAGTAACAGGGAACTATACAGTTAGTTAACACCCTCCAGAAAGTCTTGCTCAAGATATCACTTAGCCAGTCAGTGCTATGCAAAACATCTCACCAGAATGACTTGTCTTTCCCTCATTTTCCTCATCTTCCTCATGAGACAGGGTCAGTTTGTGGCCCTTAAAATTAGGAAATTTAAACTCTTACAGACTCCACTGCTGAGACCTATACAAATAAATCCAAATGAGATCCATAGAAATTAATCCCAATGACTAAAACTTTTAACTATTACTCAATAATCAATACATTTTATAACAACCCTTAAAGAAGCAGTGATTACCTAAAACTTTTTAGCTAATAATCAATAATCATTTAAATTTCACAGCATCCCATAAACAAACTTCATCAATAGATAAACTAAGTCAAGTTATAACTGAAATGACTTATATATATAAATTATTATATATAATTATATGTTATATAAATAATTATATTTATATATAAATATATAAAAATAATATATTATATATAAATTATATATATTATAAAAAACTTATAACTTAAATGACACTATTAGAGGATTCATAATAGACTGAGGAAGAAGATTTATATGTTACCAAGGAATCAGGGACAGTTGAGATTCCACCACTGGCTTCTTAACTAAAGAATGCTCAAGGCTCTTTAGGTAAGTTTTTACATCCCATGGACAGCCTTGTTCAGATAAGGTTAATATTAAGATGGACTTTGAGTTAACCAAAGATTGTAGGAGGAATGTCCCTGAGTCCCAAATAACAAAAAGAAAAACAAAAAAATTCCCATGAGAGAGCCAAGTGGAGTTTATTGGATAAGGTGACGTAGTTGAATCTCTATTTTAGGAAAATCACATTGCTGGCTGAATGGAGGATGGATTGGAGTGGGGAAAGACTTGAGGCAGGCAGACCCATCAGCAAACTATTGCAATAGCTCTAGTGTGAAGTGAATGAGAGCCTGCACTAGGGTGAGAGGTAGGAAGGGGGTTTATTTGAGAAATCTTGCAAGGGTGAAATCAACAGGATTTGGAAACATTGAATTTGGGTGGAGACAGTGAGAGATAATGAGGAGTTATGTATGACACTTAGGTTGTGAGCCTGGATAACTGGGAGTATATAGTATGCTCTCTATTGTAATAGGGAAGTTATAGGGGTTGGGGGCTGGTTAGGAGGAAAGATAATGAGTTCCTTTTGTAAAGGTTGAATTTAAGATGCTTACTGGACATCCAGTTCGAAATGTCTGAAAGACAGTTGGAGGTACAAGATTGGAGGTCTGCAGAGTAGGTGAATTTAGGAATCATTAGCATAGAGATGGTAATTAAATTCAAGGGAACCTCTGAGACTACCAAAGCATAAAATGGCATAAACAGGGACCTATGTGCTAGCTAAAGGTGATGACCGGAGGAGGTGTTTTTCCAAACGGATAGTTTTCCTTCTTATCCTAACTGAATTGATTTTATTTTTGTGAAAGCTTTTAAATTTCATGAAATCAATGTTCTCTGTTTTATGTTTTCTATCTTTATTCCTTGTTTAGATTAGAATTTTTCCGTTAGCCATAGATGTAAGTAGCCCTTCCATTTGGTTTACTCTATGATGTATGATGTGAACTTATTTAGGTTTCTTATATATTTGGAACTTATTGTCATATATAATATGTAATCCTGTTCTATAGCCTTCTCCCTTCCTCCCTCCTTTTTTGTCAAACAGCTATCAGTTTTCCCAGAAGTACTTGTTGCACAAGGCATCCTTCCCCATTCTATTATATCTTTTTTTTAATGACCATCCAGTCAATTGATTATGATTTTTGCACTATCCCAATGATTTTCTTTTTAAAAAATTTTAGCATATAATAAAAAGCTTAGGCAACTACTGATTTACATTATAATTTGGGATTTGAAAATTCCTTCCTACTTTTTTGTTTTATCATTTCCTTTGAGATTATAGATCTTTATTCCCCCAAATGAATTTTGTTAATATTCTCTCCAGTTCTATTAAGTACCCCCTGGTTACTTTTGATTGACAGAATGCTAATCTATTAATTAATTATATAATATTATGATTATATTATATTTTTAAAGCCCCCAAATATTATCCCTTCAAAGATATGTTTTCTTTTATTTCTTTAAAGAGTGTTTTATAATTGTGCTGACATAAGTAATGAGGGAGATTTGGTATAATGACTTGTAGAATATTTTAGGTGTCGTAGTTATTTTAAATGGGATTTATTTTTCTATTATTTCCTCTTGTTCTTTATTATTGCTACAATTATCCCTTCTACATGGAGGAGGTTAGGTGTGTGGCGCTCCTGAAATCTGAAAAATATGCAAAAAAAATTTGTCTTTCCCTTGTACCAGAGAAGATGTCTCAATTATTATGGCATTAAATGACAAAATATGTTGATATTATATAATACAATACATATATTTTATGCATTTCTGAGTTTCTAAATCTTTTTGGTGTCATCTGTTGGCCTTTCCACATTTGTTTGCAGTTTCCATAAATGCCCCCCAAATTCTCATTTTGTTTCTTATGCTGACCTGTAATATGACTGATGGGGAAAGTTGTGATGTGGAAGGAATAACTACATATAGAAATGTTGATGCTTTAAAAAAATTATTGTGTATGCCATTACATTACCAATGCTATTTATTGTCTCAATTTCTTTGTTGGAATTTCTGCAATTTCCTAAGTAAATCATTTTATCCTCTGCAAATAAGAATGATTTAATTTCTTCTTTGTTACTATTTTTGCTTTTAATTTCTTTTTTCTGTTTTATTGTCATAACTACTATTTCTAGCTAGTAGGGTGCAGCTAGGTGACACAGTGGGTAGAGTGCCAGGCCTGGAGTTAAGAAGACTCATTTTCCTAAGTTCAAACCTGGCCTCAGATATTAACTGTGTGATCCTGGGCAAGTCACTTAACCCTGCTTGCTTCAGTTTTCTCATCTGTAAAATGATCTGGAAAAGGAAATGACAAACCAATTCCATCTGTTTGCCAAGAAAACCCCAAATGGGGTCACGAAGAGTCAGGTATACCTGAAGATGACTGAACAACAAGTATTACTATCATCCTGTCAAATAGTATGTAGTGAGGGGCATATTTACTTTGGTAACAGCCTGAATGAGCCTGTAGTGGTCATACCAAGAAGCATGCTCCCAGAGTTCCCCTGGAAACTTCTGTGGGCTCATTTATTGGGCCTCCTAAGGATAATACATTTCCTGGTTGTTTTCAGCCAGGGGGTGGTGCAGAGCTGAAAGTGCCACCCTGAATGATCCCTTAGTCCTTCTCCTGTTCTATGACAGCAGTGGAGTACGTAGGGTACTGCAACTATTTTTTTTAAAAAAAGAGAGCTTCTAACCATAGCTTTCTTTCCTTCAACC
Organism: Petaurus breviceps papuanus; assembly: GCF_028583685.1. Taxonomy (NCBI): domain Eukaryota; kingdom Metazoa; phylum Chordata; class Mammalia; order Diprotodontia; family Petauridae; genus Petaurus; species Petaurus breviceps. The sequence continues at coordinate 4,448,540 of NW_027185793.1, forward strand.
CTCCAGGTGGGTATTATATGATTTCTGTGAGGGATCCTATTCAAGTCAAGTTTACAAGCATTTATTAAGCATCTACTATTTGTCAGGCATGGTACTAAGCATTTAGGATATGAAAAAAAGACAAAAACAGTTCCTTCCCTCAAGGAGATTCTAATCTAATGTGGGGATGGGGAGGGGGAAGACACACAAACAATCATATAAAAGCAGAATATATATATAATTGTTTGGAGATAATCAATTCTTCGCCTTGGTATCATGTTGATATAGAAGGACTAAAGGAGAGCTTATATGCGGGCCTCTGGCTGCTATGATCTACCTTTTATGTTTCTTTTGACCTGATTTTATGTGAACAAGAATCCCAAGATGAATGTTTCCAAGTTGGAGGTGAGCTTGTGAGCTCAAGAGGCCTAGTGTCTGGGCCACTGGATGGTATGAGGGGGAGGAGTTTCTAGCAACTACTCCCATCACTTTGCACAGCTCTGTTTGACTGATTGACTGCCTCTGAGATCCCTATTAGTGTCCCAAGACGCCAGAAGACTGAAAATTCAACACTCTAACTTTTAAAAAGTCGAGGGTAGGGAGAGTGGGACTCTTTTGGGAGGTAGAGGTCAGAGGAAGATGACTGTAATACAAGAGACATGGTTTAAAAACCACCAGGAATTTTACCCATTTATAGCAGCTTCCCTCTGTCTGAGCCCATACACTCACTAGAGCAACTAAATCAATGGAGGCTTAGTGCTTCTGATGCTTCCTGTATAAGCCAAAGAAAGGCAGGGTCAGGGGAAAAACTAGCAGTAATATTAATAATGATGAGGATGATGCTAGGCACAGTGCTAAACTCTTTGCAATTGTTATCTCATTTGATCCTCACAATAACCTTAGGTGGCAAGTACTATATCTCGATTTTACAGGTGAGAAAACTAAGGCAAACAGAGATTAACTGACTTGCTTAGTAACTTAGACACAGATAGTATCTGAGGCTGAATTTGTGTTTAGGTTGAGAGAAATGATTATTTCTCTACTATTAATAGTTAATTATTAAAATTGGGGAGACCCCAGTTTTTTTCCCTCTGTCCTATTTCCTTGTCTAATCTTTCAAGGACAGGACTGATAGAAAATACCAATTCTGGGTATTGCTACTCCCTCCAACTAGCTCAGGCTTGGGTAATGGATATAGATTCTTTGTCTAGATTGCCCAGCACTGGGAGTGGTCTCACTCAGTCACTCATTTGGGTGAAATCACTGTTCTCTATAAAATAGACTTCTCATTAATTGTTAACCAATCAGAATTGATTGCAACTGGCCCAGTAGGTCTGGGATGCTCCCTTACGTTAAGGAGTTGACTCAATTCTGGATTCACATAGAAACCAAGTTCAGTCCCAGTGGGAGTATGGCTTCTAAAGATAAAGGTCAGCCTTTTATCTTCATTATTGCTAACTTATTTTTAAACTTTCTTTTAAAAAATTTTAAATAAATCTATTTATTTTTAGTTTTCAACATTCACTTTCATAACATTCTGAGTTCCGAGTTTTCTCCCTATTTCCTCCTTCCACTCTTCCCAAGATAGTGTGTAATTTGATATAGGCTTTCTATATACATTCATATTAAACTTACTATTTTCACATTAGTTCTGTTTTAAAGAAGAATTAGAACCAGTGGGAAAAACCATGAGAAAAAAAGAAACAGAAAGAGAGAGAGAAAGAATGAGAGAGAGAGAGAGAGAGAGAGAGAGAGAGAGAGAGAGAGAGAGAGCGCAGAAGAATTCAAGAACAATCACTCCTTTTAAGGTGTACCAAGTGGGTCATTATTCCTGGCTCAGTAGATAATCCTCTTTGATGCAGTCCTCTTCTACCCAAATCACTGGGACAAATAAATTTGATGATTATTGCAAAGTCCTTTTGAACCAAACTTACTTCTCCCCAAAAGCATCCAGGTGGTGGTGGTGGGTGATCTATTTATGCATATTACATAGAGTTATTTCAAATCAACCTCCTTGCAAATATAACAAAAGTAAAAAAAAAATTTCCATATAATTGTATAGAGTAAGCATGTTGTAGTAGATAGTTGGTCTTGGATTCAGAGAACAGGGAGATGGATTCAAATCCTGTCTCTGATACAGAATACATAAATCACCACAAGAAAGTCATTTAATTTTTCAAGACCCTAACCTGCTTTCTAAGACTGTAAGTTGTTCTGTGTTGTTGGAAGAAAAATTCTCTATCCTAATGAAATCATAAGTCAGGGCCTTCCTTCTCTTTTTCCCTTCACTCTCCCAGCCCTTCCCCCCAGACCCCGTATATCATTAACAAATTATTGTATTCTGAGAATTGCATCAAAAAGTATAGCACCAACATTCAATTTAGATTGTTTTGTGGTTGTTGTTCTTTCCATTAACATTGCTCTAGCTATTGTCCATATTGTTTTTCTGGTTCTTCCTACTTCACTTTGCATCCGTTCATATGATAAAGCTAATAATAGCAGTATTTATATAGCACTTTAAGATTTGCAAAATGTAGTATGGTATGTCATTTGATCCTTTCTTTTCATGCTTTTCTGTATTCATCACGTTCATGGTTTCTTATAACATAATACCACAATTTGTTCAGCCATTACTCAATGGATGGACATCTACTTTATTTCAAGTTAATGCCAATTTTTTAAAAAGGAATAAATTATAGGGATAAATTGTGACCCTATGTCTTTTTCCAGTTATCTACATTGAATTAAATCTAATTCATTTTCTAATATAGAATTTTGTTTTTGAGAAACATTTATGTCTGTTATTTGTCCATCTTAGGTACCAGTAATTGTTTGTTTATATTAGTAGAGAATGTTATTTACTTTGATATAAGTACTTTGGGGATAAAAACTGAATAGATGATATAATTAATATAGGGAACTCTTAGATGAGGAAACCCCCTCAACAAATTCAGGTTGGAGCCTTCTATGCAACTTACAGTCTTAGAGAATTACCTACTAGAATATTAAGTGAGGAAGTGACTGACCCAGTGTTCCATAACTGGGTGTTAGAAGTGGGACTTGAACCTGGGATTTCCTGTCTCGAAGGCTAGCTGTCTATCCACTAGGCCATGCTGCCTCTTAATCAATACTATTAGATTATAATTTTGTACTCAGACATATGTTTACACATTCTGTCATATGATAAATGCAATCTTTCTTGAGGAAGGGTTTTGATGAAGAGAAACAAAGGAATAAGAAAGATGTTTAGTAATCCTATTCACAGTGGTGATTTAAATTAAATTTTTGTTGGCATATGGAAGTTGTTCAGACAGTATTATATGAATGAATAACATGGGATGTTATTATAAATGAAAATGGTGGTGAATGTAAATGGGATAGTAAACCAATTAATAATAATTGCAAACAAATTAGGCATTCATTTTTAAACATTGAATTGGTAACAGGTATTAAAATTTGTCATTAAATTATCTGTTGGTAATACAGGGCTAGTAATAGAGCACTAGGCATATAATAGATATTTAATAAATATTTGTTGAATGAATAAATTTTCATGTCTGCTTTCCACTAAAGAGGAAAAAAATAGAGATTATTCTTAGCAATGAAAATGGTGAGAAAGGCAGGAGCATAGAATTTCTTTTATTTAATGGTATGCAAATGCTTTTTAGGAAAAAAGCCAAAGTCTCTGTAGGAAACAGTTTTCATTCCCACTCTGTGTTTTTCCTCAGTACAATATTTCAGGAGAAATGTGAAGATCTGCTTTTGAATTGATTTCAGTGATCTGTCAGATGAGTATTACACAGAGCAATCAATAATTGGGTCAAGAATGAATGGAGACATCAAATGAATGTGGACATTTTTCTTGCATCCAGCCATGAGCAAACATAAAAGGAATCATTTATTTTTGGAAAATAGAGTCTTTTAGGTAGCTGCCCAACAGTTTTGCTAGTTAATTTTAGAAATTGTGAACGGCAATGTTCAGATAGAGATCATTTTCCCCTGAATTAAGACTAATGCGAAATGACCAAGTAGAATAAAATTTCACTCAAATAAATAAAAATATGAAATATTGACAGATGCATTGTTTACATTTTTCTTTAAATTTGCAATAGGCAACAAACTATCAAACTAGAGTCAAGCATTTTTCAATATAATTGGAACAAATTTTCTGCAATTTATCCAAAATATCTAAAGTTTAGAATAAAAAAGAGGAAAGGGGCTTGTCTTGTAGGGTTCTAGGAAAGGGCATTAACAAGGTTAATAATTGTGTGAGGAAGAAGGCAGGGGGTTTGGTGAGTCAAATTAGTTCTCCCTGGAGCAATGTCTTTTTCTCCTCTTTTCACTTTCTACCTGGCTTTCTTTTTGGTCATCCTCTCTGCTACTTCTTTTTTATTTTTTGTCTTTTTGGAGGGGGGAAGGCAGGGCAGTTGGGGTTAAGTGACTTGCCCAAGGTCACACAGATTTGACTCCAGGGCCTGTACTCTACTCTCTGCCCCACCTAGCTGCACCTCTGCTACTTCTTATAGGAGGATCAAAAGGAAGTCTCTCCATTTCCCATCAGTCCTATGCTTGGTTTGAATTCTTGGAGCATCATTCCTTGTCCAGGATAAGCTGATCATTTGATATCTCATCACCATGCAAATTGTCTCAGTTTCTAGTATTCAGCACTCTCAATTCTCTCTCCCCTGTTATTGGAAACCTAGAGGGAAGAGCAATAAACTCCTTCCAAAGCCTTTCTTTATAGAAGATTCAACTTTTCAGGTAACTCTTAACTTTCTATAGGCAACTCTGCTTGGTTTTAATTCCATGGAATATCATGCCCCACACCAGTTACCATATGGTGCCCCCACTCCACTCCTAGCTTTTCAGCTTCCTTTTGTATGCTGTCTTTCCCCTTTAAATTATAAACTCCTTGGGGACAGGGACTGTCTTTTATTATTTGTATTCTCAATGTTTAGCACAATTCTGGCCACATAGTAGCTGCTTAATAAATTCTTATTGAATTGAAGTCAAAGGAGCCCAAGGCAACCACTTCTGAGGGGAGCTTTCTTTCCCTTTCTCCCACAGGGGTAACTTAGACATTTGTTTCTGGGTTGCTTTTGGTATGGATTTAGTTGTTCTTAAGAATCAATAATAGCTCTTTCAGTCTACTTATAAGCCCCTATATTTTGCCAGGAAAATCCTCCCAAGCTTTAATCCTATCTATAAATCTCTCCTCTATATACCTTGTCACACAATTGCCTGTCTCTCAGTAGATTTTAGCCCCAAGGGCCATCAGACAGACAGATAGACAGACACACACACACACACTCACACATTCAGTCACTCACAAAAGCCAGCAATATAGTAAGCAAACACATGAGTATATTAGTTTGGATAAAATATTTTTTTAAGGACAATGGCAAAAATAAAATTAAGGAAAGGATGGAAGGAAGGAAGAAGGAAAGAAAGAAGAGAGATTCTTTTTTTTTTCAAATGCTTTATTAACTTCTGGTTTACATCATTCATTTCTGCCAGATTTTGAGTTACAAATTTTCTCCCCATTTTTCCCCTTCCCCCCACCCCAAAATAGTGGTCCCACAGGATATCCCCCTCCTCCAATCTGCTCTCTCCCATATCTTCTCCCATACCCCCTTCGACTTTTCCAGTAGGGCATGGTGGATCTCTATGCCCCAATGCCTGTATATCTTATTCCCGAATTACATGTAAAATAGTATTAATAATAGTATTTATATATTTTTGAACATTTGATTTTAAAACTTTGAATTCCAGATTTGTTTCCTTCCTCTCTTGTCACCTACCCTTACTGGGAAGATAAGCAATTCAGTATAGGTTGTACATGTGTAACTATGCAAAACATTACCATAGTAGATATATTGTAAAAGACTGATTATATTTCCCTCCCTCCTATCTCACCTCCCACTTGTTCTATTCTCTACTTTGATCCTGTCCCTTTTCAAAAGTGGGTGCTCCCAACTTCGCTCCCCCGCAGCCTGCCCTCCTTTCTATCATTCCCCCTCTTATTCCCTTTCCCCCTACTCTTTTGTAGGGTGAGATACCCTATTTAGTGTGTATGTCGTTCCATCCCTGAGCCAAATTCAATGAGAATAAAGTTTTACTTTTTTGCCTTCCTATTCTTGCCCTGCATTGTAACCATTTTCCCTTGCCTCTCCTATATGAGATAGTTTACTCCGTTCTGTCTCTCCCCATCTCCTCTCATTATATTCCTCTCTCACCTCTTAATTTCACTTTTTAAGTACCATTACTTCTTATTAAATTGGTCCTGTGCCCTCTATTTTTTATACCTGTAAATATATATACACATATTCACATTTGTATTCATACACTCTTATACCCTCATATATAGACATATCTACATCTATATCTATCTATCTATCTATCTATCTATCTATCTATCTATCTATCTATCTATCTATCTATCTATATCTATTCCCTTCAACTGTTCTCATACTGAGAAAAGTTTCATAAGTTACAATGATCGTTTTTCCATGTAGGGATGTAAATAGTTCAACTTTGATAAGTTCCTTATGATTTCTTTTCCCTGTTTACCTTCTCAATGCTTCTCTTGCTTCTTGTATCTGAATGTCAAATTTTCTATTTAACTCTGGTTTTTTCATCAAGAATACTTGAAAGTCCTCTATTCCACTGAATGACCATATTTTCCCCTGAAACATACTACTCAGTTTTGCTGGGTAGGTGATTCTTGGTTTTAACCCCAGCTCCTTTGCCCTCTGGAATATCATATTCCAAGCTCTTTGATTCCTCAATGTAAAGGCTGCCATATCCTGTGTTATCCTGATTGTGTTTCTACAATATTCAAATTGTTTCTTCCTGGTTGCTTGTAATATTCTCTCCTTGATCTGTGAATTTCAGAACCTGGCTATAATATTCCTAGGAGTTTTCTTTTTGCGATCTTTTCCATGAGGTGATCAGTGGATTCTTTCAACCTCTATTTTGCTCTCTGGTTCTAAAACATCAGGGCAGTTTTCCTTAAGAATTTCTTAGAGGATGATTTCTAGGTTCTTACTTTGATCATGGCTTTCAGGTAGTCCAATAATTTTTAAATTATCTCTCCTGGATCTATTTTCCAAGTCAGTGGTTGTTCCCATGAGATATTTCACATTGCCTTCTATTCTTTCATTTGTTTGGATCTGTTTAACAGCATCTTGATTTCTCAGAAAGTCACTAGCTTCCATTTGCTCCAATCTAATTCTGAAGGAATGATTCTCCTCAGTGAGCTTTTGAGATTCTTTTTCTATCTGGCAAATTCGGCTTTTTAAGGCATTCTTCTCCTCATTGTCTTTTTGAGCCTTTTTTGCCACTTGAGTTAGTCTATTTTTTAAGGTGTTATTTTCTTCAGTCAGGCTATTGACTCTCATTTCATAATTTTCTTTCAGCGTTCTCATTTCTCCTCCCAATTTTTCCTCCACTTCTCTTATCTGCTTCTTAAGGTCCTCTATGGCCTGTATTTTTCTTTGAAGCTTTTGGTGCAGGAGTTCTGACTTCACTGTCTTCCTCCTGTTCCATGCTTTGATCCTTTTTTGTCACCAAAATAGGAGTGTAAAGTTGGGGTGCTCTGTTTATTTTGCTTCCTTTGCCTGCTCATGTCGCCACTTAGTCACTTGATCCCTGGGCTTTTTGCCATAGTAGGACCCTACCACCAGACAGGGGAGCTTTGTCCCAAATGCTGGGGTTTTCAGAGCTGCTGAAGGTATTAGTTGGGTGCTCTCTTTTAATCTTCCACACACTTTGGCAAGCTGGTTGCACACCCCAGGACCTCCACCCTAGACCACAATCCAGATCCAAGCAGGTTAAAACAAAATGATCACTCCTCAGACTGGTTGCTTGGTCCCCTTACACTCTGCAGGCCAGGAGCTGAAGCTGCCATGTGGGGGCGGCTGCAGAGCGGGGTCTCCTCAGTGGCTTCTCGCCCTGGGGGAAGAGCCCCACACATTCCCCGCTACTGGATCCCAAAGTCCACACTGCACTGACCTCTCAGTTTGTCCTTAGCATCTATGTATTGATAATTCTGGAAACTGCCACAACTGCTGGTGATCTGTAGTCCCTCCAGCAGGTGGTTGGTCAGGCCCACCCTAGGGCTAAAACCTCTGGCTTCTGGGGGGCTGGTGTAGGTTCCCAGAACACTGAGCTGGCCAATTCCTGCCAGCCTGCCGGGCTGTCCTCAGCAGAGGGTTAGCTTCTTTGTGTCATTTTGTGGGTTCTGTAGCTCCAAAGTTTGTTCAGAGTCCCCTTTTACATGAATTGGGGAAGGGAGCTACAGCCCCGCGGAAGTCCTGTTTCTGCTCTGCCATCTTGACTCCGCCCCCCAAGAAGAGAGATTCTTGAAGAACAAAGATTGGATGTATAATTCCGCTTTTTTCTCCAGGGGAGCATAAGAGTGAAAGTGAGGAAAAGTTTGTATGCCACTAATTTTGTCACAGGGATGGTTACAGCTGCTCTGCAACTGTTCCATCATCTGGCCCCAGTCTTTTCCCCTTTTCCTTTCCATTAGTTTTGCAGAAGGTTGCCTGCAGCAGTAGCAATAACCACCCCACTTTCTCAAGAATTTCCTGAAATCATTAGGCCTCCAAATACCTCTCCACTTCTTCCCTCTTAGGAATGGGGAAGGATTAAGGTGTCCTGGTCTCAGGAGATAAGTGCTGGGCTCTGGTCTCAGTGGCCTACTAAACAAGCAAAAGGCAGAAAGAAACTACAAAAAGACCTCTAATAGTATGAATGCTAGCTCGTCACAAAAATGCATAATTATGAAAAATGAAGATAAATTTATCATTTTTCTCATATATTGAATATTCATCATATATTCTATGCAGCTGTATTTTAGAATGTCATTTCCTTTTCCCTCCATTAACATAAAAAGGATTGTGCTACTGGTTTATTCTTGGGGTCTGTATTGTACCTTACATGCTGAAGTTAGCTGTTGTAAGTCAGCATTCTAAATGTTTTCTTTACTATTCACAGACAGTTATTTTTTTCTACCCATGTCATCTGATTTATGACAGCAAGAGCAAATTTAAAATGATTCATAGGTAATTTGCCATTTTTTTCTCTCCAGGAAATAAGGGAACAATGTGGTGCAGTTAAAAGCATGCTGAATTTGGAATCAAAAGATTCCACTTCAAATCCCTATTCTTGTTTGCTTCTTACTCTTTGTGTGTCATTGGCTAAGTCACTTCTCTCTGGGTTTCAATTTACTCATCTGATGAGGGGACTGAGCTAGAATGACCTCTGAGATTCCCTCCAGCTCTGAATCTATGAGCCAGAAGAAGATTTGGTTGGATTTTCTTTCTCCACACTCGTTTCAATGTTTTGATCAAGAGGATTTAAAATGATGCTATATTTGATGTATGTTTATGCAGGTGTCTGTATTGATCTAAATTTAGGAGGCTGATCCATGACCTGATCAATGTTAAGCAGAGTTATTGCTCTGAGTTTCCCCAGTAGTGGTTTTAAATCAGTGTTAATGCATCTATGCTCTTTTTTTCTTTCACTAAGTAGCATATATGATTTAAGCTTTACAGTTATAATCATATTTTTATTGTTTATAATAATTTATACTTTAAAGCTTAAAAAGTACTTTTGCATTCATTATTTTAATCCTGTGAAGTAGAAAATTATTAAATCCACTTTACTTTAAATCCTACCCCTTATAGGGTAGTAATTCTCATTCCTATCTTACAGGTAAAGAAATTTAGACTAAAAGGCATAAATGACTTGTTTAAGTTCACATATCTAACAAATATAGAATATATTACCACAAAGTTAGTCATGCACACCCTGCCCATAGATGAATAGATGCATCTTTTGTTTATTCCTCACTTATTTTTCTCTATTATCAGGTATTGAACACACACTCTGGAATTGTGGTTTAATGGATAGAGACAACAGTCCACCCATCATATGTAGCATATAACCTAGTAAAAGGCTAAGGTCCTCATTGCATCTGGGGCCATTGCCAGTCATCCTGATCTATATCTTGCCCCTGTCTCCAGATGACTACAGAGGAGAGAGTAAGGCTGGTAACTTTGCACAGACCTGTCTCTCTTAAATCCAATTCACTTGTGAGTCAAGCTATCACCTTCCTGATGTCTTTGGTCCTCTTAGAGAAAGAAAGACAATTATAACCTAGTTCAGACAAGATAGACCATTATACCACCAGGAGAGTTAGAACCTTTTAAATCCATGTAAAATATATATATATATATATACACTATGGTTAATGAGTAAACATTGAAGACATCATAATTTCATATTTTAAATACTACCTTTCTATTTTTATTGCAGAAGGGAGAGGATCCAGGTTGGTGTAAGTGAAGAAACTCCCTCAACCAGCATAGACCAGCAACTGCTCTGCTACTTCTAGTCTTAGAGTAGTGGTATCCAAAGTGGGATTCAAAGGATCCCAAACAATAAAAACTTAACTTTTGATGATTTAAATTTAAGATCATGAAATAAAACCCTCTAAGCCTAAGGATACAAGTCAGCCATGTTCTTATGGTCCTAGGGAGGACTTAGGGATACCCTATCTCTTACCTATCCCAAGGTAAACAAAACTGGAATCAATTTAGAGGGAGAAAGGAAAAGAGTGAGCAAGGGGTGAATTGGTCCCTTTTTATCTATACACTGAGTCATTATCTCTTCTGATTCAGTAGCCAATTAGGGGATTCTTTGTCATTTTCTATCTCTTATCCTTTCCTTGTCTTTCCTCCACCAAACTTCCAAGATGGTTTCCCAAAAGTAGGAGTGGGAATTAGACATGCTCCACGGGAGGAATGGAGAAGAGGCCCATTATATTTGGTAACTTTCATCAGGGTTTTACATGCTAAGAAGTCAGAGCAATTTTGAACTGTAAGTAGGAAGTCTTCCATATTATTTTTATTCCTTACCCACCTGGGGAGCTAGCTCTTCTGGATGGTTCAGATAATTTGGTACTATTCTCCAAGTACTTAATACACAGGAAAGGAAAACTGTCATTGCACACATATCTAGCAGCTCCATTGTGCATAGGTCTGCTCATCCCTTTCTGGGTAGAATCAGTAAGGTTTTTGTTTAGGAAGCATAGAGAAAGGTTCATTTGTAGCTGCAGAGAGTTACAACTAAAGAGTTAAATGTCTTTTCCATGTGAAAAGAGGAGCTGATGAAAGTTCTGGATGTGAGCTGGAGTATAACACCTTTGTTTCTTCCTGATCATTCCTGCACCTTGGTTACCAAGGGCTTCCTTTTCTTTTTTCCCATCTCTTTCTCCCTCTTCTACTCTGCTTACTCTACCAAACATTAAAAGTTAGTCCTATTGTTTTTGCAAAGGCAAAGGGGTGGGAAGGATGGAGGGAGGCAGGTCCTAGAATGTCTGCAAGATGTAATTGCTTTCTTTTGGGGAGTGGGTGGAACTGAATGGGTGTGTTTAGGGGGTGAAGAATGGTAGAAAAATAGTCATTAACACTGGTGGGCTTCTGAAAGGTTTAAAATTCAGGAAGTGGAAAGTGTATGGAGCTGAGTTCAGAATAATATGTGTTGTGTCTTATTTGACCCTGTTGATGTGATCTCTAGAGGGAATATTCTTTACAAACTGGGTAGAAACTGATTATTCTTCAGTCATTGTTTCCCAGAATAGGTCCTCAGATAAGGGATGTATATGGTAGAGGAGAGGAACAAAGATAGATTCTGAAATTCAATCCAGTAATGATTTAATAAGCCCCTGCCATGTAACAGGCAAAAGGGATGCAAAGACAAAAGCAGAAGGGTGGTTGACCTCAAGGAGCTTCCATTCAGCTGAGAGGGAATCAATGTGTCCACAGATAAGTTAATATGAAAGTCTATAAGTAAAAGAATGTGTTCTACATCTTATTTCCAATTAATATAACTAACAAGATGCTCTGTTCCCTCATCCTTTTATCAGGATAAGAATGCCTCTTTGAATCATTAAAAAAAATTCTTATTTATTTTCTTTTTAATTTACGGAAAAAGAAACCAGCATTTTCACCTTGCCTTAGAGATGGCTGCCTTAGAGATAGCTATCATTAGACCCAAATATATGTGTATACACACATGCATTATATATATCATATATATGTATCATATATACATATATATGTATCATATTATACACACATATGCAATCATTCTATACATACATCTATTTATCAATTCTTTCTCTTGATGCAGATAGCATCTTCTTTCACAAATACTTGATAGTTAAATTGGGTATTTATAAAAATCATAATGACTTAGTGTAATGGTAATGGTAATTTGAAGATCTTCCCTGCCCCTTAATAAGCCTAAGGGCATTTGAAGACCTTCCTTGGTTTGAAGATATACCCTGCCCCTTAATAGGCTGAATGTAATCACATGGAGCCTGTGATGGGAAGAGTTTGCTGAAAGGTGGAGCACAGTCTATAGGAAGCTGGGAGTCAGAGCAGCTAGACTGGAGGGAGGAGAGGACATATCTGAGGGAGACAGGATTGTACATAAATGTTGGTTTGTGGGAAGGCTAAAGGATGCTATGGCTCTTTGTGCTGTTAATGGCCTATTAACTTCTTTGCTACTATGATGGAATTGGCTTACTGGTTTTGGGATTTGGTTTTCTGGTGTCTGAATAAACATTTTGCTTCTGTCTTCTCTATGGAGATTCTGTTACATTTTGTGATTGAGCACTATGCAGGCATATTTATAGTGACCACTGGCTCTGTGAATATTGAATTGGTGCTACACTTAGTCACTCAAAGTTGTTCTCAACAGAATATTGCTGTTACTCTATACAATATTCTGTTGGTTCTGTTCATTTTGCTCTTCATTATTTCATGCAAATCTATCCATGTTTTTCTAAGATCATTAAGTTCACCATTTCTTATGGCATAGTAATATTCCATCATAATTATATATTACAACTTGTTCAGCTGTTCCCTAGTTGACTGGCATCCATAAAATTTGGAGTTCTTTGCCACCATGAAACAAAACAAAACAAAAACACTGTTATAAACATTTAGAACATATAGGATCTTTCCCTTTTTCCCTAATCATCTTTGGAAATAGACCTATTAGTGGTATTGTTGGGTCAAAGGGTATAGACAGTTTAATAACAATTTGTATATAATTCCAGATTCCAGATTGTTCTCCCAAATGTTTTTTTTTTAAAGCAATCGGGGCTAAGTAACTTGCTCAAGGTTACACAGCCAGTTATTTCTGGGTGTGGTGCTGAGTATCTGAGCCCAGATTTGATCCCCAGGTCATCCAGACACTGGAGCCGGTGTTCTTACTCACCGAGGCACCTGGCTGCCCCTAAGCAATTGGGGTTAAGTAACTTGCTCAAGGTTACATGGCCAGGTGTTTCTGGGTGGGTAATAAGTATCTGAGCCTGGATTCGATCCACATGTTATCCTGACACTGGAGCTGGTGCTCTTACTCACTGTGCTACCTGGCCACCCCTCCCAAATGGTTTGATCAGTTCACAATTCTACCAACAATAAATTAATGTCCCTATTTTTCCACATTCCCTTCAACATTTGTTGCTTTCCCCTTCAATCATTTTAGCCAATCTGATAGATATAAAATGCCATCTTAAGGTTGTTTTAATTTGCATTTCTCTAATTAATAATGATTTAGAGCATTTTTTTCATATAAGTATAAATTGTTTTGATTTCTTTATTGGAAAACTGCCTATTCATATCCTTTGACCATTTATCAATTGGGGAATAACTCATATTCTTATAGATTTGACAAAATTATTTATAAAATTTTCCCCCCAATTTTCTGCTTTTCTTCTGATGCTGGCTACATTAAAAAAACTTTTACAACCCCCTTTTTTTTAATTGAAATTGTCCATTTTGCACTTCACTCTGCTCTTTATCTCTTGTTTATTCATAAATTGTTCACCTATCCATAAGTCTGATAAATAATAAGCTCCATGTTCTTAAAAATTTCTTGTAATATCTCTTTATACCTAGGTCTTGTATCCATTTTGACCATATCTTGGTAAATTTAAGAAATTGGCCTATGCCCAGTTTCTGTCATACTGCTTTCTAGTTTTCCCAACAATTTTTTTTTACCAAATAAGGAATTCTTATCCCAAAATCTTAAGTCTTTACAACTTTTCAAATACAAGGTTGCTAGATTTATTTGCTGCTATAAATTGTATGTATTCTCTGTTCCATTTGATGAGGTATAGGCTCTGGGAACCCCCTGGAACTCTGATTGAATCTCCCCATTTGATGAGGCATTTGCCTGAGACTATAAACCTTTCTTTGTGGCTTGGCCCAATTCTCTGTTACTAGTCTAACCCTCCATTGTCAAGCTACTTCCCACCCTTAATCTCTCATCACTGGAGTCTGACCTCATTTGACTCCTCCTGAAGACCCTCCCCACACTACCTCCCAGAACCTTTCTGTATATAAGACCCTTTCTTGCCTCCATAAGAGAACACTGGAGAATGATCTAGTGCAGACTCACTTTGTTTCAGATGTTTCTGGCCAGCTTGTCCAATGCAAGTGTCACTGATACTGAGACTCCTTAAGAGTCTACCCATTATGGTGAATTTTTAATAAATTTTGCTTTTCTTTGGCTGAGAGAAAGCTTGAGTCAAATTTGTTTGGCAGTACCCAGCTGTGATAGTAATGGCAATTAAAGATTCCCCTGTATTGGCTTGGTTTTCAAATTGATTGTGTTAAAACCCAGAGCTTGTTAATCCCACCTGTGGGATGGACTTGTTGATGTGAAAAGAAAGTCCTGAACTGGGAGGAGCTGGTGACTTAGATTTGGAGAGACAAGAGAGAGGCGGAAGATCTTTTTGGAAACAGCACCTCGTGGAGAGAGAGAGACTAAGAGAATTGCTGGTGGCCGCTTTGAATTGCCCTGGACTTTTGAGACCTGCCCCCTGAGCTGCCAAGGACTGAGGAGACATGGCTGTTTTGCTGGTACTTTGTCTGTCTGTTTTCATGTTGTTTTGCCAGATTTGTCCACTGGTGAAAGACAGTCCTGTTGTTGAAGAAGTCCTGGAACCTGGCTTTTGGTTAAGAAGCCCTGAGACTGTCCTGCAGACAGAGAGTGAATACTGTCCACTGGTGAAGGACAGTGCTGTTGTTGCAGGGGTCTGGAGACTGTCCTGCAGACAGAGTGAATACTGTCCACTGGTGAAGGACAGTGCTGTTGTTGCAGGGGTCTGGGAGCCTTTCTGTTGGTTCAGAAGCCCTGAAGAAGGATTTTCTTGTTGTATGTTTACAGAAATCCTGGGAGAGGGCTTTGCTAATGTGTTCAGGGGTTCTAGGACTGTTCTACAGACAGAGGATAAATTCATGAAGGGATTGGCAATGTATCTTATGGCCTTGCTAAGCCTTGTCTCCCCAGGAACTAAGATTGCTGAGAACTTGCCTCATGTCAAGATGAAGAAAAGACCTCCATTTGGGTATTAAGTGCTGTGTTTAAACTTGATGTAACTCTGGGGTAGATTCAATTGTGATCCAGGGGTGGGGAACTTTTGACCGTATTGTGCTCTGTGATTGACAAATGAAGGTACTTTACCTATGTTTGGAAACTAATCTCCATTTGAGAAGAGGGGTTTTGTGGTGGACTAAATGAAGGTATAGCCTAGGGGTGGAGAAGTATTTAGAACAGGGACTTTGTAATTGATTGAATGATTGGAAGGTCCTGGGGTGGGGTAGTACTTGGAGATTATTTAATCACACTTAGTAAATGCTGTATGTGGAATGATGTCATGTTTTGATCTTCTCTGTTCTGGGTTTGTTACTGAATAAAATGGAGAGCACCTATGCTGGTATTCTGAACCTTGGGAAGTTGCCTTTCTTTTGGCATTACATTACACCAGCGTATTAGTATTTTGGGGTCTCATGTACCTTTAACCCCTGACCTCTACATTTTATGGTTCTCTGACCTCTACAAATTGATCTTTTTATTTCTTAACTAGTAATAGATAGTTTTAATAATTACTGACTTCTAATATAGTTTAAAGTCTGGTATTGATAAACCTCATTTAAAAAAATATTTTTTTATCAGTTCCTTTGATCTTGACTTTTTGTTCTTCAAAATAAATTTTAAAATTATTTTTTCTAATTCAATAAAATAATTTTTTGGTAATTTAATTGGGATGACATTCAATATATAAATTAGTTTAGGTAAAATTGTCATTTATATTATATTGGCCCTTCCTACTTATGGGCAATAAATATTTCTCCACTTATTTAAAGATGATTTTATTGGTATAAAAAGTTTTTTCATAATTTTGTTTATGTAGTTTCTGGGTTTGTTTTGGCAGGTGTACTCCCAAGTACTTTATACTTTTATTTTAAATGGGGGTATCTTTACTGTCTCTTCTTGCAGGGTTTTGTTTGTGATACGTAGGAGTGCTGATGATTTATATGGATTTACTTTATTTTATATCTTGCTACTTTGCTAAAATTATTCATTGTTTCAACTAACTTTTTAGTTGAGTCTTTGGGATTTTCCAAGTAAATTATCATATTATTTACAAAAGGAAATAATTTTAGTACCTCATTCCCTATTCTGATTCCTTCTATTTTTCTTTTCTTCTTGTATTGCTATTGCTAGAGTTTCCAGTACAATATTGAATAATATTGGTGACAGTGGGCATCCTTGTTTCACACAACTGATCTTACTGGGAAGGCTTGTTGTTTATCTCCATTTCAAATAATGCTTGCTGATGAAGATAAATGCTTTTTATCAATTTGAGGAAAAATTCAACTATGGCTCTTTGAGTTTTAGAATCAATCAGTCTCAGGTATTAAAAAAAAGTGTGGGGTGAGGGTTGAGGGAATTCCTATACACCTCTATTCAAACAATCAATCAAATAAAAGCATGCCTAGTTAATGCAGTTGGGGAAGAATGAAGTGCTTTTAGTCATTGGATAAAATCAGATGAAGAGATGTACTGGAACTGGTTATAGAATCAGAAGGAGAAAGATCCCAGCAATTGCTGCAGAAATCAAACTTAGAATTCTTAAAAGGCAAGCAACAAGCAATAAACATTTAGTAAGCACTTACTATGGCACCTGTGCTAAGTACTGGGGTTATAAAAAAGGCAAAGGACATTTCCTGCCCTCAAGGAGTTTATAATCTAATGTCCCTATACTAGAGGGCAGCAAGGAATGGCAGTGGAGGAATCCAGAGGAGAAAAGGATTTCCCATACAACTTGGAGCTATGAGTTTGCCCCCCTGCCACATGTGCTTTTGTAAAACTTGTATAAAAAAATAGATCAACAAGGTGATCAACAAATAAAGTAAGGCATTTTTATTCAAGGTCAAAGAATTGCAATTTGGAACAATGCCCTGTCTTACTCAGACTGGGAAATTCCGTGAGGGGAGTTACAGACAAGATTATCTATGCTCAGGAGGGGCTGGCTAGGCAAATAGGTGGAACAGCAGTTCACAGGTTATTTATTCCAGGGATTTGCTTAGCCAACCGAGGCAGGTCACTGACTGTACCCCAAGCTGGGATCACCTGTAAGGTTATCAGAATAGTCAAATTGCAGGAAGGGAAGGGTTGCAAGAGTATTCTTCTAACGGAAGTTAAAAACTGTTGGCCACAGTAAAGATTCCCAGTTCACCTTGAGGGTAGGGGATGATTAAAAATTACTAGTCAGAACAGGACAAGGATCCCAGAATTTCCCAAGGATTGATATCTCTAAGCTTGAGCCCCCTTTTGCTTGAGCTCTGTGTGTACTTGTGAGTTAGTATGTCCCAGATTTAGTTAGTTAGTTAGTATGTCCCAAATCCTAGAATGTTTTTGCATCATCTAGTCTTACTATATTCCCTTAATAAACATTCATTAAAATAATCTAATTAACTTTGTCTGGCTAACATCAATTGGTAATCATGACAATACTAGTAAAGAATCCTGAGGGAAGAAGTAGTTAAGGCACCTTCTGGGGACCTAGCCTATTAGTTCAGTTGGTGAAGTAGACCTTGAGGGAAGTGCTACATATACAAAATAAATGCAAAGCATTTTTTTGTGTGTAGAGTCTAGAATGCTAATAAATGGGGAATTGTAGAAAGGCCTTTGCCTAGGTTGCTTCTAGAAATGGACATTTTTTTGAGTTACAAAGTTTTTCAGGGTTAGGGAGGAAAACTTCTAAGTGTAGTAAGATGGAGAATTAACCACTTTTACCTTTTCACCTACCAATCACCTTATTTCATTTAAAAACTATATTTTATAGTTTCTGTGGTTTTATAGTTTATAAGTCTTTCTCAATTTAGCTATGATAGCCACTAAAACCATGTATGAAAACAAAACTTCAAATAAGACCTTCAAATCACGTCGTCAAAAAATGTTACACCAATATTTTAAAAAAGCACACACATATGAAACAAAGCATATTTATTCACATTGTTCTCACTGAAAAAATGATTAATGGTATTTTGTTGAAAACAAAAGGTTTATAAAATAATTTTTAGAATATTTATTTCATCTTTTTTGTTCTTTAATGTTTTATTTTGTGTATTTTATAATGTACACAATATATAAGTAGATAATTTATAGATAAATAAACATATATGAGGATGAATACTAAACTTTTTTTAATGATTGGCCAGTTAATCAATAGTCAGTCAATAAACATTTATTAAGTGCCTTCTATGCTCTTTTTCTTCTTTTTTTAAAAGCAATTGGGGTTAAGTAACGTGCTCAAGGTTACATGGCCAGTTATTTTGTGTGGGTGTCAAGTATCTGAGGCTGGAACTGATCCCCGGTCTCCAGATGAGAGGACCGATGCTGTTACTCATTGTGCCACCTGGCCACCCTGCCTTCTATGTTCTACCTATGTTCCAGGTACAATGTTAAGTACATAATGGGTGCTCAGTCAAAATACACTTGTCAGCTACAATCTTAAAGAGGTGCCTACAACATTGAGAAGTTAAGTGACTTACCCAGGGTCACATTGTTAGAAGGTGGATCCTGAACAGAGCAGATTGGAAAGCCTGCTCTCACTCCACTATCCAACACTGACTTTTGGGTATTAACTTAATCCACAATTATTGGCATCAGCACATGAAAGTGTTGGAAAAACCTGAGTACTCTGAAGCTAGCAATGGTGCAATGGATGAAGAGCTGAACTTAGAATCAGGGGAGCCCTGAGTTTGAATCTTGCCTCAGATAACTTATGAGCTATGTGGCTGCTTTAACTGTCAATCTCAGGTTCCTCATCTGTAAAAAGGATAATATTAACATACTACATTGAGCTGTTGGGAGAATCAAATAAAATAGTATATGTGAAGTACTTTGCAAACCTTTAAAGTACTATATACATATTAAATATATAAAAAAGAAAAACCTGTAAATTTAAAACTCGTTTACAAAATGTAAATGTATCCTCATTTACTCATAGGATATTAGCATAGAAAAAGTAGAAAGACAGTGGACTTGAAGTTGGAAGGTTGGAGTTTTAGTTCCAGTGCAACAACTTGTTAACTGTATATATGACCTTGAAAAAGATATTTGTATTCCCTGGGCCTTTTGGTTCTCATTTATAAAATGGGCGTAATCATATTTGCTAAGTTTAATTGTAGGGTTGTTGCGATTATCAAATTAAATAAGCTATTTGAAAATCTTTATAAAAATAAGTGCTTTAGCAATGTAAGGAGCTTTTTTAATGGCTCTTATCAAGGTAGAACCATTTAAAACTACACAATTAGACTTGACACAGAAATGGAAACAGATTCCTAATGAATTTGATGTAGTTTGGGGTGTTGAGAACCCTGATGCCATGGTTTGGGGTTGCTGAGAGCCCTGAAATATAAGGGTACAGGGCAAATCTGCCTGGAAAGAATTCAAACACTCAAGCTTTCTTTAAGTCAAAGTAGAGAGGTTTATTGTAAGGCCAATAGGGGTAGGTAAGATTCTTAAGGAATATGCAAATTTGATGAGGATAGGACTGATACTTCTATCAGTAAAAAGGGTCAATGGAAAGGTCTTGATGGGATTAAGGAGGGTAAGTAGTCCAGGGTGGGTCAGGTACAGACAATGAAAAGGAGCTAAGGCATCAGGGAACCACAGTGAAAGGGCTGTTAAAAGGATTATTGAGTATCTAGGTGGGATGAGCCAGTGATTTGGGTTCCTGGAATGTGTGGGGAGGTTCAGGGACTGGACTACTTTCAAAGACATAGTCTTTTCCTTTTAGGGTCCCAGGTCCCATCACCCCATCAAATTGACTAATTTTTCTTTCAGGCACTGCTGATTGGTCTTTTAAACAAGTTGTATTTGAGTGTTTTTGTTAGGTTGGTTTCTAGCATACAGTTATCCCTTCCACATTGCAACTTTCCCCATCATGATTTTGATATATTGCATATTTGCATAAGAAGTTAAATGAGAATTTTCTGGAAGTTTTGCAGAAGCCACAGACCACATGTGAAGGCCAACAAATGACACAGAAAATGTTTAGGGCCAGACAATGGGGAGTACATAAGGAACTCCACACTACTAATGCATATTTAGTTTGGGGATGGCATAAAATGTAGAGTGCTGGACTAGGAATCAGGAAGACCTGAATTCAAATCTGACCTCAGACATTTACTAGCTATGTGACTCTGGGCAATTCACTTAACCATGTTTGCCTTAGTTTTCTCATCTATAAAATGAACTGGAGAAGGAGATGGCAAACCACTCTAGTATCTTTGCCAAGAAACCCCAAATGATTTCATGAAGAGTTGGATATGGCTTGAAACAACTGAACAACAATTTATTTTAGGGTCAACAAGTTATTAATTAATCAAAAATGATTAATTTTCTTGGTTGTGATGAGGTACAGGCTCTGGGAACCCCCCTTGAACTCTGATTAAATCATTTCATTTGATGATGCATGAGGCAATAAGCCTTACATTGTGGCTGAGTCCAAACCTTTGTTACTAGATTTCCCATCCTTGAGCCTATCAAAATATCAATCCACCCTTGAACTGGCCTGGCCCACCATTGTCTGTAGTCTCCAGCAACTTCCCACCCTTAATCACTAATTGACCTCATTAACTCCTCCTGAAGACCCTCCCCAAACTCCTCCTCTATACTAACCCTAGATTCCTCCCATAACCTTCTGTATATAAGACCCCATCTTGCCTTCATGTTAGAGAAAGCACCATAGAATGACCTAGCACAGACTTACTCTGCGTTTAATACAAGTGAACTTTTAATAAACTTTACTTTTCTTTTACTGAGAGAAGATTTGAGTGGAATTCATTCAGCAGGACCCAGCATGTTGGTATTTTGGGGTATCCAGAGCAACCCTAACCCTCTTTATGGGTAACCTCTTCAGTTGTTCTACACAATGTTGACATTTCACAACTTGAATGTACAGTATTCATATTCAACTTCATTTTAGGTGACCTACTTTAGACAAAGCAATAAATTAAAATGGATGAGTACCCTTAATTATAAATTTATTGACTCAATTAGGAAGACAACTGTTTATAAATCATAATAAAAAAGATAACTTTAGAACTTGAGATGTCCCCTTATTAAACAAGAAACAGGGAAAGTGATATCTATCTATTCATCAATCTATATATGTTACATATATAGTGAGAAATGATTCGTTTGGACTCCTATTCCAGTCCAATCAACATTAATCAGTTCAGTGTGATTCTGTAAAGGGTAACAATTATTAGCAGTTATTAAGTAATACACTTATCTAGTAATATATAGTCACTCATCTAACAAAGTATAAGAATAACCATGTGCTAATATGTATATGACAAATCATATAGGGATAACTAGACAAGATAAATTCTTATAGTAAGCCTTCATAGCAGGCTTCAAACTTTAAGGTAATATTTACTACTTGTTTATTAGTTATGAAGCTCACTTGCACAACCACAAGAATGCTGACAAAGATATCTTCATTCTGTTTTGCTCAAATCCCATGTCTAAACCCAGTGTGAGTGGCATGCCTTGATCCTTAGGAAAGTCCCCCAACTTATTTTTGTGCCTCTGGACCATCCTCTCTTGCCCAACATGAGGAGGGGACCATCTTATGACCACTAAGTCACAAGAAATGACACAGTGGAGATATCCATGCTTTGTCTAACCCATGACCCCCTTACTGATATACCATTTTTTTTAGCTGTTGCATCATTTTTGGCCCTCAAACCAAGGTCTATCAAGTAATGGGATTTTGTATTTTGTGTAGCCTCTTCAGAGTGTCCAGGTATCAAATCTAGTATCAAACTGTGTAAAACAAGGGCCTAGGAACCAGGGGGATCTCAGATTATGAGGAAAATCTAATATCCACCTCATTAAAGGAGGCCATGGACCCTTTAATAAAATGCTATTGGCTTGGAGCTCTGCTTCAGTGACTTTTCTTGCAGATTGGACAATTTTTGACATGCATACAAACATATACACATATATAATGTCTACATGTATATTCATATTTATATATTGTATACTTATATATGCATATGTATTCATATTTATATATGAATTAAATTGATAAGTTTTCTAAACTAATTATCAGTCATTCAAAGACAAAGTATTAATGTATTAGTGGAAATGTTAAAATAATACATGTAGTGTAGTGTGTACTTAAATTTCTTCCTGAAGAGTAATTCAACTACTTAGGTTTGGCAATGATTTTCCATTTATTAGCTTAGTAGAAAATGTTTTGGTATTTATAGATGCTGAATTCTCATAGATAATCTTTGGAGGGTATAGTCATTGGTCTTAGAGATTTATATTGAATCTGAAGAGTTATAGTCAATGAAAATCTGTTTCATTATTCCTCGTGAGAATGTAGGGTAGGTTCAATGTTCTATTTGAGGCTAGGGAATTTAAGATGAAAAATAAGATTAAATAGAAGAAGGGTATTGCCCAGCAATGACTTTGCATTCCTTCTGATTTGCATGCTCTATAATGTTTTGGGCAAAAGAACATTTTTCTTGATATAGGTCACTGCCTAATCCATGTATACATCAGGACAGCCAGGATCGTGAGCTTTTTATAATCTGTTTTGTACTTTTTTTTCTTATTCTTTTTTTTTTTTTACCATCTTGGTGCTATGCTTATGAATTAGTGAATTAGACTCTCAGTCACCTTATTTAAGAGAAAAAATAGAAGATAAGGTAAGGAAGAAGTTGTCAATGAGGACAGTAGTTGTATATGTCTTCATTTTAAAAAAGTCTTCCATGTGATTGCATCCTTACTTTGCTTCATGAAGAAATGCATTATACAATGGGGCTAATGTATCATGGGGAAAGCAACATCCTTAGTGACTTAGTGAAGCTGACATAGTGACATCTGACTGACCTATATAGGGTTGTAGGAGGGGATAATTTACCTAACTGAATAGCAGAAAATTGGAAAAGTATTTGCTTCACCAAAATCCAAATAGATTCTAAATTTATTAGTGGTAGAATCATCTCTGACAGGATTAAAGGACTAGTTCTGTCTCTGTTTTGCAATTTCTGAACTTTTGCATTGGCAAACTTTAAAAAATCTCTAGAGTCCTTTAACTGGAAAAGATACATTCTTATTCTGATTTGTCTTGTAAAGCTTTTAAATTTTTTAAAAAGTGACTTTATTTAAAAGGAAGAAAAAAATGTCATCTTGAACAAACTGTATTCTGATCAGCTCCATTCTTTCCTTTGTTCACTGGAGGGTGAGATAAAACTACTCTTACATTTACAATATGGGGAAAAGGTTATGTCCCACCCCCATTTGACTATTCAGAGGTGTAGAGTATCAGAGTTGAAAGAGACCTTAGAGATCATCTAGTTCAAACCATATATTTTGCAAATTAGGAATTTTAAGTACTTGAGTCATTAAATAGATCTATGATCTTGTCAGCATGATTACTTCTTCAAACAGTGCAGATTATGAATTATCCATGCCTCTCATCCTGTAAAATTCCATATTTTTCTCCCACAAATCCTTTATTGGGGGTATCTCTCTAATTTACTTCTTTGGCATTTAAAATCCTTTACAACTGGGTTCAACCTAACTTTTAAGTCAAGTTAAGCAGTTGCTAAGCACATCCTAGGCACTGTGTAAGCCAGAGGTTATAAAGGAAGGCAAAGGACAGTTTCTGCTCTCAAGATCTCATGGTCTAATGAAGGAGCTTTCAGACTTGTTGTACATCTCCCTTTGTGAACTCTACCTTCCAAACAAGCTCTGAGCTGATTGCTGTTCCAGATACATATATATTGCAATTGCTTGAGATCTCTTGACTTTGCACAGATATCATTGGGGCATATGTGCTGTACATTGTTTTGTTCTTTCCTCTTGTTACATGACTGGTTCACCTCTTTTTCTGGTTATATATTTCACTGTTTCTTCTCAAACAGAAATCCCCTTTGTCTTTCTCTTATATCCATTGAGAAAGTGTAATGCCAAGTAAAGGCAACTTCCAAAGGTTCAAAATACCAGCATAACCGCTCTCCATTTTATTCAGTGACAAATTAAGAACAGAGAAAATCAAAATACAGCATAATTCAAAATACAGCATTCACCAAGTATAATTCAATAATTTCTAAGTACTACTCCACCCCTGGACAGTACATTCATTTAGTCAATGCCAAAGACCCTCTTCTCAAATGGAGATTAGTTTCCAATCATAAACAAAGTACATTCATTTGGTCAGTCACAGAGCACAAAAAAGTCAAAAGTTTCCCACCCCGGATCACAACTGAATTACAATTATCATCAGCTAACGCCAAGCACCTTCTCAAAAGGGGCAGTAGAGAGCACAAAGGCCATCTACCCCTGAATTACAACAAAGTTAAAATATCATCACAACATTTAATACCCAGAGAGAGGTCTTTTCTTCATCTTGACCTGAGGCAAGTTCTCAGCAATCTCTGTTCCTGTGGAGACAAAGCTTAAAAAGGCCACAAGATAAATTACCAGTGTCCTCATTAATTCATTCTCTGTCTGAAGAACAGTCCTAGGACCCCTGAAAACATTAGCAAGACCCTCTTCCAGGATTTCTGTAAACATACAACAAGAAAATCCTTCTTCAGGGCTTCTGAACCAACAGCAAGGTTCCAGAACCTCTGCAACAACAGTACTGTCCACCAATGGACACAATTCACTGTCTGTCTGCAGAACAGGCTCCAGACCCCTGAACCAACAGCAAGGTTCCAGGACTTCTTAAACAACAGCACTGTCCTTCACTGGCAGACGAATCTGGCAAAACAACATCAAAGCAGACAGACAAAGTACCAGCATTACAGCCATGTCTCCTCAGTCCTTGGCAGCTTCGTGGGGCAGCTCTCAAAAGTCCTGGGCATCTTGAACTGGCCCTCAGCATTCCTCTCTCTCTCTCTGCCTCCACGATGCTGCTTCCAAAAATTCTTCTGCCTCTTTTCCTCTGCTTGTGCCTCTCCCAATCCACAGCACCAGCTCCTCCCAGTTCAGCCCTCTCTTTTCACATCAACAAGTCCATCCCCCTAGTGGGATTCACAAGCTCTGGGTTTTTAACACTCAACCAAGCCAAAACAGGGGATCTTTAAGTTCCAATACTATTACAGAATGCAAGAAAAACAAAACCCCTGTTACAAACATGTATCATTGAACAGAACAAATTCTTGGATTGTCCATGTACCTCCAAATTTGTCTCAGTCTGTACTGAGTCCTTCACCTTTCTGTTAGGAGATGGGTGACATGTTTTTTTATAAGTCTTCTGGAATCATTATGGGTCATTGTGTTGATCAGAGATCTCAAGTCTTTCAAAATTTTCTTTACAATGTCTGCACAACTCCTTGTTGGCAATGTGTTGTAGTTCTTCCATACCTACTGTGTGCTTCTCTGTTTCTCTAAAGTCTTGAAACTTTGAGTGATTTGCTTAAGTTTACACAGATAATTAATGGCAGAATCAGGACTAAAGTCTGTTTTCTGACTCTGCTGTCCAAGAATCTTTTTACTAGGAGAAATTGTTTTGCAGACACTAAAATATCAAATAAACCCGAAATACTACTATTATACTTCATTACTTTAAGGATCAGTGATTTCATTTCGTGTGGGTTCATCGGTAGGTCTTCTCCATTGAATGACTTCCTGTAATGGGAGTAATGGTTGGACAATTTGGAAATCTGTCTACTTGATCTGTTTCTCTGGCTTGGTAATTCTGTCTGTATACTTTGAAGTTTGGGGTGCTGACCTTTTTCCCCTCAACTAGGTAAACGATACATATTTGACTGATTAAAGTAAGCTTGTTAACCCATTTTGAGTTGCTTTCCTTTAACAAAGCAGATCCAAGAACCTGTGTGAACAGCCACCCTGGGGACGCTGGGGTGCTTGCTGCTACACTTCCTAGCTGGTCTCTCAGCCTCCAGGCTTCACTCTCCCCCCCCCACCACAGTCCCTCCAACACATCTCTCCTTTATACAACTGTAAAATAGATATTCTTAAAGTCAGATTTTTCACTCCTGAGATCACAACCTTTAAGTGGCTACTTCTTATCTCCAAGATGAAACATGAATTTCTCCGTTTGGCATTTAGAACCCTTTACAACCTGGTTTGGCCTTCCTTTCAAGGTTTACTGAACATCACTCACCTTCATGCACTCTACATTCTAGCCAAACTGGCCCTAATGTTTGCTGTTCATTTTAACAAATATAGCATCCTTTGGAGATAGATCTATAATCAGCAAGTTTCCAGGGGCTGACTGACCTGTATGATGGCATGAGATGTGTAGTCTAGTATTTTGTGAAGCATTTTTTTTTCTACTTAGACCAGAAAATGATAGTATTCTCATGTGATGTAAACAGCAGGCAGGGTTTTATTCCAGCCTGGGAAGTTTAAAGGTAGTCTGGGAAGGGAATGGAGAGATGCATGAATAGATGTGCAGAAGTGTAGAAGGATGGTGTTGAACATGTCCAGACTCCACTAGGGAAGCTATCTCTTCTAGATGAGGACTCAAAGTGCGTAAAAGAGTGGCAGATGAACCAAATTGTTAATAAACTTTTCCTTAGCTGAGAATGCTAGTAATCCCTCACTCCACCCCATCTCTTTCCATCCAAAAGGAGATTGAAATCTAAAGTTCCTAATTTCTTTTAAGCTGATTCTTCCTCTTTCAACTGTAAGTCATGTTATCAGGTCCCTGATGCCATGGTCCTTTTCAAAAATGAAGGACAAATACAACAGTAGTACTCTAATTCTGACTTTCTCTAGATAAAAGATAAGAATCAATCTTAATTGTTTCTGTAAGTATGTCTTTTTCTTCAGAGAAAGTAGAAAGGAAGCCTTTGACTGTCTGGCTACAGAGAATTTAATTGGCTGTGAAGTTTCCTTCCCAACTTGGCTGCTAGGTGCCACCTGGGAGCGTGATGAACTGACATTTTATTTTATTAGTCTATAAACTTCCCATAAGCAGAACTCTAAGCTGAATCTAGAGTTCCTCTTTTGTGTCTAGACACAAATGCCTTCTGATATAACTGGGCACCTCCAAATCCCCAGCCCCAAACAGTGGAGAAGGGTAAGAAAAAGAAGAGTAGGTTGGCCCCTTAAACAAAACTCCCCAAACCCCACTTGAGAGGTAGAATACAGGGACCAGAAAAGAAAGTCCTGCACCCAGCCAGGCCTACTGGAAGAAAACAGACACTGTCTGGGAGGAATCCATTCTGCTCAGCCA
This sequence comes from Petaurus breviceps papuanus, assembly GCF_028583685.1. NCBI lineage: Eukaryota > Metazoa > Chordata > Mammalia > Diprotodontia > Petauridae > Petaurus > Petaurus breviceps. Next base: position 4,476,132 of record NW_027185793.1, read on the forward strand.
AATTTACTAGAAATGACTGTAGGTTACACATGGTATTATGTTGACCATCTCTGTGCCTTGGTATAAGCTGGACTCAATGCCTAGAATGCTGTTCTTCCTCTACCTTACAGAATTTCTATATTCCTTGAGAACTCATCCAAGTACCATCTTTCATAGGATGTCTATTTTCTTGATTCTTTTAGTTTCTGGTGCTCTGCCCTTGGAAATTGCTTTTTATGCATTTTATATTTAATTTTCTCTGTCCATATTTTCCTCTAACAGAGTATAAATTTCTTCAGAGAAAAGACTGTTTCCTTTTTCTTCTTGTATCTCCAGGACATGGCCCAGTGACATTTATTAAGCAGGCACTGAAGGAATGCTTGCTGAGTTAAAGGATGACTAGTACTCATTCTCTCCATTGACTTGCACTGAAGTGTCCTATGATTGTCTTTGAAAACTTGTGACCAAATTAATTTTTTATTGCATCTACCTTGAGGGGATGTAGTAAGGAACAAATGAGACACTATTTGTAAAAAGCAGTTATTACAGTGCCTGTTAGTACAGATGCTCTATAAATGCTTATTCCTTAGTCCCCAACTATGCAGCTAATCCTTTGGCAAATATACTCATCAGAATTACCTAGACTGGGTTTTGTACCTTGGGGACCCATACTTAATGCATGAAAGGACCAATTAAAACTTGATTCACACTATTATTAACTTTAAGAATTCATGACAAAGATTCCAGGTGAAGTGACTAGTAATACTAGATATTGTCTTCAATCCTCCTGAACTCTCAGGAGTTTGCACTCCTTGGACTACCCAAACATGAATTATCCAATGTAAGAATAATACAGAGGAGGTAAAGTAAAGCTCTCTCCACAGACCAAGAAGCCATGAAGACTAAAAAGATAACCACCTAATCAATTAAGAGCAGAGAAGGATAATTTCCAACTTGCTCACTCAAAACCATCTCTTCAATTGGATTGTGCTGGTAGGGCAGCACATCATAATCCACAGATGTGGGATTCATTCATCAGTTTTCTTGCTGTCACTGCAGTCTCTGCCTTCACATCTTGTTCCTGCTGTCAGACTACCATTCTGTGGAAACAGCAGCAAAACTCACTCCTTCTTCCCCTTACAAAGAAGGCTGAGGTATTGGAAAACAGGGGTCAGCTTAAGGGGCTAGCCCTACTATGCTGTGGCACCATTCTTCTAGAAAACTAAGGAAGGAGGGACCTAGGGCAGGGCATAAACATGCATATGGGGCAGCACCAAGCCTTAAGGGAAGGAGACTGACGTAGAGTGAAGCCAGTTTTTCCCCCATAGAAGTCACTTGGGGCAGGAACTGAAATTCATTAAAAAATAAATTGCCCATTGTGGGAGCAGGCTGAGATAATTTTGATTTCCAATCCTGGGAGATCTGCCGTCAAAGGAGAAGTCAAGAGAATCTATAAAGTAAAAAACAACAAATAACCCAAGATTTCAGAAGGAAAAAAAAAATGAATTAAAAACCTTGAGCACCAAAAGATAAATCAGCAGGGAAGATATTAAAACAGAAGGGGAGATGGTATCCAGGACATTTAAATGAAGTCAAATATATCAAACTGACATTTAAGGACAAAGGAAAATGAGTTAATAACTTATTAAGTCGAGGACCCAATGGATTGCTAAGACAGAATGGAGCAGGATGTTCTCAAATGATCCAAGAGAGAAATATGAATTGTGAAAGAGGAATTTCTGTCCTGAATAGCAAAAATAATTGGCAAAGGGGAAAAAAAATAATCATTGTGGCAAGTCTCTCCAAAGGAATGAAAAAGAGAAAAACTGCTTAGGAATATAAATACATGGATATGAAGGACAAAATTGAAAGAGAGAAGCAAAAGTAATAATATCAAAAGAACCCAGGATCCCAGAGGAAGGAAAACATTGATCTCAAAAGGCAGGATGCATGAAGACAACTCAAGGATCATAGGTTTCCCAGAAGAACATTATGAGTAAGTCGATCTCAAATGGGGAATGACATGGAATTCATTCCAGTTGTGGGAAGTGATCCCACTGAAGAATACTTTCATGGAGGAGAGATATAATATGTATTGAGAAATGGAGGTCTTATTATTATTATTTGGCTTTTTAGAGGGCGGTTGGGGTTAAGCGACTTGCCCAAGGTCACACAGCTAGTAAGTGTTAAGTGTCTGAGGCCGGATTTGAACTCATGTCCTCCTGACTCTGGGGCTGGTGCTCTATTCACTGTGCCACCTAGTCGCCTCTAATCTGGGGAGGTCTTGTAATAGGTATCATCTACAGGGATTTGATATTTACAGGGACCTCTGTAAAGCCTCTGGGAAAATGTGCCCTTATGGACAATATGTTTTCTCAGGAGAAGGGGACTTGGAGCTCCCACAGAAAACTGACATTCTAAAATGTGCATGAGTCTGGATCTTAAGAAGAGACTTTATAGCAAATAAGAAAGTGAGCCATGGAAAAAAACAGGAGGGGTAGAAAAGAACCATACATGTGGGGACAAAGGAAAATTTCTATTGTGGGGCAGTGCTTTTATCTTCTCTATCATCTGCAGGAATGACGTTTCAAAGAGTTAGGAATAACAGGAAAAAGGAAGGAGGAGGCACATTCAACAGGACAGAAATTATTTAGAACTCAGAACTGGTGCTTTAGAAGCTGTCATTTCACAAGGAATACAAGAGACTAAAGAATGAATGAGTAAATATAAGATTCATGAAGCAACCAAAAGTTTGGAATAGACAGAAAGGGGAGAGAGTTAATGAAGAGAACAAAGGAAATATTTTTTCCCCTAAAAATGTGCAGAAAATGAAAAAAAAATGTAGCAAATAGAGAAAGAGGAAAATCTACTTATCTATTCAACTGTGAGATTAAAGGAAGGGAAATATTAGATAATAATCTACAAAAGGAAGAAAGAAAAAAGAAGAAACACCTCAAACACAACTCCAAAACTAAAGGAAGGGGTAACAAATAGGAGGTAGGCAGAAGAACTATAGGGGGAGGAAACCTGTGGCAAAGTGTTGCCTCGAAATAGATTAAGCAAAAATAACTGTAGAGAAAAAACTCTGTTTTTATGGAGCACTCATTCAGAATTCATTTGCAGTGACAAATTGTCCTAGTTTCCTGACTTTTCCCTTGTACTAGGATCTCTGTTTCTATTCTTTACAATGTCTCATATTTGTACATTAATATGGCTGAAATCAAAGTGATATAAATGATTCCTAATAGCCCACGATACTTTTACCAACATAATAGTAGTCTCAAAAAACATGTAAAAACTGTCAGCTAGCATTAGAGGCAAGGAAAACCAGCTAAGTATGACATGAATTTAAAGGACACAACTAAGAAGAACAAACATATTTTCTTACTGGGGTTTCCATGACCTCCAGGGTAGAGACAACTTGCATTCCTTGTTTATGTCTTATCTAAATGTTGTTAATATGATTTCATCATTATTGTTTGGACATTTATTAAGGTTTATAAAGAAAGAGCTGTACCTACCTTGTGAAGAGAGAACAAGTATAATAAATGTACCATGCTCCTATTAAAGATGCCACCTGTGAATTAATAATAAAGGCATATACGTATATGTATACATTCACATATATGTATTATATGTACTATAGCATTGGTTAGATTGAGGCTATTATAAAGAGAATAGAAAGGAAGATGAAAGGAGGGAAAGCAAATGCTTTTAATTCAGAGAAACTCTGTCACTTCACACATTTGCCTAAATGTAGAAGCCATTTAACTTACCATGCTGGCCGAATCTTGGTTGTTGCAACATCCCAGTCATAAAAATCTCTGGCAGCTTTAACTCATGAATCATATTGGGCTCTTTCTGACTTCTCTTACCTCTTTTCTGCTTAGTGAACATTTGGAGGTTGGAGGAGAGAAGTTTATAGAGATGAGCTGCTGATGTACCTGAATAACTATCCTTCCCACTTTGATCTTAGTCATCTGTCACTAAACACTGGTTACTAAGAAATTTTCTTCATATTACCCAGTCCATTTAAGGAATTAATTCCCTGTCTGCCTTCCTCCTGCCTTACCTTTTCTTCCCAAATACTACTCCTTGCTAATACATAAACACACACAGAGTATTATGGGAAATAGTATATTGGAAAACATGGTTTGGGAAATGAAAGTGATTCAAGGCTTATTGACTATTCAGCAGCTTTATATCTATATAGTATTCATACCTCATTAATAATTGCTTCCAGAGGGGCGGCTAGGTGGTGCAGTGAATAGAGCACCAGCCCTGGAGTCAGGAGGATCTGAGTTTAAATCTGGCCTCAGACACTTAACACAAAAACTAGCCATGTGACCTTGGGCAAGTAACAACCCCAATTGTCCTCCCAAAAAAGCAAAAAAAAAAAAAATTGCTTCCAGAAGTGAATTATAAAGTGATGGACATGATGATAACCAAACAACATGGGAAAAAAAATTATGGCTGTTTTAACAAACTTGTCTTTGCCTTCTTTATGACCTTCTCCTTTGGTAAGTTCTTCCTGCAATCACTATTTTGAGAAAAGATCCAGACTAACCATACTTTATTCTTTGGATTTTACCATAGTACCCCACATGGGTATCTTTTTCTCCTCTTTTGTTTTCAGCACCTTTTAATGTTTTGTCTCCCCCAATCAGAATGTAAAGTCTCGAGGGCAGGGGTTGTCAGGTTATTTTTGCTTATATTTGTGTACTCTCCCCCACAAAAAAACCTAAACCCAAACCACTTAGTGCAGTACTCGGCTCATAGTTTAAGTGCTTAACACATGCTTGTTGACCAAAACTAGTGAATGATGTAGGAGGAATTTCAGAATCAACTATCTGCATTCCATCACACTATTGAGTAGTAAGATCATAGGTCATCATCATATTAGAAGAAAAGAGAAGAAAGAACTCCATACAATTGCCACAGTTTCAATCTGATCTAATCAAATAAACTGCTGAAAAAATAAGCAATGAAAAATTAAAATATATTGGCATTGATTATTACTTTTTTCCTGAAAAAGTTTACCTGATATAAAATAGTTGCTACAATCATATGTAAAGAAGCCAGATATGCTGGCCAGTAGCTGCTGATCACTTTGTCAAGTGAAGAGAGATAATTGACAAGGGCCATGCTTATTTAGAAAACAAATACATCTGTAAACTTTATGGAAGAATATATTGGAAGAATAAGAGCATCATGTCTGCAGAAAGCTTGTTGTGAGTTACCAAGCCATTAAGATCTGATAGTGGGGGAAAACAGATGGCTTTAAATTGAATAGCTTTGTCAATATTTCTCTAATGCTCTATTTTCATCATTATTGACATTATCTCCTACATCAGATCTATAATCATTCTGAAGTCTTAGGCCTAACCTCACACACAGCACCTTTAAAGCAATGTTTTCTTCTGCCAGTGCTTTGTCTTGGCATGAAAATTCTTTTTTTTTTCTTTTTTGCTTTTTGGAGGGCAGTTGGGGTTAAGTAACTTGCCCAAGGTCACACAGCTAGTTTTTTTTTTTTTTGTGTGTGTGTGTGTGTTAAGTGTCTGAGGCTGGATCCGAACTCAGGTACTCCTGACTCTAGAGCTGGCGCTCTACTCACTGCGCCAACTAGCCGCCCCTAGCATGAAAATTCTTTAAAGATATGCCAACAGAGCAGAGGTTCTGGTAGGTTAAATAATGTTGGAAACAATAAAAGTATTGTCCTGGAAACAGACTATGTCTGCTTTCTGAGGACTGGCCTAGCTAAGGGTGGAGAGGCTTAGCACCTGTAGGTTGTCAATTGGTGATAAATCAAGGCAGCCCACAGGATAGACTATATAAATTTCTTCATTGAAGCTCTCACATTTCTGGCCTCAAATATATTAAATAAGGAAATAGAAATGTCACTTGAGAAAACTAAGTCATGAAGGGTGACTGGAACAGACTAAAAAAACATTGAGGAAGTTCATTCTAATAGTTACACAGTTTTGAAAGTACTGAGGGATTATTTAGAAGATGTTTCAGGGAAAAGAAGATACCAAAAGAATAGAAAAGAAAATAACAGATGATATTATATTCCAGACAATAGACTTATGATCTCATTGATATAAAATACCCTCAGCCATACTTGTTGATATTTATGTTTATTGTTCATTGTATATTTAATTTATTATTATTTATTTATTGAATAACTTTCATCCATGTTCTTCTATAAATATACCACAGGTAGCGTGCCACAGGTTTTGGTTTTCAGAAGCATGAAGTCTTCCTTCAGAGTTTCCTTGCTGATTATCATTTTGATTATGATGTGATCTATAAAAAGTATGTTTAATAGTTTTATTCTTCTGAATTTATTTATGAGTTCTTTATCCTTAGCACAGGGTCAAATTTGCAAATGTACCAAAGTAAAAAATAATATAAATTCATTATGATTCCCATTGAGATAATATAAAAGGCCTCTCATATCTATTTTTTCTAATCTTCTATTAACATCCTTTTGGTTTTTGACTACTCTTGTCCTAACCCTCCTGTCCTTTTGAACCCCACTACTTGATCCTTCCCTGGGTCAATTTCCCTGTTCGCTTTATTTCTCTGTTATAATCTTCCCACTTAACTGTCTTTTGCCTCTTTTAGATGAAAATGAGGCTTGGGATGTAACCAATTTTCTTAACTCCATCTCTATTCTTGTTCTTTGGCACTACAATTTTGAAAAATAATAACTTCCTACCCCTTCCTCCACATTCCAAATCCCATGATATTTCAGATAATCCTTTAAAAAAAACTTTTAGAAATATTCAGGTTTAAGATTTTTTACTCCACCATTGACCCTTAGAGATGGCAGTCTTCTAAGAGGAAAACAGTTTCTTCTTACCTATCAGCTTTTTAGCCCTTTTAAATAGCTCAAATTTCTTTCTCTAGTGATGTTTCTCTTTCTCTCTTTGTCTCTGTCTCTCTCCATCTCTGTCTCTCTCTCCTTCCCCTTCTTTCTCCCCCCCCCATATTCTCTTTTTAAAATTTTTTAAAATTAATTTGTTTGTTTCCTTTTAGTTTGCAGGATTCAATTACACAATTCCTTGAGTTTCACATTTTGTCCCCCTCTCTCTCCTCCCCACCATGGTGGCATATAGTCAAGTATAGGATCTGTAAATATTTTCACATTATACATTAGTCAGGTTATAAAGACGGATTGTATCAGATGGAATGAAAAATGGTAAAGAAGACATAAAACCAAACAAGAGAAGGAAAAAGATCAGGTATTTTGCTTCCACCTGGATATAAACTCAGTTCTTTCTAGTTCTTTCTCTGGATGCACATATTTCTCTCCATCATAAGTCTTTTGGGATTGACTTATATCACTGCATTGCTGAGAAGAGTCCAGTCTATCAAAGTTGATCATCACACATATGTTGTGTATGTAATTCTGTACAAATTTCTCCTGATTCTACTCTTCTCACTCAGCATCAGTTTGTATAAGCCTCTCCAGGTAAATATGAAGACTGTCTGCGCCTCGTTTCTTATTGCACAATAGTATTTCATAACATGCATATACCACAACTTGTTCAGCAATTCCCTAATTGGTGGGCACCCCCTTAATTTCCAATCCTTTGCCACCACAAAAAGAGCTGCTATAAAAATTTTTGTATATATGGGTCTTCTTCCCACTTCTATGATCTCCTTGGGATATAACCCTAGGAGTGGTATTGCTGGGTCAAAGGATATGAAAGTATTTATAGCCCTTTGGGCATAATTCCAGATTGCTCTCCAGAAAGGCTGGATCAGTTCACAACTCCACCAGCAATGCATTAGTGTTCCAATTTGCCCACATCCTCTCCAGCATTTGTCATTTTCCTGTTTTGTCATCTTAGCCAATCTGACTGGTGAGATGTAGTACTTCAGAGTTGTTTTGATTTGCATTTCTCTAATCAATAGTGATTTAGAGCATTTCTTCATGTGCTTATAGATATCTTTAATTTCTTTCTTTGAAAATTGCCCGTTCATGCCCTTTGACCATTTATCAATTGGGGAATTACTTGTATTCTTATAAATTTGACTCAGTTCTCTGTATAATTTAGAAATGAGTCCTTTGTCAGAGACATAGGTTGTAAAGATTCTTTCCCAATGTCCCACCTCCCTCTTATTCTTGGTTACATTGGCTTTGTTTGTACAGAAGCTTTTCAATTTCATGTAGTCAAAATTATCCATTTTACATTTTATAATGTTCTCTAATTCTTGTTTAGTCATAAAGTCTTTCCCTCTCCACAAGTCTGACAGGTAAACTATTCCTTGTTTTATGAGACTGCTTACAGTATCAACCTTTATACTTAGATCATGCACCCATTTAGACTTGATTTTGGTATATGGTGTTAGATAATGGTCTGTGCCCAGTTTCTGCCATACTATATTCCAGTTTTCCCAGCAGTTTTTGTCAAATAGTGAGTTCTTATCCCCAAAACCATGGTCTTGGGGTTTATCAAGCAATAGATTACTATGGTCATTGGCTTCTGAATCTCGTGTGCCTAATCTATTCCACTGATCCACTCCTCTATTCCTCAGCCAGTACCAAGTAGTTTGGATGACTGCTGCTTTAGAATACAGATTGAAATCTGGTATAGCTAGTCCACCTTCCCTAGCATTTCTTTTCATTAATTCCCTTGATATTCTGGACTCTTTATTCTTCCAAATGAGTTTTGTTACTATTTTTTCTAACTCTATAAAGTAGTTTTTTTGGTACATTAATTGGTATGGCACTAAATATATAATTTAATTTAGGGAAAATTGTCATTTTTATTATATTATCTTGACCCAGCCATGAGCAATTGATATTTTTCCAATTAGTTAGATCTGACTTTATTTGTGTGAAAAGTGTTTTGTAGTTATGATCATATGTCCTGGGTTTGTTTTGGCAGGTAGATGCCCAAATATTTTATAATGTCTACAGTAACTTTAAATGGGACTTCTCTTTCTATCTCTTGCTGTTGAATTTATTGGAAATATATAGGAATGCGAAAGATTTATGTGGGTTTATTTTATATCCTGCAACTTTGCCAAATTAATTTATTGTCTCAAGTAGTTTTTTACTTGATTCTCTAGGATTCTCTAAGTATATCATCATATCATCTGCAAAGAGTGATAGCTTGGTATCTTCTTTGCCTAATTTGGTTCCTTTGATTTCTTTTTCTTCTCTAATTTCTACTGCTAACATTTCTGGGACCAGATTGAATAAGAGGGGTGATAGTGGATACCCTTGTTTCACCCCTGATCTTATGGGAAATGCTTCTAGCTTCTCCCCATTACATATAATACTTGCTGATGGCTTTAAATAGATGCTCCCTATTATTTTAAGGAGGGCTCCATTTATTGCTATAACCTCACAATTTTATGCAGTAAGGCAGAAATATTAAATGCATCCTTCTCAGATCATGATGCAATAAAAATTATATGCAATAAAGGGCCATGGAAAGACAGACTAAAAGCTATTTGGAAATTAAACAATTTAATCCTAAAGAATGAGTGGGTCAAACAAGAAATTATAGAAACAATCAGTAATTTCATTCAAGAGAATGATAATAATGAGATAACATACCAAATTTTGTGGGATGCATTAAAGGCAGTTCTTAGAGGAAGTTTTATATCCCTGAGTGCATACATGATGATTAAAGTAGAGAAAAGGGAGGTCAACGAATTGGGCATGCAATTGAAAAACCTAGAAAAAGCACAAATTCAAAATCCCCAAATAAATACTAAATTAGAAATATTGAAAACCAAAGGAGAGATTAATAACATTGAAATTAAGAAAACTATTGAATTAATAAATTAATCTAAGAGCTGGTTTTATGAAAAAACCAACAAAATTGATAGACCCTTAGTCAATATGATAATAAAAAGAAAGAAGAAAACCAAATTATGAGTATCAAAATTGAAAAGGGTGAATTTACCTCCAATGAAGAGGAAATCAAAACAATAATTAGGAATTATTCTGCCTAATTGTATGCACATAAATTTGACAATCTTAGGGAAATGGATGAATATTTACAAAAATATAAGTTGCCCAGATAAACTGAAAAGGAAGTAAATTACTTAACCCCATCGCAGAAAAAGAAATTGAAGAAGCCATCAGTCTTCCCCTAGGAAAAAATCTCCAGGGCCAGATGGATTTACTAGTGAATTCTATCAAACATTTAAAGAACAATTGATTCCAATATTCTACAAGCTATTTGGGAAAATTAGTGAAGAAGGAGTCCTACCAAATTCTTTTTATGACACAAATATGGTACTGATACCTAAATCAGGAAGAGATAAAACAGAGAAAGAAAATTAAAGACCAATCTCCCTCATGAATCTAGATGCAAAAATTCTAAATAAAATACTAACAAAAAGACTACAGCAACTTATCTCAAGAATAATACACTTTGATCAGGTAGGATTTATTCCAGGAATGCAAGGATGGTTTAATATTAGGAAAAGCATCAATATAATTGATCATATCAACAATAAAACTAGCAGAAACCACATGATCATCTCAATAGATGCAGAAAAGGCTTTTGACAAAATACATCCATCCCCAATATTCTCTTAACAGGAATCCTTCAGCATGATCAATTCTATTAAAGAACAGTTTTCCTACTGTAGAATGGAGCTCAGCTTTGTAGGAGACATTATTTTGGGTGGTTAACTTTTTATCTAAGGTTCTTTATACATTATAATCTTTAACTTCTTTTATATTTGCTGCATAATCTTGGGTGATTGTTTCTGGGGTCTTTGGTACATTATTGGTTTCTGGTTTCTTACTGAATTATTGTTATTATTATCATTATTGATGTGCAACCTCTGGAATTTGGCAATTACATTTTTGTATGTGTTAAATTTGGATTTTCTCACTGGTAGCAAGTGATTTTTGCCTGCTTTTTTCCACTTTATTTATGGATTCAAATAGTTCTCATCAATCATATCCTTTCTATCTTACGATATTTGACATTCAGGTTTTTGTTATGGTTGCATCATCATACCTTTTGTGCAGCTGAATGATTCTTAAATTCTCTCTCTTAATCCTGTTTTCCAAATCAGTTGTTTCTTGATTGGGAATATACATTCATGACTCTTATTTTTCAACATTTCAATTTTGCTCTACTGGTTTTCATTGTTGAATATATGAGTGCTCCTTATTCTATTTTATATTTCAGAGTCTTTTGTATTTTGGTAAAGTTCTCCATAGACTGTTCTAAAATGATAATTCTTCTTATAAGTCACCCCTCAAGAACCCTAATTTGACTATTTCTGCCTCTGTGTTTTTAAAATTCAATTTTATTTTATTTTTCAGTTCCAGAATCTTTCCCTCCTGTTAAGAAGCACAAACTCATTACACATTATTAAATAAGGTAAGAAACGCAAAGCTCATTACAAATATGAAGTCATGCAAGACAAATTTCTGCATTAGTAATGTGGTTTTAAAAAAAGATAAATATTATATTGGCTTGGCTTACTAATAAGTAATTAATATTTCTCCAGTTACTTATATCTGACTTTATCTGTGTAAAGAGTGTTTTGTAATTGCATTTATTTAGATCCTGGGTTTGTCTTGGCAAATAGACTCTCAGGTATTTTATACTATCTATAGTTATTTTAAATGAAATTTCTCTTTCCATCTCTTCCTGTTGGGTTTTGTCGATAACACAGAGAAATGCTGATGATTTATTTTATAGCTTATAACTTTGCTGAAGTTGTTAATTGTTTTAACTATTTTATTTAGTTGACCCTCTAGATTTCTCTAAGTAAAGCATCATATCATCTGTAAAGTGATAGCTTTATTTCCTTGTTGCCTGTGCTTAATCCTTCAATTTCTTTTCCCTCTTATTACCATACTTAGCATTTCTGGTATAAGAGTGAATAATAATGGTGATAATGGCCATCTTTGCTCTATCCCTGATCTTACTGAGAAGACTTCTACTTTACTCTTATTATAGATAATGCTTGTTTTTGAATGTTACTTATCATTTTAAGAAAAGCTCCATTCATTCCTATGCTTTTTAGCGTTTTTTTTAAAAGGAATGCATTTTATATTTTGTCAAAAGCTTTTTGTATCTATTGAAATAATCATATGATTTTGTTGTTTTTGTTATTATTTTAGTCCATTGTGCTTATAGTTTTCCTTATATTAAACTAGCCCTGCATTTTTGCTATGAATCCAGCCAGATCACAATACATAATCTTGTAATATATTATTGTAATCTCTTTGCTAGTATTTTATTTTAAAAATTTGCATCAATATTAATTATGGAAATTTTTGTGTAGTTTTATTTCTTGTTTTTGCTCTCCCTGGTTTAAATATCAAGGCCAGTTTGTGTCTGGAAGGAATTTGGTAGGACTCCTTCTTTTCTTATTTTTTCAAACAATTTATGTAGTATTGGAATTGATTGTTCTTTAAAATTTTAGTAGAATTTACTTATAAATCCATCTAGTCTTGGGTCTTTTTTCCCACAGGTAACTCATTTATGTTTTGTTCAATTTATTTTTCTAAGACAGGGTCATTGGAATATTCTATTACCTGTACCATTAACCCAGGCAACTTTTTGTAGATATTTTCCATTTTATTTAGATTGTTGATTTTATTATCATCGAGTTGGGCATAATTACTCCTCATGATTGCTTTAATTTCATCTTCATTACTTGTGAATTTACTCTTCATTTTTAATGCTAGTATTTTGTTTTTCTTTTTTTTTTTTTAAATCAAATTACCCAATGATTTATCTTTTTTATTGGTTTTTCAAAAAAAAATCCTTCTGGTTTATTTATTAGTTAAATGATTTTTTATTTTCAATTTTATTTTCTCCTTTGATTTTCAGGATTTTTACTTTGGTGTTATAATTAAAATTTTTTTTCTAGTTATCTTTTTCAGTTGCATGCCCAAATAATTGATTTTCTCTTTCTATCTTTTATTTACTTAGAGATACATTTTCTCTTAAGTAGTGTTCTCATTGCATCCCACAAATATTGGTTAACTCATTGTTGTCATTATCTTTAATGAAATTATAGATTGTTTCTGTGATTTATTCTTTGACTCATTCATTCTTTAGGATTAGGTTAGTTTAAAATTTTTAATCTATGCTTCAAATGTACTTTATTGAATGTAGTTTTATTGAATTACAACCAGAAAAAAGGATACATTTAATATTTTTGCATTTTTTTTGCTTTTGTTTGTATTTTATGAACTGTTATATGATTGATTTTCGTGAAGGTGACATGCACAGCTGAGAAATTAGTATACTCTAATCTATTCCCATTCAATGTTCTCCAGAGATCTGCTATATAAAACTTTTCCAGAATTCAATTAATCTTTTTAGCTTTTTTTTGGTTTATTTTGTAGTTATATTTATTTATGTCTGAGAGGGGTAAGTTGAGACCTCCCATTAGTATATTTTCTCCTGCAACTTGTCCTGTGTCCAACATGTATTTTTCTTTAAGGTTTTGCTTGTGGATGTTTTTAAGTCGTTATCTTTTTCTGAGTTTGGGTACTGATTCTCCCTGTCACTATAGCTTTTTATAGTTAGTTACTTTTTATTTATTTGTTTGTTTGCTCATTTTTCCATCTATTTCTTGACTTTAGACTTTATGTGGCCTTTGACTTTGTACATTCTCAGGTGATGTCTAGCCCGATCTCCCGTCTTTTATGTCCTTCTGCTTTCACAGCTCAGTTTTGGGGCCTGTAAGTTTTTATTGCTTCCTAAATGGTGTGATCCTAGAAGAGGTCTGTTCACTACCCTCCTAGTATTCCTGACCTTGTTTGGATTATTGGCTTGTGTGTGGTTGAGTTTGTGTAGATTACTACTGGACTCAGTTATACTTTGCCTTCTGGGAGCTTGTGTAGGTTCAGAGTGACTGAACTGTTGGTTCCTCTTTGTTTTTGGTCTCCTGCCCTTGTTTATTCCATTGCAGGCTTAAAATCAAGACTAAAGGTTAATACTGGGTCTTCAAACTATTCTTGGGCTGAAAGCATGAATCTATATTTTTGGAACTTGCTCCTTGCCTTTTTTTTTTTTTTTTTAAAGCAATCGGGGTTAAGTAACTTGCTCAAGGTTACACAACCAGTTATTTCTGGGTGTGGTGCTAAGTGTCTGAGCCTGGATTTGATCCCCAGGTCATCCTAACACTGGAGCTGGTGCTCTTACTTGCTGAGCCACCTGGCTGCCCCTTGTTCCTTGCTTTTTATAGAGGTAATAACACTGTTCCCTCACTACCATGACCACTCCAATCTTCCATAGAATTTTGACCCAGAACCAGGTGGTAGGCAACAGAACTGCCATATGGCACCTGTTTTTGCATCTAGAGTTAGGACAGGGGTCCCCTGGGATCTCATTCTATCCCAGTATTCAGTTCTCTTGTTCTTGGGTGCTGGGTCTGCTACTGTACCACCAGAATCAACTGCTTCTACTGTTATACTGAGCTCCTGCCCAGCCCCAACTGACATATCCATACCGTGTTTCCCCGATAATAAGACCTGTCCCGAAAATAAGCCCTCCCCTTACTGTGTAAGATTCCTCTAAAATAAGCCCTCCCCCCAAAATAAGCCCTATTGAGATTGCTACTGTAGTGAAGGTGATCCCCTGTGCTACACGCTACATTACGGTACCCTCTGTATGTACTGTTCACCCCCCCCCCCGTGAAACGCACGCTGCGCTCCGAGCTGCATCCAATCAGAGCTGCAGCAGTGAGCGCGTCATCCTGTTCTTCCCCAGTGATTTGCTTATTGAATAAAGGTACACTTTTTTGTTCACATTTACCTGTTTATTAAAATTGCTGTCAATGTTCATTAAAATAAGCCCTCCCCTGAAAATAAGCCCTCTGGTGTTTTTCTGTCCAAAAAAAAAATAGTAAGACAGTGTCTTATTATTGGGGAAACATGGTAGACCTGCACCCCTCTACAAATTATCATCTGGTTCAGCATTTGCCCTATTCAAGACCTTATTTCATGGTGTGTACTATCACCCAAATTGATATCTATCTCTTCTAGGATTTCATAGTCAAAAAGACCTAGAAGCTACTATCAGCCAGACTTGCTAGTTTTCTATTTGAGAAGTATCAAATACTGGTCCCAACCAGCCTACAAACCTCCTGAATGCTGTCCAAACAAGATTAAAATGTAATTGGAAAGTGTTTAACAAAAATAAGTAAAACAGCAGTACAACAATGTTAATTAGTGTTTTTCTAAGTCAATATTTCAATTTGATTTTGAGACCATTGTTCTACTCCATGTAGAAAAGTGAGAGCTATACATGACTGCCAGCAGTCCATCACTCCTCCCTCAGACTTCAGCAATAACTTAACCAATAATAGTTTAAAAGAAACAGCCAAGAGCAATGGGGTGGGGGAAAATTACAAGGAAAGATATAGAAATGAAATCCAAGACAAAATTCTAAAAGTTGAAATACCTTAAAAAAAGAATAGATTGGTTAGGACAAGATTGAGTGTGGATGAATGTCCTATAAAAAATGGAAAAGAAGGACATACCAAACTGAATTCTGATTGGAGAAAGCCATGAAAAAGTCACAATGAGTCATTTTCTCGGTGAAGTCTTGTTGTTGATTCTTTGTTTTTCAAAGAGAACCAATGACATCAAGAGGATGATGTCTTGACTTGTAAGTGAATTGGATTCAAGTGAGGCAGGGCTGTGCAACTTCACCAGCCCTTACTTCCTCCTCGAGAGTCATTGGAGTCCAGTGGCAACCCATAGGTGAGAACAACTTGTAATGGGAGTTTGCAATCTGTGTGAGACTGGAGCTTAGAAGAGAAAATAGGGCTGGTTGACATAATAATTTTGGAGTTATTTAAATAAAAATAATTGAACCCATAGCTAATATTACCAAGAGAGAATGAAAGGGTGGCAAGAAAGACAAAAAGGTTATTCAATTTTAGCTGTGTCCAACTCTTTGTGACCCCATTTGGGGTTTTCTTGACAAAGATATTGCAGTGGTTTGCCATTTCCTTCTTCAGATAATTTTTTTTACAGATGAGAAACTGAAGCAAACAGGGTTAAGTGACTTACCCAGGGTTACACAACCAGTTAGTATCTGGGGCCAGATTTAAACTTGGGAAGATGTATCTTCCTGATGCCAGGCTGAGTGCTCTATCTACTGTACCACCTAGCTACGTAGTCTGGATTTGAGAGGTGAGCAAATATAGGATAAAGGGAGGACTAAGCTGTGACAAGACAGTGTGAAATGATGAGGAGAGCCTTTAACTCTGAGTATACAGTCTAGGCAAAGTCCTAAGAGAAGGGCAGCTCTTTACCCAATATCCCCTTCATTGGTGTCTGTCTTTCTGTCTAAAAAAACTTTAATATGCTATTTCCTTATACAAATGTTTACAATAAATTGAATTTTCTCAAATTATCAAATTTCTAGCCAAGGGTTAGCTAGAGATAAATATACATTTAGACACCAAACCCAACCTCTACTAGGTGTTGGAAATTTTTGTTAATTGGGGATGCACAATTAGCAGTTGTGACTGAGCTCATGACTTTTCATATAAAGTGAGTCTCTAAAGTCAAAGGCAACTAAGTGGACTTCTTAAGGGCCATTGTATTAACTTTTTGGTTTACAATGATCTAATTATTATAACATTGTGTTACACTTTGATATAAGTAGCTACTGCTAAGCTTGATATCTTATTTGACTCGGAAGATGAGAAATATTATTCCTGTAAAATTCTGACTACTGAACATTCAAGATTATATTTTTGGAGAGTCAGTAATATTGCTTACTTCCCTCCCTCCTTTCCCTCATTCTAACCCTAATCCTTCCCCATCCTGACCTTTATTGTATCCCCTCCCCGCCCCCGCCACTCTGTATTGTCCCTAGATACTTGAATTTTCCAGCTGAATTGGTCAAAACCCTTCCGCAAGAAAATGGAATATTGAGTTGATACTGTTGGATAAAAGATTGTTAAGTGAGTTATCAAAAGATTCTGAGGACAGCATTAGATATATGACTTCCCCTTTCCAGATACCCTTATTAGACACCCTAGGGTAACAGATGACTTAAAACTTAAGAATGAAACATTGGTATCTAAAAACCTGAATTGACATTGAGTACATGTAGATACCAATTGCACAGGGCTTTATTTCCAAAATCTACTGGCAAAGTCTTTTTTCTTTTCCACATTACTCCCATGGTAATGGCATATTTTCCCTTTCACTTTAGATGGAAAAGTTTTGCATTCAAATGAGAAGCTTTAGATTTGACTCAAAATTGGCTACACAGAGCAAAATTATTATGAGATTTTTCTGAACTGCACTTTGAGGACTGTGTATCCTCATCTAAAATGAAGATCATTGTGCAATAGCTTCATTACACTTCATTGTACTATACATATCTCTTGTAGCTCTAGCACATGTCAGTTTGTCTCAGGATCAGGACTTATGAACATTTACCAAATGCCAGATCCACAATTTCATTTTTTGTATGTATTTACCCAGAAACAATGAGAATTGAAGAACAATGTGCAAGCATTATTCAAGTAATTTGAACTGTCACATTTCTTTTGCCTTGATGGGATAGAGGACAGTGGGTATTAAATCAGTAATTTGTCATGTAATCTATTTGTTCAGATCTTGAAGGTAAAACTTGGCTAAAATATTTTTATTTGATGCAGAAAATTGGAAAATCTCAGTAGCCTTTAACCCTGTTTCCATCTCTTCAGATGATGTTGTTAATTTCACACATGTACTGTGGAAAACATATGGACGTTGAATATAATCATAGTCTTGGTTACTCCAAGTGTACAATATACAAAGTGAGATTTAAAGGAAAAAGAGGTGTGGATCTATAACACTGACTTCCCAAGGGAAGTGGAGCCAAGATGGTGAAGTAGCAGGAAGGGACACAGCTGTGCTCCTCAACCCAACTCTACAAAGAGCTATAAAATGCACCAGACCTAGTCCTGATCAGGAAATTCATGAAAAAAATAATGAGTCATAATTAAAACCCACTTTGGCATAGGGAAACAGGCAGAGAGGTCTTTGGACATTAGGGGATATTCTGTGGGGAACATTCCAGAATATAGGAGCTGAGTCAGTCAATCAATAAGTATTTTATGAATGGTAGGCCATGTAGGATACAAAGAAAGTCAAAAGACAGTCTCTGTCCTCAAGGAGCTCACAATCTAAAGAAAAAGAAAAGCAAAAAATTATATATGATTTATTTATTGTTTTGGACAGGTGGGCATTCATTTTGCTTGACTACACATTTGTAACAGGTGCTTTGTTTTGCTTACTTTCTCAATGGCCATGGTGGGATGAAAGGAAGAGAAGACAGATCTTCATGCGAAAAAACATTTTAAGAAAAATTTTAAAAAGATACAAATTGCTAAGTCTAGCCTTCATATTTTAAGTCCTACACTGGCAAGTTATTTCATGCCTCATTATGGTAAAGGGGTAGCCCTGTATTCTCAAAGATTGTAATGGTGGACTATCAACTCTGACTATTCATGCCAAGCTAGAAAGTCTTTTAATATGATCCTGCTGATGAGTTTTATATCTCTAGCCTTTATGAGTTTGACTAAATGTGGAGAGACTCATCAGTAGGTTGGCATAAGTTGATGAACTTTTGGCATCAACAAATCACAAGGACCATTTATTAAGTTATGGAGGGAATGTGATCTGTGCCTGTGAAGGAAGTACCCACATTGGTAAAATTATAGATATTTGAAGTCTTGACATACTTTGCTTCTTGTTTCTCACATGCAAAGTTGAATAGTATTAGGAAGGTAGGATAGTATGGTAGTGGGCAAATAGTGACCTTTTAGCCATACATTTTTTTCCCATTTTCTCAGTCTCCTATTACTTAAAGACAATATAACTATCCATCATGTCTTCCTTATTTAGCATTTTGAAAGAATTAAAGGAACTAATATAATTAATGTTCCAAAGACAATAAAGCACTTATAGATATAGGATAGTCACCTTGGATGGTACCTTAACCCTAGGCCTCTTATTGTGTTGAAACAATAACTTGGGAGATGATTCCTTGAAAGAGATCTTCCTTATAACCATAAAATAGCTTATTCACTTAGCCATATTAAATGAATGTCAGAGAATGAATTATTAAATGAATGTCATAGTATTAGCATTTTAAATTATGAATATATGCTATATTTCCACAGGCTGTGCTTTTTTCTTTCCACTGAAAAGGAATTCTTTCTTTTCTTACCTTTTATCCAAACATCAAGTAATTTAAAAAAGCTATTAACACATATTGAGATTTAATTCGATAATATTCTTCAGGGTTGAGAGACTATCGATATTTATTGAATAGTGACTATAAATAAACTCATTAGAGTAATTAGATTTGTCAGTTAAATTGGGAAAGAGCTAAATTTTATGACTAGATTAAAGAGGCAATACCACTCTAGAGAAATAATTTCTGACTCAGTATAATAGGTTCAGATTGTATTGTATTCTTATGGGAAAATTTGATCTCACAAATGAAATGAACTCTTATATTGCTTTCAGAAGCACCTTTCATTGGGATCCATTGATCAACTGATCAATCAACAATAATTTAGTAAGCATCTTCTCTGTGAAAGGCCTTGTGCTGGGCTAATAAATAAGTCCATTCTAAAGCATACCTGAATTTAAAATATGAAGAAATGAAAAATGTGGTATGAAAATGTATAAATAAAATATGTACACAGGGATAACATGTCCTTTCTACTGATACTGTTTGCCACTGAATTTGTGTAGAAAATATCTAACTATCTATATGATTGAACAAAGTAGGTATAATATATATGTGATTATAGAAAGACCAAACCAAACTAAACTTTACCCAGTGTTTCTTTCCTTTAATCTTTTTTGAATCATGATAACTTGAAAATTAAACTTCCCTTCTCATCTCCAATAAATTTTACACTCATGGAAAGAGGGGCTTAAATAATATATGTTTTTGTTTCCTGAGTGCCTAGAACAGTGCTTGCATATATTAGATGCTAAATAAATGATAATTTAATTTAGTTTCTTAAGAGAAAGTGAACCCATTCTTTACTCCATCACTATCTTGAGTCCCAATCATAGCCAGAAAACCTTAACAAACAGATTCAGGATTTTGGGCAGTATAATTATTATGTATATCCTCTATTGCTATCTTTTCCCATATTTCTGGAAATAACAGAGTTAGGAAGCTTATGGGCTTGCATTTTTTTTTCCTGGAAGGAAAAAATTGGTGGTGCCAGTTGAGTAGTGCTTACTTTATATGGTTGTGAAATGAAATGGTGATTTTAATTTCCATGAAAACTTCTCTAAGAATATAGGGTAGAGATTTATTTCTGCATATTGGCTTGGGAGGAAATAAGGAAGAAGATAGTATAACTTAACAACATCCAACCCCTACCAAGCAGTAATGGTGATCACCTTGTTTTTCACCTAAGAGTGGAAAAACCTAGATGAAACTTGTACCCTGCTTTGTTGTGACTTTTATTCAAAAAAGAAAAGAAATTAACATCAATAAGATTCATTTAGGTTAGGAACTCTAGTCAGGATAGAGTTTTGACAATTTTTAAACAAACAGTGGATCCAGACCAATGTTCCTTTCACTGTCTGTCTCTTGCATGAAACTGTTTCTCGCACTTTCACCACTCTCATAAATAACGAAGCAAGAAAATCAAATTATTTGTGACCAATCACTTCTTTATCTAAGTCAGCATTTAAGTTAATTAAACATAAAAGTAACAGATTATAAATAACAGAGAAGCATTGAATTAAAAAAAATACTTTTCCTGGTGGAAGAAAGTATAGGGTGGACAGGAAAAAAAATGGTACTCTATCAATTCTGTACAGTTTTGCACCAGTTGGATATGCCTCTCAGTACATTTGTCCCATCTGACTATGGTTGGTTGCTCTTAACACCAGCCACTCTGGCTACTTCACCTCCATCTTTAGTCCTCTTCACCTTCCATTGTGTATGCTTATTCTCGATTGCCTAATTCTCAATCAAATCATATACTTCATGGCTTCTCCTAACCCAATGGCCCAGTGCACATGTATCTCTAGGGATAGGCACTAGTTGAGTGAGAGGAAGCAAAAGTTTCTGTTCAAGATTTTATCTTGTAGAAAATCATACAGCTAGGCAATGGAGATTTTTCTTCTTTTGAAAATTCATCTTCAGTGACTTATTGTACCATTTTTAGTTTGACGATCGACTATGAGGAAAGTCCTATAACAATGTAATATTGGATAGGTAAGTTGGTTGTAGAAGGCTTAAGAGACAGGTACTGATCATAGTATAGAATAATAAAGAAGATAGACCTGGGTAGGGTGTAGAAATGGGGGTGGTGCTCTGAGCAATCAATAGGGCAGCATGAAGACATAGGAAACTTAGATTTGCTTCTTTGCAACCTCTCCTTCCATTGCATTGAATTTCACATTATGAGAACAAGAAGAACAAATTTAAATCCCTCTTTATTGAGGCTACTCCTTCAAATATTCATAGACAACTTTCATGACCCTTAGGCAAAGCCTTCTAGTAACCAGGATAAAAATAACTAGTTCCTCCTTATATGAGCTAATGCTGAGACTTTTCACCATACTGTTTGCCCTATACACACTCCATTTCATTAATGCCATTTCTAATATGTTGTACACAGAACTGAACACAGTACTCCAGATATAATCTGACTAGGGAAGAATGCAGCAGAATTTTCATCTCCCTCCTGAGAATTATTCTTTTCTTTATACATTCTAACATTTAAATATTTTTTGGCTGCTATATTACATTATACACCCTAATGAAATTCAATAAAACCTCTAGATCTTTTTCAAATCAATTCCCCTTAATTACCCATCATGTATTTGTGAAGTTGATTTCTCAAACACAAATTTAAGATTTTACATTTATCTGTATTAATTTATTTTATTAGACTTGGCCCAATATTATAGCCTGTTGAAATCTTTTAAAATACTAATTGTTATCTACCAGGATAGCTATCTTTTCCTAATTCTGTGTCATCCACAAATTTGCAAGCATTCCATTTATGTTTTTATCTAAGTCACTGAAAAAAATGTTAAACCAACCACACATGGACAAACACAGATTTTTGAGTATTCCACAAGAAACTTCCTTCTGTTGATGTTTAGGGTTTAGTCTGAAGACCCCAAAATATCAACATGCTAGGTCCTGCTGAATGAATTCGACTCAAGTCTTCTCTCAGTCAAAGTAAAGCAAAGTTTATTAAAGATTTGCCATAATGGATAGACTCTTAAAGAGCCTAAGTATCTGTGATGCTTGTATTGGACAAGCTAGATTGAAGTCTCAGCCCCATCATGGAGGCAAGATGGATCTTAAATACAGAAAGAGTGTGGGAGGATTTAGGGGTGGTGTAGAGGAGGAGTTTGGGGAGGGTCTTGAGGAGGAGTCTAAGGAGGATCTTGAAGAGACTGAGGTCAGACTCCAGTAATGAGATTAAAGGGGGGAAATGGCTGAAGGCTACCTGGAAATGACAGACAGTGGAGGGCTATGCTAGTTTAAGGGTAACAAAGATTTGGGGTAGCTATAATGAAAGGCTCACGGCCTCAGGCAAATGCCTCATCAAGTGGGACATTCAATCAGAGTTAAAAGGGTTTTCCAGAGACTATATTCCATCACTTCCACATTGACATTAATGACCGTTCTATTAGTCAACCAGTTCAAACTACCAAATTGTATGCACATTCATCTATTTGTAATCTCATTTGATCCATACAAATAGCATGAGAAATTCCCACCATTTCACTTTAACTGACTTCTCAACACTTCTCAATTTGGTTTCTAATCTCATTACTCAATAAGATCTGCTTTCTCCAAAGTTATCAATGATTTCTTATCAAATCCTTGTCCTTTTTGATCTTTCTGATGTATTTAATCACTGCTAGCCTTTACATAGCACTTTAAGGTTTGTGAAGTGCTTTTAACTCATTTGATCCTCTCAATAGCCCTTGCAAGAGAGGTGTGTCATTGTTTTCCCACTTTTACAGATGAAGAAACTGAGGTTCAGAGAGATTAGTGATTTACTAAAGGTCACAAAGATAATAAGCATCTGAGGCAGAATTTGAACTCAGAGTCTTTGTGATTACAAGTTCTGCTCTCTATCCATTACCATTTAGCTGCTTAGTGTTTGATACTGTTCATCTCTGTCTCCTCTCTCCTTTTATTTTTTTGTGCATTGTGCTCTCTTTATTATTGCCCTGCCTGTCTGACCACTCCTTTTCAGTCTCATATGCTGGATCATAATCCACAACCTGCCCACAATTGTGAATGTACTCCAAATCTCCATTTTGGGCCCTTTTCTCTTTACACTTTCTTTCTTGGTGATCTCATCAACTTACATACATTTACTTATCATTTCTTGCTCATATTTCCTAGATCTATATCTGAGAATCTCTCTTGGGTTCTAGTCCCATATTTATCAGTTTACCTACAGGGTATTTCAAATTGGATATACAACAGACATCTCAAGTTCACTATGTCCAAAACAGAATTTATTATCTTCTCCTGCCACCCATCCGTCTTCTGTTCTGAACTTTCTTTTTCTGTCAAGGGCACTTCTGATGGGGTGCCTGGGGTCTAGGTCAATTTGTGAAACCAACTTGTAAAAACCAGTCTGTGCAGTTGTAACTGCAATTTGTATATCTGTAAAATTCCTTTCCCCACCTTGCGCTCTGCCCCTTCCCCCTATGCACTAGGCCTAGGCAACACCTTGTGACTCCTTTGTTCTTACTTAATCTCTTCATTTCTCCGGCCTGGGCATGGCCCACACCCTCCTTTGTCCTTGCCTTTTGTCTCCTTGGCCTGGCCCAAATCTTATCTAAACTATCTATCTATGCACTGAGGCCCCTCCTCTCCAGTCAGCCCTGACAATGTCAGCCCTACCCTTTAAAGGTAAAAGCATGTACCCCTCTCACTCGCAGGTCCCCTAAAGGGCTCTTGTCCATTTCTCATAGAGGCGTAACAATAAACTTTCTCAACTCTAACTCCAAGCAAGGCTGAGCTGAATTATTTCCAGACGCCCTTGCAGGTTTCCTGGTCGTGGATGAGATCAGGGTTCCTGCTTAACCTATTGGGATTCTGTCCCTCATCACCTCCATGTCCTTGTCATTCAGATTTGATCCCTTAGCATTATTCTTAACTATTTACTTTCCCTCACTCTATTTATGGAACTGAGGGAGAATTGAAAACAACCAAATAATTGTTTGCCAAATCTTGTCATTTCTACCTCTACAACTACTCTTAAAACCATCCCCTTTTCTTTACTCACATGGCTGCCATTCTAGTTTAGGACCCTATTATCTCTTACTTGAATTGTTGCAATAGCCTCTTCCTTGTACTCCATCTGAAGTCTTTCCACTTTCCTCTGCTCTTCACACTGTTGATGAAGTAATTTAAAAAAAAATGCAGGTCTAACTACATCACTTCCTTCTTCAGTAAACTCCAGTGTCTTCCTATGGCCTCTAGAATAAAATAGAAATTTTTCTCTTTTGCATTTAAAGCCTTTCACAATTTAGAGTTGTATTCTACATTCATGACTTCTTCTTGCTGTTCTTCACACAACACTCCGTCATTTTTCTCTATTCCTTTACCGTGACTGTTGCCCACATACCTTGAATGGACTCCTCCAACCTATTTGCATCCTTCAGATAATTTCACTTCTTCAAAACTCAACTCAAACACTATTTCTAAATGAATCCTTTACCAATTTTTCCAGTTACTGGAGCTTCTCCTTCCAACTCTCCCTCTCTGCCCACCCCAGAATAAATAGATATTTATTAGGTACTTACTGCACTTTTGCAGTTGTGTGATTTGCTTGAGACAAGCAATAGTTTTGATAAAGTTTCATTTCTTGATGGCAGAGGTCAGCTACGTGAGTACTTCTGTTGATATTTGGCTGATATTTATTCACTTACAAAATATGACTTAAACCAGATGAAACCAGTTCCTCTAATTATCTAAGTATCCTCTATTTCTCTCATTAGGTTTTTATTCTGTGATTTTTTAAGATTGGAAATTAATCTAAGGAAATATGCAAAAAATGTAGCACTTATATGGTATTAAGTGACTGCTAGAATTATTGCAGCAGCTCTTGGTATGGAGAAGTCAAGTATATCAAGGACCATTGAAACTCACAATAAAACAGTATTGGTCCCACTCAAACACAAAAGAAAGTGTGATAAAAATGACTGCTGCCAAACATCCATCTCAGGAAAGAGCAAACCTGGAAAACCTGAGGGACCTGGAAACTGAAGGGTTATTATTGTTTTCTCTACTTATGGTGTGTCAAAGGATTCTTGAAGACAGAACAGCGATATGATCAGTTAAAAACAAAGTTGCTAACTTCATGACTGAAGAAAAGTTTTCATCTGTGAGTAAGACAAAGCAAAGAATGGAGTACTGAAGGCTAAAAAAAGTAATTTTTCCTGATGATAGTCATTTGTTTATTCAAGGTTATGCCTAAAACAAAGCTCTGGAAAAATTTAGTTGACTTGTAAAATGTTCATATCTTCATAAGACTATAGAACATTCCTTCAAAAAATTTTTTTGTAGGGCTTTTAGGTAGAAGCATAATTCACTTTTTTCTTTTCTTCATCGTTAATGTGTATATTTTATCTTTTTTATTTTTTGCTTTTTGGAGGGGGGAAGGCAGGTAATTGGGGTTGTGACTTGCCCAAGGTCACATGGCTAGTAAGTGGTAAGTGTCTGAGGCCATATTTGAACTCAGGTCCTCCTGACTCCAGGGCAGGTGGTCTATTCATTGCATCACCTAGCTGTTCCAATGTAGATATTTGTCAATATCCACAATATCAATGACAATCAGAACAGCTTTGACTGCATCCCATTATTTTTTTCAAACTAATTATTGTTTAAAAGGTTCTTTTTTAGTTCCCATGTATTTTCATGATTTTTGTTCATATTATTGGCATTTAATGTTAATTTTATTTTGTAGTATGTATAAATCTTTGCCTTTTTGAAATTATGTAGAACTTTTTTATTAATCTGTATGTGATTAACTTTTTTTCAGTGCTATATTTATTCTTGAAAATAAGTGTATATCTTCTTTATCCTCAGAATTTCCTCATTACATCTATTAATTCTAAATTACATCTATTAATTTAAATTCTAAGTTACAAAGTAAGTGCTTCAAATCTATGATTTTCTGTTTGATTTATCACATTATCATAGTGGATTGTTGAGGTCCCCAATCATTGTATTTTTAGCTACTTCTTGTATAGCCATTAATATTGTTTTAAATTTTAACCCTTCAATTTTTGGTGCTTATAAACTGAAAATAGCTACAAATTTGTTAAGTAGTTTTTCGTTTACAATTATTTAATGTTTTTGTTCATCTCATTTTTTCTAACTCAGAAAAAAGTACATTTTTAAGCATTGTAGTTCTAGAGCTAGGAAGGACTTCAGATGACATCTAGTTTAATTCCTTCATTTTACCAATTAGGAAACTAAGGTCCTAGCATGTTAAATGATTTGCCCAGGGTAATACAGGTATTGTCAAAGGTGAAATTTTAATTTCACTTTTTCGAATACCATTACTCACAACCCTACCTTTTCTGAACTTGCAGTTGCATTTTATATTTTATATTAACTTTTAAATTTTATGCTAGCTATAGTTTTTTGACTTTAGACTTGTTTCTAACAAACAATATATTTCTCAGTTTGGTTTCTTCATCTGTTCTGTAATTATTTTTATTTTGAAAGGGAAGTTCAGACGATTTACATTTATACTTTCAAATAACAGATCTGATTTGTTTTCTGTAATTTTGTCATTGTTTGCATGTGAAGACAGTACACTCTTAATTTGCTACAGGTATCTTATTTCAGGAAAGAAAACTAGTAATTAAGTAGGTTATATTTAAACTGTCAATTCTAACATTCCCTGATATTTAATCTGTTATTTTATTCTCTTAGAGGGAGGAGTTTAACCTTTGGGATCATTAGTTCTTTTCCCTCTTTCCCTTTCTGTGTTGTTTTTCCTGAGTCAAATGCCTTTTTAGTAATAGGTGTGGATGTTTTCAGTGCTCTTTTTCCTTATGTGTTGATCACTGTGCAGAACAGGCTCTAGGCTCACTTTCCCAATCTTAATGGGTGCTGGCTGATCGGGTCCCTAAAGGTATGTCTAATTCTTTTCTTCAGTACATTTTTTAATCTGATTTTCTGCAATTCTTTGAAAAACTTCACTCCTTTCCAACTAGATTAATTGAATTGTTGGCATTTGGTTTATGCTTTTGATTGATTAATTGATTCAAAAGAGGTGTCTAGGAATTGTCCATTCTTACTTTACTCATTTGATTGATTTTTATATATCAAAACAGATTTTCATCTGATAAAGATATCTTGGCTTAGAGTATCTGTTTAGTTACATTAATTGGGATTAGAGTATAGGACATGCCAAAATAAAGTTTTGTTTAACAAGGTCATGTTCTTTATTTTTATACCTATATTTATTTTAATTCCTTTTTTTTTTTCTTTTTGGAGGGGAGAAGGCAGGGCAATTGGGGTTAAGTGACTTGCCCAAGGTCACATGGCTAGTAAGTGTGTCAGGTGTCTGAGGTCGGATTTGAACTCAGGTCCTCCTGACTCCAGGGCTGGTGCTCTATTCACTGTGCCATGTAGCTGCCCCTTTAATTCTTAATAAAGGATGAATAGACCTTGAGCTCCCCCTTTTTGCCTACTCATTTCACAATCCTTTGATAGCATTATCCACCATCACTTTCTCCTAATTTACTCTAATCTCCAATGAAGAGATGTCCCATCTACTCCCAAAGTGCACCCATACCTTAGACACCATCTCTTATCCCCTTCCTAAGTAGACTGTTCTTGTTGTCATCTCATCTCTCTCTAATATTCAGTCTCTTTCCATTAACTGGTTCTTTCTCTGCTCTCTAAGAGCAATTCAACTCTCTAACTGGTATACAGTTAAATGTGATGTCTTTTTTCCATTCTTAATGCTTAGAGAATTTTTTTCCAGTGTCATTGTGGTTCTATGGATATAGAATTATGTGTCTTGATGAAACTAAATTAGGATTTCTCTGTTGTTGTCCTAAATATTTTCTCTTCTTGTAGAGTGCTGAGTGATCTACTCCACTATTTTTTTTTTCTAATTAGTGTCTCAAATATGGGGGCTGACATTTTCTTTTTCAGTATATTCTGGGATTATCCATTATATTAATATTTGCATTCCCTTTAAATCTGTCATTTTTGCATAGTCTGTGGTTCTTTTTAATTATTTTTTGATCTATTCTTGATTTATTTGATTCTGTTATTTGCTACTTCTAAAGATATTTATAGACTTTGAGTATCATTTTGCAGTTTTTTTAATTCTTATATTTTTTCTTCTAGTGTTTAGCTGCTTTAGAATTTTGCTTTAATAGCTTTAATACATTTATCATGCTATTTGATTTTTGATGCAATTCTTCCATCTTATCCATGGAAGTGTCAACTTAAATTTCTAAAGACATTTTCTCTCTTAGTTCTTTTCCTGTTGTAGAAATTCTTTACTGAACAACTTAGTTTTCACTTCTAGCATGGGAGTGATACAACGGTTCTATGTGTAAACTGGGATTTCTATGCCAGACACCACATGGGGACCTTTTGTTTCTGCTCTGATGACTGGCTTATAGGGGAAAGAGGGAGGCATGGAGTCCTCTTAAATTTCAGTTGGAATAGAAAAGGAAAAAAAAATTAGTTTTGTTGGTGCAAAGGCTGGGCTATCAAGGAGGGAGGGGTTCCATTCCAAGAGTAGCTCTCTAGAGTTCTGGGTGGGCTGCAGAGTGAGTCTTAATCTGGAATGGCATTTTCAGTATGGGGATGGTATTCTTTAGCACTTGGCTTTGGCAGTGGGTGGAAGGCAGGAGGAGGCTGGTTTGAACTTTTCAGTGGAATCTAGAGAAATCTTGGAAATTTTCATTCCCTGGCAATGGGTCAATTTGGAGGATGAAGGCAGGTCCTACCCCATCTCTCTGATCAGGTCTGTCAGCTTTGGGATGGTGGCAAGAGAGTCCCTGGGTTATTTCTGCCTTTGTTGTGCTCTAGTCATTGAGGATGAGTCAGAGAAGATTTAGCTCAGGACTGGGTCAGAAGGTCAACAATTCTAAAGTTTTTTTAGTTGAGTTTCTACACTGGTCATTCATCAATCAAACCAGTGGTGAGATCAGGCCAATGCTAGGCAGAAGGGTGGATTAGGGTGGGGGTGAAAGCAGAATTCCAAATCCCACCCTCCCCCCACAGCCTGATAAATGAGAAATATTGAGAGGGTGGGTACAGACACTCAGAGGACAAAAGTACCTGGTCTGTGACCTTCCAGATTTTAAGACTCTTGAGGTACTAGCCCCAGACCACAGTCCTTGAGGAAACAACAGTAGTTATAATCTCTCCTATTTTTTTCAAATAGCTCTCAGTCTTTACTTCTTCCCTCTTTTTTCTTGTTGGAATGAACAAAGTTTTGGGTGATACTTTATGCTCAGTGAAGGTGTTTCTGGAAACATCAACCCCTTGATTTTTTTAACTGCTCACACATCTTGACCAAAAGTGCTTGAGCCAAATTTTTTGAGAATCTTTTTCAAGGTTAGAGTAATGAGTTGACATTTCTGCCTATCTGTTTTGCATAGAGAGTCAATTCTTGATTATGGAAGGAAGCAGTGATGTGGATAATTAAACATAAATGGATTTTACTCTGTCCTCTTCCACTATCATGGGTGGTAGTTAGGACCCTGACAAAGGTATTTATAGTCAAGGTAAAGGGAAACAATACTAGGTTATGTTGAGCAAAACACTTTATCTGTATGAGCCTATTTTTCTTCTATAAAAGGTAGATAATCTTTAATGTCCTTTTCAGTACTAAAATTCTTTAAATTTATTCCTTTAAAAGGAATCTTAGATATTCCTTTAGATACCTTACAAGTCTGACAACACTGTTGTAAGCTGAGTCTGAGAAAGAACTGAGAAGTATGATGTAGGGGAAATTCTATTGACACTGACAACTGACCTGAGTTCAAATCCTGCCTTGGATTGTTCTGTAACTTTGGGCAGATCACTTAAGCTTCCTGGGCTTCAGTTTCCTCATCTGTATTTAGCACCCTCTCTGGGATCACCTTTCCAGAAGTGCTTGGGGTTCTCAGAGGGTATGGTCCAGAAGGTGATTCATTATTTCTTTTGGAATTTTAGAGATAATTTAAACCTTGACCTTTAATAGCATTGCTTTTGAGCCTTTGCCATTATCAATTCATCAACTAGGATCCATTAGCTTTTAGAAAAGCAATTCATTGATAAGGTAGAGGAAGACAAGTTGTTGTCAAGCATTCTTCCCAAAATGGTAATTATATTTCCTCTTGTATATGCAAGGTCCCTGAGGAAAGTGGTCTCAGACAACATAATGGTGGTAAGTCACATTTATAGAGAACAAGTGTGGTCAAGGAGTACCTATGATTTTTGTTTCTAGTGATTCTTTTCTCTCATTGTGGAGTCCTCTTGAGGATCTCCTCAGTTATGTTTAGATTTCTGTTAGGTAGGATCTATTGCTGATCCAGGCTGCTTCTCTTGCTGCTGGTGCTCTCCTCTCTCCAGACTGACCCTCTCCATCCCATTTCTGTTCAGATGCTGGGAAAGAAGACATTAAGAGTGGATCAAATGCCACATCAGATCCTTGCTGTCTTGCCTGTTCAACTGATGCCATGAAATTTTTTTCCAGACCTTGTACTATCCATAAGGTCACTTGACTCTCATGGTCACTGCTTGGTTGCCTCTCAACTCCTATAGCTTTTGCTACAGCTTACAGTGAATTCTGCTATTGACTACAGTCACTGGTGACAGCTATGATGGGAACCTTGTATTCACAAGTTTACATGATTACTCTCATCTTGGAATACTATCTTACCTCAGATAAGAGAAGGATGAACACAAAAGATACAGAGGCACTATGGATTCATAGATGCATAGCAACCTGGTGGAAGAATTTGTCCAGGTGTCCTTTCCCTCAGGCAGCTCCCCAGCTGCAGAGACAGTGAGAGAAGGGTGAGTCACCCCTTTTGTGCTTGCATTCAGTTCTAGCTTGGCACCTCACAAAGTCATCATTTTTCTTGATTTCTTCACCCCCCTTATCCCCCTGCTGGCTTTGTCTACAAATATAAAACTTTATCATCACACAGGACCAATCCTTGAGTTATCATGGCTGGAAGATAGCTCACCCAGTTTCTCTGTTTGGAGTGAAACCATGTTGTGCAATATGTATATACTCTTCAAGAAATGACTCTCATAGATCAGTCTACTCACAGTGCATGTAAAATGAGAAGTTGGATTAGAAGATCTCTGAGGTCTGCTTCAGTTCTAGGATCTAGGATCTTATGAGCAGGGGAATGTGGCATTAGGAACAACTGTGTGGCAAGGAAACGTTGGTAACTAACTCTGAGGCCAGATTGGGGGAGGAGGCAACTGGAGGAACAAAGCAGGATAAAATTTGCAGTCCCAGGGATGGTTAGACAATACAAAAGGTAGCCTGAAATATGCTTTGGGGAGGAGGCTAGAGACAGGTGTTCTGGGAATCTCAGTATAGCTAATTGGGAATTGATTACATTTCAAAGGGAAGATAGAAAATGGACATTCTCATCTCAGGAAATCTCTCTTCTTTAATGTGTTTAAA
The DNA here is from genome assembly GCF_028583685.1 of Petaurus breviceps papuanus. NCBI lineage: Eukaryota > Metazoa > Chordata > Mammalia > Diprotodontia > Petauridae > Petaurus > Petaurus breviceps. The sequence goes on from NW_027185793.1 coordinate 4,507,767, forward strand.
AGAACAAAGACAGGATGCTAATGTGCCTTCTTAAGAAGTATTCCTTACTTATCCAGAGAGGCGGAGGAAGATATCAAGCACTTTGTGTATATGAAAATTAGCAGCTGTAGTATAAAAGATTAAAAATAACTAAGTTAATGAATTTTTGAAGTGGAAAAAGTGCTCTAATTCAAAACCTCCTGTCTCTTAATAGTAAAATGAAAAAGAATAAGTTCTCAGCAAAGAACTTATGGTGTATGAATGCTCAGGGCAATGCACCCACCTTTATGTAGCACAAAAAATCTTTGAAGTTATTTTAGATGTGAAATATTACAATGTTTTTGTTATGTTAAGTTTTCTAGGAATTGAATATTTTTCCTTCTGTTTCAAAAGCAATGGGATGTATTTATTTTTCAGACTCTCTAAATCCCATTATACATTATTGAGTCCAAAATAATAAAATATAGCCAGTATCGAATGAAAATTTTCATTTAGGGTACAGTATGAGGATAATATTTATACCTTAGAATAATCTACCTATGAACTATATTATTCTTCTTATTTTTTGGTCTGAACTTGTGATTTAATCCATGTAGTGGCCTTCTCATGAGAAAACATCCTCTACCAATGTATTTTGGGGACTGCTCTTCAATTTTTAGCTTCAAGTAGTTCCCAGGGCCATTGAGGGGTTAAGCAACTTACCCAGGACCAGTATATATCAGAGGCAGGGCTTGAATCTAAGTCTTTCTTCCTGGCTCTGAGGTGAGCTTTTTATCCATAAACCATGGCTGTCTATGATAAATAAGTAGCAGAGCCAATTCTCTGATTTACTTCTTCAGAATCTAAGTCCACTCTATAATGTGTTCAGATAATACCATTTGGATCATATGTATTCCCAGAAAATCATATATTTACCAGAAAAACTTTTATTCTCCGGGAAGTTATTTCACCCAGTGTTAGAACTCTAGGCTAAATTGTCTTGATTAGTGCATAACTGAGTACAAATTCCTTCACTCCTGTTTACTTAGCTGGCTTGCCCTAGGCTACCAGACTAGACCATACTTGAAAGCCACTCATCTAAACTGTCCATCTTGGTATTTGTCCTGCAACCAAATCTGTTTCTCCCTTCCACTTTTTGCTCTGGTCTCTGTAATCTAATCAATACTTATACTACCACTGTTTGTAGAAAGATGGAAAGAACATTCTTAATTTACTATTTTTTATTTAAAAATTTTTCTTCTAAATTTGAACACTAGAAGAACATTTCCATTTACATGGCAGAACACACAAAAGGGATTCTATATGAAACTGTGAACCTAGGAAAGCACAAGTCAAATGACTGCCCTATGGATCAATTCACCACCATCCTTGTGAAACCATAGTCACTTCCTTCCTGGCCATCACTCCTGAACATGTGCTGTCTCACCTTATTAGAATAGCAACTCCTTAAAAGAAGGGATTATCTTATTTGTGTATTTGTATCTCTAACACTTATTACATTGGTAAGGTATTAATAAATGATTTTTTTATATTCATTCATCAATTCATTCATTCATTAATTAGTTTTTTCATCTATACATGCATACATTGCATGCATTCATTCCTATAAATTTCAACACTAGAACATACAAACAATTAGAACTTTCCAGAGCTAGAATATGTATCCTTGGGAAGTAATGGGTTCCCCCTACCTTGAGGTGTTAAAAAAAGACTTTATAATTATTTATTAAAGATGTTCAAATCTCTCTCAGCTCTGCTATCTGTGTGACTGTGGACCTCAATTTTTCTTTATAAGATTGAAGGATTATATTAAGGAAAGTTTAAGGCTCCTTCTAGCTGTAAGATTTATATTATAACATCTGAAGTTTTTCTTTATATGAAGCCTGTGTTTGTCTTTTTTACATCCTCTACCCATTGCTTATAGTTCTGTCCTTAGTTCTCAAGTAGGACAAATCTCCCTCTTCCATGAAACAATGCTTTTAAAAACATGAAAACCAATATCATGTCTCCTCAAAGTTATATCTTCTCTAGCTCATACATCTCCAGTTATTTCAGCCAATCCATTATATGGCATGAACTTGAGGTCCTTCATTGTTATGGATACTCTCTAGAATATGACTCAGGGATGGGGAACCTGCAGTCTTGAGGCCCACATGTGGTCTTTTAGGTCCTCAATTACAGTCTTTGGACTGAGTCTAAGTTTTACAGAACAAATCCTTTTTTTAAGGGGATTTGTTCTGTGAAGTTTGGATTCAATCAAAGGACTGTACTTGAGGACCTAGATGGCCACATGTGGCCTCAAGGCTGCAGGTTCCCCACCACTGGAATTAGTAGTCAATGTCTTCTGTATAATGTGGCACCTAGAATTCAACATTCCAAAAGGACTGTATTCTCTAGTCTTGGGCACTGCCTCTGAATGAAGCCTAATGTTTCATTACCTGCTAGTTGCTCCTCATACGTGACATGGTCTCTCTTTCTGTCTGTCTGTCTCTGTCTTTCTCTTTCTGTCTGTCTCCCCTTCACTATTCCTTTGTGAAAGTGGTCACCTTTGTTTAGAAGGTTCTCTCACCTTGCTCCCATCTTGTAAAATACTTACCCAATTTTAGAGCACAGTTCAGAAGTTACTTCTTACAATGAGGTCTTTCATAATTCTTAGTGCTTCTTAGTACTCTCTTTTTTATGAGATGACTCTAGGCAAATGCATACTTACCAGCACTTGTTCAGTACACTAGATCCTTGTTCTGTATCAAGAGCCATTGCCCTTCTCTATTTTATCTTATCAGGCCTGAAAATGGGAATGGGAAACATTAGGTATGCGCTGAAAATGGTCTTCTGCTTAATTTCATCTATTTCTCAGGAAAACTACTTAGAGAAGAAGTTACCATATAAACCAGTAGTAGAAAAAATGCAACACAATTTTAAGTATCTTTAGTGGCAATATCCAAAGAGAACACAAGGTGGCAATATTGTTCCACAAGAATCTCTATCCACGTGTTCTCTCTGTAAACCCTAAATTGTTTATACTCATAATTTTTAGCTTTTATACCATAGGGGAAAGAAAAAAGTAGAATTTGTAGAACTCTAATGACCTTAGACAATTTAGTTCAATAGTCTCCTTATTATCCCTTCCCTTTTATTCCTTTTCTTCCTTTGAGTTTTTGCTTCAATATTTCTTTTTGTCTTTTTCTCTGATCTTATATACATATTTCCTTTTTTTTTTGGGTCCAATTCTGTTATGATATTAGAAATAATACAATGAAATAAATAAGATCCTTCCTTCTTTTTGAATTGAACTTTAGCTTCTGTGAAGTAAGTAGTTAAAAAGTAGAAAATCAAGTCAAATAATTTGAATAGTGCTTTGTCTTCAACACCTCACCAAACTAATTTTATACTTGACTGATTTGGTTGAGTTTTTTTTTTTCCCATTGAGGCAGCTTATTTGATTAACTGTGTTTTGTTTTAGCCATACTCCAATGAGTGCTGGGGAATTTATTCAAGTTAAGTTTCCTTTCATGATATAGCTTATCTCTTTGTATCATTTCCCCTTTGGTTTTAGTTTCTACTTGATTTGGGGAATAAGTGTGTTTAAATTAAATTCAGTCCTCTGGTTTAAGATCCTGAGATGAATCATTCAGAAGTTATTGGTCAAACCACTTTGATTTATCGTATGAATTTGAAATCTAGAAGGTACCTTAGAGGTAATATAGACTAGGCAGGTAAGTGGCATAATGTTGAACTTGAAGTCACAAAGACCTAGGATACTTATTAGCTGAGTGACCTTGGGCCGGTCACTTAATCTGTTTGCTTCAGTGTCCTCATTTGCAAAACGAAGACCCTCACAAATAGTGAATAGTGAGTAAGCCTATTTTATCCAAACTGAGAGCACACAATAAATGGAGCTCTATAGATTAAAATATACCAGAAAATACAAATGAGCTCTTTAAATGGTAATTAGATCTCAGCCAAGAGAGAAATCACTCAATGGGAAATCTTCAAAGTCTTTAGGAAGAATGTTGCAAATTAGAGGTATTTTGAGATTCCTGCTTCCAAAGTCTTTTTTTCCCCCCATATATCCTGCTGAAGTCAACCCTAAAGAGAGTCTGGCATCTTTTGATGTACTCTTTTGAGGAAAGAAGAATGTCTTCTCTCTTTGAAGTTCTTATACCAGTTTTGCCCATCACAGAATAACACAAGGTCAAGTCAATAAGAATATTGTACACCAGTATTGTACACCAATACACCAATCTGGAGTCATATTCTATGTGTGGGATACAGCATGCATAGAAGCTGGGTTACAAGTATAAATTGTTCTTCTACATGAAAACCTTTCAGATACAGGTGACAGCATGTATGCTCTTCTACAATCTGTTTCTTCAACCATTCTTCATCTTGAGCCCCCTTTTTAGATTGATTACTTTTCTCTGGAGACACTTCAGGTTGACAGTGTTTTCTCCAAAATGTGGTGCCCAGAACTGAATATAATACTCCAGATGTGAACAGTGTATAGCATACCATTATCTCTATAGTTCAGAACACTATGATTCTCTTAATGAAATCTAAAATTGCATAAGCTTTTTTTGGCTGCCATGTCAAGATGTTTGTTCATATTGACTTATTAACTTACTACCACCCATAAATCATTCATAGGAAATGTTGTCTAGCCACATCACACCCTTACTCTCTTCTTATTTTTGTGTACTTTTCCTTTTTCTTTTGTTTTTAACCCAAGTGAAAGGTTTTACATTCATCTCCTTTAAATTACACCTTATACAATTTGACATGATATTTCAGTCTCTTAAGATATCAAGATATTGTTAGATTCTTTCATTCAATGTTATGTTTTTCCACCCAGCTTTGTGTTATATACCAATTTAATAAGCATGTCATCTATGCCTTCAGCTAAGTCAATAATAAAAATGTTACACAAACAATGGAATACAACAAGGATATCTCTTTGGGGTGATCCATTGGAGGTCTTCTTCCATGACTATTCTGTGGGTCTGGACATTTAAGCAGTTTGAATTCCATTAAATTATACTATAATTTAATATGCATTTCTTTGTTTTGCCTACAAGGATATATCAAATGTTGACACTTTCCTAAATCTAGAGCAAATGTATACACAATATTTCTCTGACATATTGACTTAATCTTGAGTCCAGATTTCCTCATCAGCCTAAATGGGATAATAATACTTTTACTTACCAATTCACAATTATTGTTATTCAATCATTGTTATTCTCAAAAAAAGATTGATCACTTTTTTAGAAGAAGGTAGGAAGATTTTTGAAGAATGCTTCTTTATACTTCTCCATATCAGGGAGAATAAAGTTTTCTTTCCCTCTTCCACTCTCCACATGACCCCCAGTGAAGAAGGTCTTAAATGTGAAAACAAAGAAGAAAATGGGTGTGAAGAGAAATTTTTTTAGCAGCTATTTAGTCTTTGCTATGATTTTGAGAAGTCATTGTGGTCCTAAATATGAACTTGGAAAGATTTTTCAGTTCAGAAAAAAAATAGCCTTGTGGGAGATGATAGACCCTGAAATTTTTAGCAATGATTGAATATTCATGAAAGTTACCAAGAGGGTTGTTTTTGTTTGTTTGCTTGTTTGTTTGTTTTGATATTTACAAGAACTGTCAGGAACCCTGGATTGATTTTCATTTAAAGAGGATTTGCACCAGGCAGTTCCATAGTGAAAGCTACAATAACTCTCAAAATTATTCCCTCTTCTCTATTTCTATTGTCATCATCCAAGGACAGCTCTTTCTCACTATCTGCCTGGACAATTGCAACAGCTCTTAAAAAGGGCTCCCTAGGGGTAGCTAGGTGGCACAGTGAATAGAGCACTGGTCCTGGAGTCAGGAGGACCTGAGTTCAAATCCAACCTCAGACACTTAACACAAAAACTAGCCATGTGACCTTGGGCAAGTCACTTTACCCCAATTGCCCTCCAAAAAAAAAAGACAAAAAAAAGGGCTCCCTAAACAAGGGCTCTCTGCCTTCTTCAATTCATCCTCTAAACAATTTATTACAAAATAATATTCCATATATGTATATCTAAGGATGTTATTCTCCTGCTCCCAATCTTCAGAGACTGTATTGCCTACTGAGAAAAGTTCAGACTCTCTTGCCTGGCATTCAAGACCTTCTACAAACTAGTGCCACTCTCCCTTTCTATGCATATCCCATACTACTCCTGGTCTTATATTTTATTATCCAGTCAAACTGGGTTATTTTTTATTCTCTGAACCTGGACTATGTCTTTATGCTTCCATATTTTTGTTCAAAGTAAGATTTTCCGTATGCATACTGGTAAAAACTGGACTTCCCTCCTGCTCTTTGTTGAATTCCTACTCATCCTCTAAAGCTTGCCTCAGATGGCGCTTTTCCCAGCAAACATTTCCCACATTCAGTAACAACCATGTCCTTCAAGCATCTCACAAAGCATTCTTTTTTTGACTTCTCTAATGATCTTATTTTCTATTATTTTGCATTATCAATGTGTAAGCTCTATGAGGTCAGGAACTATGTTTTCTCTGAAATCACTATCTCCTGCTACATTTAACATAGTGATTGGCTCCTAATAAGTTTAAGAAAACTGCTCAGTGAATTTAAATTTGAATTTAGGTGTAACTATTATCCTTGGTATAACAAAGATTCTAGAGCTCAAAGAGTTGGAGAAAGTGATTCCTGATTAAATCTGATGGATCCATCATTGTAGTTATCAAAGGAATAGAAGAGAATGAGCATTAGGATCCATCACACAGATAAAGCAGAAGTTAGAACTAGCAGTGAATGACACTAGATAAATCCTTCCTTCCTTAACTTTTCCTCATCTCTATCCCTTTGGTAATGCTGTTTCTATCTTTTTGGAGTAAATTTCAGTCTATTTGTTGCTTCACATAGCTGTTATTTTGGATAATCCTAAAAAGACATCTGATTCCCACAAATAGTACACAGAGGTGGAAATAGTCAGAACATGCATTTATCTACCTCAAAACTTCAGAAATATCTACTGGGAATTTCAGAAGAGTTGAAACCTTTCTCCAACATTTAGGGAGTTTTATGTGTTTTTAATAGCAAAGAACAACCACACCCATAATCCCAATAACAATTGTTTTCTATATTTAGTCATGAAAGAATATGTTCCAATTTGGTGCATTTTGATTGTCAGAAATAGGAGAAATAACTTTTGCACCTTAAGCAATTTTCCGAAACTTAGTCTCTTGTAGATTTATAGCACTGGCAATTATGAATCAATCCTTGTTTTGTCCTTTTACTTCAGATATAGCACTTAGCTAATTAGCTCTTCCTGACATGACTCTTAAATTTACATTGTGGCATACCTAAAGGTGATGCATTTGGAGAGGTATTAAAACTAGCCTTCTGGGAGTCATTAGAAAATACTATATTTTGCTCAGCCGGTTGACATAATAGCATAGCTGTTGCCTAAAGAAAGCAGAATTTCAAGTTTAGAATAAAGACTTGCCTTTTTCATTTTAGCACAGTTTTCCCAGGCTTGCCCTGCCCTATGTTTCATATCCTTCTCTTGGTTTTAAGCCCAAATGGGAATTAGGTCTATTTTTTTTTTCTTCAGGAAAACAAGGTGTAAAGGAATAACAAGTGATGTCACAGGGTATTTCTAAAGGTTCTTTATCCAGACTTGAAAGAAAAGCAAAAAAAAAAAATAAATTAAACCTCAGTTTTTAGTATACAAAGTTATTTGAAATGTAGCAAATCAGGAGGGTTAGACTCAAGCAGATTTTTGGAGAGGAAAGAAGCCAAGGAATGTACAATTACAAGCAGCAGTGCTTTATTTGAAGGGTCTTTTACAATGAAATTTTTTTTAGTAAGATAATTGTAGACATCTGCATTTGCTAAGATCTTCCACAGTTTTTACAGCTTTACACTAAAGGACATATTGACGATTCAGTTTTCTATATAATAGGCAGACTATGCAAAATACCGAGCTAGAATTCAACATTGTGGAAATGCATAATGTCACCAGTGCTATTGACTTGTTCCACCTGGCTTTCAGACATTTGGAGAAGAAAAACATGTGTACCTTAATTGCAAAATGTAAGTTTAATGAATGTGCGGGTGTTAAGTTACACTGAATGTAACAATCGACACGATGACAATCCACTTAAGAACATGTCACAATGTTTGGTTTGTAAGAGATTTGCCTTTGGCTGCATTGAGCAAAAGAATATAGTCTTTACATTTGCTTCCCTACGAGTCAATAACAAAGTATTCAGTATATGAAACTGGCATTTATTTTAAATAGCTGTGTTAATATTTGCGTTTAAAAACAGGTTTTATTTACTCAGTGGACTTTCTTCTATGCCCGTGCTTTACTTGACTTTGATTTAACTTTTTTTTCCCTCCTGTTTTGTGGAACACTTGCATGAAAGTATCTTGACTTGGTTACTGCAATGCTATTGTTTCATGAATTGCAAAGCCTAGAAAATGGCTTTTAAAAAGGAGTAAGGGAAAAATGACTCCTTCTGAAAAAGGGGAAGAGAAACCCAGGACTAAGGCATCTGAGTCTGAAATTAAGAGGCTTCTTTGGCACAAGGTCCTTGAGGTTTACAAGAATTACCAATATAGCATTTGGCCTAAATGGAATCTCTATCCTTCATTCAAATACCATTCCTTGTTCAGTGCCACCAATGACAGCACTTTCTCACCCTATAGAAGGCTCTAGGCTTTGTGCCAGTATTTAGACCATTTGTTGGAATCCAGAAAATCATGCCTTCATTTAAAAAAAAAATCTAAAATCAAAGCAACCACAATGGAATATTGCATGGTGGACCTAATCATAATGTGACATGAAAATACATGTCACTTGGAGTTGACTGTGTGTTCATTCCCTAACCAGAGATAAATTTGCTTCACAGGTTTTATATTTCTTTTCGCAAATTGTTGGTCAGTCCTGCTTGTGAACTCTTTCAATTTCCAACCCAGGAATTTTTCTGTTGTATAATTAGAACACTTTTTTTTATAATGGTAGGGTATATATAGACTGAGCTGAAAAAAAGACTATTCATAAATTGTACATTTTGAAAGGTTAACACAAAAAGCTGCTTTGCTTGTGGTAATCAATAAGGAAAAAAAGATTCCAGGTAATTAAAACCTGTGATGTGAACATTGCTCATTTGGAAGCCATTAAAATGAATATAAGCAGACACAGGGAAGAGATAACTATGTAAAACAAATACTTCAAAATTGTAGTTATATATTTAGCTAAATATATATGTATTGACAAGAAATGAGGCAACAAATATTATGGACCTCAAAACATCATAACAGATTACTGTAGTATGAAACACTGAAATTATACAGCATGTATAAATTAGATTATATGTATATTACATAATGGGGGAAAATGAAAGTATGACTTTAAAATATTAATACTTGAGAGATTTGGTATGCTTCCCTTGGTACCCAATTCATTCAAAGGGAATGAATCAGTGGAATCTGAGGTATAGCATATGCTATATAGTTGTATATATTATAAAAATCCACTTGGCAGTATTGGTTTATATATATCTTTTGAAAAATGTAGTCCTTAGAATGTCTCAGGTACTCAGATGTTTAAAAATAATCACAATGTAGAAATGACTTATGCTCCACTTAGATTTGGCTGAGAACTTTTACATTATAATGTTTCTATGATGACAAGGAACACATAATTGGTTCCTTATAAAGGTGATATTTAGTAGCCAGAGAAATAGGAGATGCTGTTTAAGAAAAACAACAAGGGATAGCAACCTGAATCTTTGTCTATAAAAAGTCGTCACAAAAGGTTGCACTAAACAATGTGAAACAGGGAAATAAATGGACAGAGATTTCTGTGTCTATCAGAACATGGCCTTTCAGAGTGACATTATTAGTCAAACATCTATAAAACTTAGTGGACCACATGACTTGCTGACAAAACAAGATAGACCCCTGACTGCATGGACGCCAAGGAGTGGGAAGTTTACATTTGGAGGACTGAGGCTATAGGAAGTAAAATAATGGATAAAACTTTTTAGCATGAAGTGTATACAGGAAGTTTGAGATAGGCAGGTATAGTGAATATGCCTTGTCCCAACTCATTTGGAGCCTGGCCTGCTGTATCTTCCAACCTTCTCCCTCCGCCCTTTCTCTCCAGGGTTCTAGCATCCTCTGAGAGATTACAATGTCTTGCTTCTTTATTGCCATTGGTTTGAGCCCCCAACAGATATGTTCCCTTCATTTGTTAAGAGCTAGTGACAGTATCCCATTCCATTTAACCACTAGACTAGCTTTTACAAACAGATATTTGCTTCAAAGATGTAGCAAGAGCAAACATTTCCCCCAATTCCTCTAGGGTATATTCTCCTTTATGTCATCTCAGTCATATGGAGATTAGGCTCAAGACAGCTCAGTTCCTCAATAATAATAATGATGACGACAACAACAGCAACAACAATAATACATATACACATAGACATCTATCTATCTATCTATCTATCAATCTATCTATCTATCTATCTATCTATCTATCTATCTATCTATCTATC
>NW_027185793.1:4518306-4546512 GCF_028583685.1 Petaurus breviceps papuanus
ATCTATCTATCTATCTATCTATCTATCTATCTATCTATCTATCTATCTATCTATCACTTATACAGTTCCTAGTATGTCCCAGGTACTGTGTTAAGTACTTTACATATATCTTATTTGTTTCTTATAACAACCCTGGGAGGTAGGTACTATTATTACAATTGAGGAAATTGAGGCAAATAGAGGTTAAGTGACTTTTCCAAGGTCACACCATTAGGAAGTATCATGTCTGAGACTGGATTTAATCTCAGGTCTTCTTGAGTCTGGTCAGGTGACTCAGTAGATAGAATGCTGGGCCTGAAGTCAGAAAGACTCATCTTTGTCTAAATCTGGCTTTAGACCAGAGTAAGCTGTGTGACCCTGGGCAAGTCACTTAACCCTGTTTGCCTCAGTTTCCTCATCTGTAAAACGAACTGTAGAAACAAATGGCAAACCACTCAAGTATCTTTGCCAGGAAAACCTCAGATGGGGTCACTGAGAGTTAGATACAATGGAAACAATTCAATGATAGCAATTTCCTGATTCTAAGCCCATGGGTCTTTCCACTGTACCACCTAGCTGCTTCCCAAGTTCATGTCCAGAGGCAGGGTGAATACTGCATGAGCACTGGGTTTAGGTCCCAAAAGTCTGTTCTTAAGATTATCCCTTGCTCCTCAGGTCATCAATATCCTAACTGTAAAATCTGGCCTGGAACCCTGGCTTTATAATGCCATATTAGCAGAATACACTCATGATGATTTTTTTTAACTCATTAAATCATCAAGCTTCACATACTTCACTTAGAATAATGTAGCAGCAAACACCCCAGCGTCCCTAGGGTGTCTGCCAACACAGGTTCTTGGATCTGCTTTGATAAAGGAAAGCAACTCAAAATGGGAAGATCTTTAAATGTGCATTTCTATTACAAATAAAAAAAGAACAAACCAAAAAGCCAGAAACTAAAGCCCATTTCTCTGGGCCTGCATGACCTCATAATGCCATTTGCTGCATATTCTGTCATCTGACACCTTGATCAAAGGAGCCACTGAGCTCCCCCAGACACAATGAAGCAGAGTGGAAAAGAGAAAGTTTCTGAAGTTTACAGGATTTTCTGAATGCCTCAGAAGCCATTCAGATAGCCTCACATTCACCACATGGTTAGCAGAACTTAAGCGGTTAAGGAATGTCTATCTATTCATGCTTCATAATATCTCCAAGACATTTCCCTTATAACATTATCATGATTCTCCTGGAAGCAGATCTTTAGAGTTCTTCAAATAGAAAGGTTGCATCATTACCATTTATATAAAATATTTAAGGTTTCAAAACATGCATTTATCTTATCTGATTCTTACAATAGCTCTATTAGGTAGGTGCTATTATTATCTCAATTTTACAGATGGAAAAAGAGACTAAGTGTAATGGGAATGTAAATTTTTAAGATCTTCCCTGCCCCTAGGCTAAAGAGCACCTGGAGCCTGGGGTGGGAGGCTTGTTTTTCAGTAGATACTTTTTGATTGGCCAGTGAGTCAATAAGGTTGTTACATTCTCTGAGCCAGGAGAAGGCTATATAAGCCCTGATGTGTAGCTTTGTTTTGGGGGCTCACTTTGAGAAGTGTTCTGTAATTTGATGAAACTCTGGGAAGCCGTTGTTGAGAGTCCCCTGACTTTGAAACCCAGATGTTGATTTGGTATGGATGTAATGGTTGGACAGTTTGGAAACTGTCTACTTGATCTGTTTCTCTGTCTTGATAATTCTCTCTGTATACTCTGAAGTTCGGGGTGCTGTCCTTTTCCCCCTGAACTAGGTAAATGATACATATTTGACTGATTAAAGTAAGCTTGTTAACCCATTTTGAGTTGCTTTCCTTTATCAAAGCAGATCCAAGAACCTGTGTTGGCAGCCACCCTGGGGACACTGGGGTAAGTCAGATGAAGAGATCGAGAAATGGCAGCTGCATGTCAAAATAGCCTTTGTTTGTCTTATCTGTTGTTTTCTCCTGATTTAGAATCATGCAGTGAATCAAACCCCAAAGAAATTTGGAAATATTTATTCTGAGGAGAATAAAAAACAGCGTGAGAAGATACTGCATTGCTTCCTCTATGTAGGTGTTGTCTAGTATCACAGTTGGGTTGTGTGGTGGTAATTATAGTAAGCATTTTAAAGGTAAATTGGAAAAGGAGAATGAAACTTACCTACCCATCTCCCAGCACGTTTGTATCCTACCCCCTGATTCTGGCTCTCGCAGCAGTTTTAATCATAGGGAATTCTAAGGGAGTACCACAGAAGAGAGTAAGTCACTAGATTCCCTTTAGCATGAACAACTATGTACAGTTATCCTGCCCACATTGTAACATTAGGGGCATGGTGCCCCAGCGATCTTGAAAATCTGCTTTTTCTTGAAAAAGTTTTTGACCCTCCCTTCATATCAGAGAAGAAAAATGAGTTATTATGGTATTAAAAGATAAAATATGTTGATATTATACAATACCATGCATATATTTTATGCATTTCTGAGTTTCTAAACTTTTTTTGTGTCATCTCTTGACCTTTGTGTATCTTCTGTGGCTTCTGCAAAACTCCCCCAAAATCTCCATTTAATTTCTTATGGCAACTTGCAATATATTGAAAATTGCAATGTGGAAGGGATAACTATATAATACTACATGGATATCGTCTTGAGGAAGGTCTTCTTTCAATTCTCAATGCAGTGGAAAGAACATTGTATTTGGAGTCAGAGTCCTGAATTCTATTCCTGACCTTGACACATTCTTCTTTACTTTCTGTGAAATGCATGGAAGTGATATTCATATATTATTAACTTAATTTGATGCTCTGCAACATAGGTATTTGATGCTCTGTAATTTAGTTAAGCCAAATTTCCTGGACCCGATTTCCTTATTTGCAAAATGAGGGCATTGGATTAGCTGACATCTAGTTCTAAATTTATGTTCCTCTGCCAGCTCACACATGTCAATCACTAATACTTTCTATCTCATAGTTTATGCTGGCTAATAATAATAATAAAAGAATAACACATTTTAAAATCTGGTGATTATACTTATTTCTCTTTATCCCTATTCATCGACGGGAAAAATAGGCATATTACTTGAAAGAACCCACTACATTTTCATAAAGGTGTTTGCAACCAATACTAAGTAATTTAATTGGCAAAATTAAGACAGGACTTACTGGATCTTCTTTTGTCTGCATGTGGAAATTTGTAAGGTTTGAGGCAGGAGAAAACAGTTTTTTAACTGGTTTGATAAACTTGTCTTTGGTTGGTACTACATCTTTTAACTGTTATCCTCTTTTTCTACTACCAGACCTTATATCCTGCTTTATCATTTTCAAGAGGAGTGAGAGGTTAACTCAATATCTTTTAGAAGGGGTATGTAGGTCAACAGGTTGAAAAGACTTTGAAAACTATACAAATCTTTGATAGTCACAGTGTTGTGTTGGAAACAGTGTATCTTATGTGTAAACTATCTTTGAATGAGATTCTGAAAATGGGACTTATCTAGGGGCAATGTTTTTTGTTTAGAAGGAATGAAAAAAAAAAAGAAAGACGACACTATCATCTTTGTTGTTTGGTATCCTATTTTTCCAGAAAAATACTGGGATAATATTCATCTTTAAGGTGTAATATTTGTGTAGAAATACCCTGGGTTCTTTAAGGATATGGAAAAGAAGGGAAATGAACAAAGAAATAAAGCAACCAATATGTTCTTGAACTGTGACTTCTAGCAGCTGCATTTTATAAACAAGCATCACATTTTGCTGGTATATCGAGGCCTATCCATTATGTGTGCAAACACAATCTGATTAGTATTTGTTATAAGCTTGTCTTGTCTGCTTTTATTACAGACATCACCTTCAGACGTGAGGCCACTGCAGCTATTAAATCAAGAATATTTAGCTATTATTTGTAATAAATGTCAGCAGGGCTGAACTGAAGCCAGCAGGAAATGTTCAGGGCAGAAAACACTCTGACATTCATTCATGCAAATTTGTACCACTGGTAGAATTAATCATAAAGGGTGAGGCTAGAACACATAATGCATTTATATTACTGGTTTGGCCAATTGTGGTTCTTTCTGAAAATGAGAGTTATAATGAGTAGGAAGCAATCTGCTAACAAATAGTCCCATGTGAAGTATAGGCAGTGAGATTAACTTTCAAAAGCAGACATGACTAAGTTTAAATTGACCCCTTCCCTTTACAAATCTCCCCCTTCTCAGGACGCTGTCATTTCTTAGTAGTGTTCTCTTTCCTTTTAAAGAAGGATGCTTATGTTTAACATGCATATCAAACTCTTTATTTTCTTCCTATCATAGAAAAAAACCTAAAGAGCTTTTCATATTCCCAGGCCTTGGACCTAGTTCACAGTATTAAAAAGACAAGGTTCTTATGTTACCCTGGTTTGAGGTGATGTTAGAACCTAGTTCATTGATGATTAAGAAATCATTGCATGCTGAAGAGGAGGAAATTTAAATCCGATTTTAATCTGTCACAGTGCAATTTCAGGTGAAATCCACATGACTGAATAATTTAGCCTAGCTAAAAGGAAACTGTAACACCATTTTCACAGAGTTGTCCCAGAACTAAGCATGAAGGAGTATCATTTAATTCTACACGTGAGTAAAGTTCATACCAGAAAAGAATTGGCCAAGTATTTAAATTTTTTTCCTGGAAATGTGAGAAAAACAGTATTACAGAATAAATGTTAATCTTTCTCATTTTCTTGATGCATAAAATTGTTCTTCACAAGGAAATGAGAACTGCTGAAAGGAGCTGACAGAGAAATTATAGGTGACTTTAGAAACAATGATCATTCCCACGGTGTCTCAATGCTATAATTTGAAAAAAAAAAAACATGGAGAGCAGGGGACCAAAATATGTTTCAAAAAGTTGGCCAAAAATTTTCTTTAAAATCACATGCCACCATTGACCAAAATATAAAGCAGAATCGTTTGAAATGTCTTATATGCTGAGGAGATCAGAGCAAAGCCAATTTTTTCTAAAACAAGATCATATCGTATTTTTGTCATGCTGGTTACATATGGTGTTTAGCATTCATTGTATTCTTTATATTTTTTTAAGGAGTTGAAGGAGGAGGTATATACCAGTTAAGTAAAGACAAGATCTTTCTGTTGAAATACATGGAGTTGTGTTTCTATATTAGCTGAGCTGGATGCTCTGTAACATGGATTATCAATCACTAGAATGAAGATGACGGGTAAGAATGATTTTTCACATGCTGAATGTTCATCACCACCAATGAATAATGTCATAAAAGAATGGGGATTCCCCAACTCTTTCTACTGTGGGCTTTTTTGCCATATTAAGATATACATTTACAATTTTTATAATACATTTTTCCCATTCCATAATCAGGTAATCTTTACCTCCAACTCAACTTCTGCCTCTGCTGCTTACTACCAAAGTGACTTTGGACAAGTCATTTAACTTCTCTATGTCTTAAATTCCTCATTTGTAAAATGAGAGAATTGAATTGTATGGCCCCTGAGGTAATTTCTAGTTCTACATCTATAATCCTATTACTGTGAACCCAAGCATTTTCTCTTTACTTCATTCAGTTGCTTTCATCTCCTCTCACACCTAAATTATTGCCCTTAATTTTCTGCAGTTTAGTTATCTCTATTCCCCGAGCTTTTTTTCACAGGATCCTGGGTCATAGAGCTAAAAGTGGACACTTGAAGAGGAGGGAATAAGTGTTTATATTGTGCCTACTATGTGCTAGACATTGTGGCAAGAACTTTACAATATTATCTCATTTGATCCCCATAACAACCCTGTGAGGTAGGTGCTATGATTATTCTCATTCTACAAATGAGGAAACTGAGTCTAACAGAGGTTATGTGATTTGTCTAGGTTATGTGATTTTGTGATACACAGCTATTAAATGTCTGAGGCTGAATTTGAACTTAATTATTCCTGATGCCAGGCCCAGTGCTCTATCTATCAAACAACCCACTTGCCTTAATAATGAACAATGAAAAATAATTTATTAAATTCATAAATGTGCAAAGCACTGTTCCGAACTTTGGAATACAAATAAAAATGCAATACAGTCTCCAATTTCTGAGAAATCATATTCTAATGGGAAGGGTGTGTGTTCATGCGTGCATGCGTGAGTGCGTATGTGTGTGTGTGTATGATAACACACATAGAAGGTTTCAGCTCCAAGTCAGATGGAAAGATCCCATCACCCTCACAATGTAGCAACAGAGTGCATCTTTTACAACATCTTTAATGCCATTTGAATGGCAAAATCATATCAGTTTCTTATGTTGAATCATTTGATACTGACAAAAGCTTTGATATTGAGATATTTCTTTTCTGTGTATTAGTAGCTGTGGCTACTGAGGAGATAGGGACTGCAAAACCTAGAGAGACGGTTGTCAGGCTGCATCTCTACAGGAAGGGCTTCCTAGGATAATGGCTTTGAGGTGTGGGCTGGAAGAAGGTTCTGTACTCTGGAGGGGAGAGTGCTATGACTACATGAGCTTATCTGCCCATTATTGGTCAGCAGTTGGTTTTGGTGGGGGCAAGCAGGGTAGGTTCCATTTCTACAGATATTTCTTTCCTTTATGATGACTACAAGGCCCAGGCTAGAAGGATCACTGGCGGTCTTGGGAACATTGTTACTCCCAAGACTTGGGTTCAGGATCCTGGTCTAAGAAGAAGGGATAGTTTAGCTGCTGCTGATTAGATAAAACATAAGGTTCAAAATACCAGACTAGGCAAATGGCCATAGGCTATTGGTGTTCAAAGGAGTTTTAAAAGTACTCTTTTCCAAATTATTTTACAGATGAGGAAACTGAAGTTAAGGTAGGGGAAACAAGATGTCAAAAAAGTAGTAGAGTTGACACTTCAATTTAGGGCTCCTACACAGAGTCTAATATACTTTCCATTATACCCCAAGGCCATTCAGCTTAATAATGTATCCTGTACTAGGAGTCAAAAGATTTAGGTTCTAGTTCTTGTTCTGAGACTTATACATTGAATAACTTTGGGCAAATCACCTTCCCCTTCTGGGTCTCATTTTCTGCATTTATAACAGAAGGAGGTTGGACTGTATAATCTTTAAGCTTCTTTACAGACACTGCTGGATGATTCATGATTTGATGATTTTAGATAATCTCTGACAGTGGTATTAAAGTACAGTTTTGGGAAGGAGGGGTGTATCATAATTTCTCTCCTTACCCATAATACTCCAAGATGAAGAGGCATACCGCTTAATAATATATTATTTAAGAATTTAATAAATAACTCTTAAACCTCATTATGTTCTTTACTTGAGCAACCATTCAGAATTGTGAACTTCATATGTTTAGGGTTGATCTTATAAAAAACAATTTCTCTATATTTTTTCTAAAATAGAAATTTAATTAAAAAAGAAATAACAAGAAGTATATGTAATTTTTAATTTATGTAATAAAACAAGCATTTCCTAGATGATTGCACATGAAATTGCAAATCTATTACATACAATTTGCTATTACTTTTAAATATATAATAAAGTTATCATGTAACTTTTGTTCTTTTTACTGCTGTAAATCGGATGTCAACTCTGTTCCACTGACCTTTCTATTCCTTAACCAGTACAAGACAATTTTGATAAATAGAGTCTTATAATATAGTTTAAGATTTGGTACTACTAAACTTCCTTCCTTTACATTTTTTATTAGTTTATTTGATATTCTTGACTTTTTGTTCTTCCAAATAAATTTTATTATTGTCTTTTCTAATTCAGAAAAATGATTTTTGGTAATTTAATTGTGCTGGCATCAAATATATAAATTAGCTTAGGTAAAATTGTCATTTTTATTATATTGATCCTGCCTACCCATGAACAATTAATATTTTTCCATTTATTTAAATCTGATTTCATTTGTACAATTTTTAAAAATATAATTTTGTTCATTTAGTTTTTGTGTTTGTTTTGGCAAGTGTACTCCCAGGTATTTTATACTATTTGGAGTCATTTTAAATGGGGTATCTCTTGCTATCTCTTCTTGTAGGATTTATATTCTGCCACTTTGCTAAAATTGTTAATTGTTTCAACTAGGTTTTTAGTTGAATATTTGGGATTTTACAAATATATCATCATATCATTTGCTGAAAGAGATAATTTTACTACTTCATTCCCTATTCTGATTCCTTCTATTTCTTTTTCTTCTCTTATTGCTATTGTTAGGATTTCCAATACAATATTGAATAATATTAGTGACAGTGGGCAACCTTGTTTCATACCTGATCTTACTGGGAAGGATTCTAGGTTATTCTTACTGGAAATAATGCTTGCTGATGTTTTAGATAAATGCTTTTTATCAATTTAAAGGAAAATCCATTTATACCTATACTTTCAAGTATTTTAATAGAAATGAGTGTTGTACTTTATCAGAAGCTTTTATGCATTTATTGATATAATCATGATTAAAAAAAATTTTATTGTTGATATAATGGAATTTGTACCTTAAAATGAAATTGTCAACATGGAAAAAAATTAAAATGTATAATAAAGGTACTAAAATTTGTTAGAAAAAACATTTAATATAAGAGATGAATATGAATGAATAAATGAAAAAAATATTAAATAGTATTTATTATGTATGGGAGAGAGAGCCTGGAATAGTGGATAGAGAGTTAACCTTTGGAAGATCATGAACAGCAGTCAGACAGAAAAAGATGGGATTAGATGTATTGAGATCTGTATCTCTGGAGAGAATAGCCACATTGATGAAATCATTGATTCACTAGAGAATTGAAACATCACAGTATGTATTGGAAGAGAATTTAGGAGTGGTTTTTTTTAACCTTGTTAGTCTAAAGTCATTTTCTTTGGATGTGGAAGTAGAGGTTATTATGTTTATTAAATTCAAGCTTATAACTCCCCTGCCTGATTCCCTCAAATGACAACCCAAAGTAGAATGCTTGTTGTTAAGAGGAATATGAATATGAAATTGTTGCCTGTTTTTATAGCACAGAAACCTCAGTTTGGGGGAGAGCTCAGATTTCTCTGGGTGATTTGATTATGGCCTGGTCATCCTATATGGCTGTAATTGAGGTCCTTAAATCTCTTTTTTTAACAATAGAAGGTGCAGTCAATATTCATTAGGAAGTGGACCTAAACACAATGTTGATTTTTACAAATTGCTCCTTAAGTTATGGTGGAAAGTAGTGACATACATAAACCTTACTGTCAGCGGGTGCTAATAGGATGCAATTAAAGTATTTTGCTCCTGGTTATTGTCACAGCTATTTGATTCAGTAGCTTTAGTTGTCCTGTGTTCCTTTGGGAAATTCTATGACATGGAAAACTTTTTTTAAAGTGAAAATTTAACTGGAGAAAATTCTCTTCATTGCCTAAGTGAAGAATATATTTCTGCCCTCCTGTGACAATCCAGTAACAATTCCCAAGGAGTGTCTAGAAATAATTCCAGGCCAATGTAGTGTAAATTGAAGTCCTACCACTTTGTGACATTGTGTACTTTTCTCAGTTATTTTTTTTAATCTGTAAAATCAAGATACTAAATTACTTCTAATATACTTTCCAGCCCTGAAATAGAGATGATTTTTAGGTATTATGTATTTTCACTTAAATACATGAATTTGAGACTTTATTTCAACATTGAAATTTGACTACAGCCTCAGATGCTAACTAGTACACCCAGGGATATATCAACAAATCATTTAATATACAAGCACTTTTAAGGTGCTCATTGTGTCCCCAGAACTATGGGAAGAACTGGAAATTCAAAGAAAAAATAGAATGAGGTCCTTCCCTCAAAGAGTTTACACTAGATCAGGAGAAGCAACATAAACATAAATAAATATATACAAATATAAGAAAAATAAATACAAGAGATTTTTGGGAATGGGCATGAGGAGCTGCTTAGAATCAGGTAGAAGGTGGTACTTGAGCTGAAAGCTGAAGGAAACAAATGATTCTGAGAGTCGGATGTGAATAGAGAGGGATCTATTTCAGGCCTGGGGGACAGCCAATGCAAAGACATGGAGGCTGGAGATGCAATGTCATGAAGAAGAGCAAAATTAGCTTGACTTGTGCCATGGAATTCAGGAAAGAGAATAATGTATAGTAAGGCTGGAAAGCATAGGTTGAAGCCAGTTTATGAAGGTCTTCAAATGACAGGGAGGTTCATCAGAATCTTTTTGATAGCTATGGGAAAGAGAGATTTTTTTGGTGAAGAGAATTGAGGCAGAAAAACCCATTAGGAGAGTATTACAATAGGTGAGAGATGGGCTTGAATTAATGTACTGACCAGAGAGGAGAGATCAGTTATGAGACATGCTGTGATAATAGAAATAAATGGTTTTGTGGGGTTATGGAGGGCAAATAAGTGGCACAGATAATGGAGAGTGGAATCAAGAAGAACCTGGAATCAAGAAGACCTGAGTTCAAATCCAGCTTCAGGCACTTACTCCCTGGGCAAGTTCATTTATTCTTGTTTGTCTCAGTTTCCTCATCTGTAAAATGAACCGGAAAAGGAAATGGCAAACTCCAATATTTTTGCCAAGAAAACCCCTAATGGGGTCGCAAAGTGTCAGACATGACTGAAAAATGACTCAGCAAGAACAAAGCAGTGAGGGAGAATTCAAAGTCAATAACAGGGCTGATTGGAAGGATGATGGTACCTACAGGAGTAGGGAAGTTTGGAAGGGGTATGGGATCAGAAAAAAAAGTGGAGTTGTTTTGGGCATGTCATTTTTGAGATGTCTGTAGGGTTAGACAGGAGCTTAAGAGATTCTCCAGGGTTGGATATATTGATCTGGCAATCATCTGCATGGAGATGTTAATCAAACCCATGGAAACTGATGAAATTGCGAAGTGAAAAAGTATGAAGGAAAAAGAGAAGTGGATCCAAAACAGAGCCTTGGGGTATGCTAATAATTAGGAGGTATGACTGAGTGATGAACCAGCAGAATTGATTGAGGGAGGAATGGTCACATTTGAAAACCCAGAGAAGACATAGTATCATGGAGGAGGCTTTGGTTAACAGTCTCAAATGTTGCAGAGAGGTCAAAAAGGATGAAGATTGAGAAAAAGGCCATCAGATTTGGCACTTGAGAGATCATTGGTAGCTTTGGAAAGAATAATGTCAGTTGAATCCTAAGATCAGAAGCCAGAGTGCAAAGGGTTGAAGAATAACAGGAGAGCAAATAGAGACAAGGAGAGTAAACAGCTTTATTTAAAAGGTGGTTGTGAAAGGCAGGTAAGATATAGGATGATAGCTTGAGATGATGGTAGTGTTTAGGAGTTTTTCATTTTTTTAAGGTTGAAGGGGACCTAGACATTTTTTTGTCAGCAGCAGCAGAGAAGGAACTACAAGACAGAGATTAAAGATTAGAGTAGGTATGGAGGATGATTGTGGGGACAATTTGCTAAGGAAGATGGGAAGGAATGAGATCAATAGTATATATAGTGAGATTTTTCTCCACAGAGAAAAGGGCCATCACTTTATTAATGATTGGAGTAAAGGAAAAGGGAATGGAGGATGATGTCAAAGGGTTGTGAGATGTAGGGCTGAGAAGAGAGTACTAACAATGAATAATCTTTATTTTCTTAGTACAGTATTTGGCCAGATTCTCAGTTAGGTGGGGAGGAGGACATGAGGAAAGTTTGAGGAAATGAGAGGAAGTTTAGAATAGTCCTTATGAGTATTGGGAAAGAGAATCAATTAGAGGATCAATTTAATATATGAAATCAACAAAAACGGAAACAATTTTTTTTTGTCAAATCACTTACATTTGAAAATATTCTTTGCAACTGAGTCCTCCCTCCCTCCTTTCCTCCCTTCCTTCACTTCCTCCCTTATTTTTCTTCCTTCACTTCTTCCCTTGCTTTTCCTTTCTTCCTCCTTTGCTTTTCCTTCTTTCATTCATTCCTTTGTTTGTTCATTCATTTTTCCTTCCTTTACTTTTCCCCTTATTTTTCCCTCCTTCACTTCTCCCTTTACTTTTCCTTCCTTGGTTTCTTTCTTCCTTTCCTCCTCCCTCCTTCCTTCCTTCCTTTGTTCCTTCCTTCCTTCTTTTACTTCCTCCCTTGCTTTTCCTTCCTTTGTTCCTCCATTTATTCCTTTGTTAATTCCTTCATTCATTCCTTTGCTTGTTCATTCCTTCATTTCTTCTCTATTGCATCTCAGAACCAGAATTCTATCAATGTACAAACCTCAGCCTCCTCAACAATAGTGACTACAGGATGTACCATCACTTGCAGCAAAGGTTGGTATTTTCAAAAGACCATATACTTTGGTGCTAGGCATATGTATTTCTCATTTCTATCTACTTAGTACAGATTGTGTCATATTGTACCTTGTTTGTGTTGTTATATATTTAATTGGAAGATTCCATGGAATTATTGTTTTTACTAGGAATTGTGACTGTAAAAAAGATGTTTGAAAAAGAAATGGTTTCATTGCTCTTAACATTTATATGGGTCTTTGCATCCAAAATAATAAAGATGATAAAAATGTTGCATTTCTGTCAGTCAGTAGATATTTGTTGAGTTCTTATAATACGTAGCATGGGGTAATGGATAGGAAGTGACTTTGAAGTTAGGAAGACTTATGTTCAAGTTCTGGCTCTGACATATTTTGATTTGTGATCCTAGGCGAGTGACTTAACTTCTCAGTACTTTCAAGAAACTTTTTAAGATTCCAAGTTGAATAGATGCCAATTTCCATTGGTAGAGGAAGTTCCTCATTATATTGATGCAATCATAGGTACAGTGTCTGTATCACAATATGCAGACCAACATACAGGGAACTTTTTCATTTTCACATATTGTGGAGCAATAGATGCAGTGCTGGACTTGGCATTAATAAGATATGAATTCACATTCCACCACTGACACTTACTAGCTGTGTTAACCTAGATGAGTCACTTAACTTACCTGATCCTTAAGCAAGTCCCCTAAGACTATCTACTAAGTTATAAAAGGATTCTTACTAGCATGGATAGAGACAGTTGCCCAGTGATGAAAGTATAGACTAATTGACTTATGTTTTTTCTTGTTTACCCCAAAGAGAGTCTGTACTGATGCTGAAATCACTTACTTGTTTATGTCCCCAAGAAGTATCCACTTCTCTGATTCTGGCCAGGAACATAAGCAGATAAAAATTAATATTCTATATTCAGAAAACTTGGGAGTGACTACAAGTTCTGAAGTAATATCAAAGAACAGTTTTAATGTGAGTCCTTTAAATAATAAAATTAGAATAAAATGTTCCAATTTTCCACTACATAATAATTCCAATATAATAATTTCCACTACATAATAATTGCATTTTCCAAAGAAAATTAATTTAAATGGTCATCACCCCTTTGTAAGTTTCTAAAGATTTTTTTCCTTTCTTAGGTGTTATAAAATATAAGAAGAAGATTCATTAAATCTATAGATATACAGAATGTCAGATATTGAAATGATCTTTGCAGACATTGAGGCTAAATCCTTCATTCCACAGATGGGGAAACTGGGGATCATAGAGAGAATATGACAGTCAAAGTCACATAATTATTCAGTAGCAGATATTCAGTCTCCTGGATTCTGGTCCAATGTTCTTTCTCCAAGTAATGGGTAACTTAGTTGACCTTTCTTTATTCTAGCCCCATTATGCTGTGTTATACTGTTAAAAAGCAACTAAAAGGCATAATGACTTTTGATTTGATTACTCTTTATACAAACTGTTAGAACAGTTGATATTAGGCAATACTAACACAGGTCAGCACATTTAAGCATCAGCAATGACTTTTTAAAGAGTAGTTGCTTAATTTTGAATGAAATGATAAATAGGAGGTGTAAGGATAAAGGATAAAAATGCGAAACCATGTAATTAGGTAGTTTATTTAAACACACAGGATGAGAGGTACAGATGGCTTGTATTAACCAAAGCAAAGAGGAAAATAAGGAAAACAGGAGTGTAAAACTAGGAGGGACAAGTGATGACTGACTAACTTTCAGGACCTAAAAACATTAGTACTAAGTGAGCACAGAAAGTAGAAGATATTAAATATATCTTTTTAATTAGGATGCCAAGTCAACTGGAGGAGGTAGGCCCCAAAACAAGTATACAGTTCTATTCACCAATAAATCCATATCTGTCCCTAATGTCTGTATAAAAATATTTGTCAAGATATGCTAAATAGGAAGGATGAGTGACAATGTCATATACTAGAATGAATGGGTTGATACACACTGCAAATGGACTAATGTGTCATTTCTTTTTCCCTCTAATTTGCTATAACATAAGTTTTCCTTTTCTCTTATCGTTTCTTCTCCCCCCACCCCCACACACACCAAGGGGAAAAATCCCATTGCCTTGTACATATTAAAATCTGTGATCTCATCAATATGGATGTTCCACTGATGGATGATTGCTATAGTTTTTCATT
The DNA here is from genome assembly GCF_028583685.1 of Petaurus breviceps papuanus. Taxonomy (NCBI): domain Eukaryota; kingdom Metazoa; phylum Chordata; class Mammalia; order Diprotodontia; family Petauridae; genus Petaurus; species Petaurus breviceps. The sequence continues at coordinate 4,532,723 of NW_027185793.1, forward strand.
CAAAATCACAGCATAATCTTGACAGTCATGTTTTATTCATTTGGATCATTAGGTCAAATCCTTTTGAATAGTTATTCATTTTGTTAAGGAGGTTCTACAATAATTTAAGGTTTGATGCCATTAGCACAATTTCTTATGCCTATGTAAGCATGGAGGACCTTACTACTTATAGGGAATTCCCCTTCAACATGGATTCTGCTTGATTTTTCTTATGAGTGTGGGAACTATTTCAGCAGAGATACATCTTGATTTATGTCTTGACTAATATTAATGATCAGATGATTATTGAATAGAGTTTTCTCTGTTATTATATCTTTCAAGTAATCTTATGTAATTTTGATATATACATTTGAGCCCCCTTATTAGAAGAAAGCATATATATATATATATATATATACACACATACATATACACATATATGTGCTTTTTGGAGGGGGGGGAAGCCCAAGGTCACATGGCTAGTTTTTTGTTGTGTCTGAGTATGGATTTGAACTCAGGTCCTCCTGACTCCAGGGCTGGTGTTCTATTCACTGTGCCACCTAGCTACCTCTAGAAGAAAGCCTTTAAAGTAGCATTTTGCTGTACTTCAGCTATTGGCTACTACTAAGAGAGATGTTCTTTTGACACTGTATTTTCATCTCCCACTATATATGTCCCCTGAGAGAAAGTGATGGGCTAGGCTGATGACTTCCATCTGTCCCAAAGTGAAGTCTCCCTGTGAAAGGAGATTCTGTCTTCTACTCTGCCTACCTGATCTCAAGCCTCAGGTAAAAAGAGGAGGGAGACCTTTCTTGGACCCCACCTCCTGCTATAATTGTCCCCTAAGAGAAGACTGTTAAGAGACTGGGGAAGCAACTTCCATCTGTACCAGCACAAGGCAACTTCTACCTCCTGTTGGTAACCTGATCTCCCATCCACATTATAGACACTTATAGGTCATTATTCAAACCCCATTTTCCATCACTCCATCTGATTCCTTATTCTCATCTTCCTCAACTTTCCCACTCCAAAGTTTCAACCAAATGCCACCTATCCCATCTCCTGAGTGCTCTGGTTTGCCTATTCCATACTCAACAAACTTCCTTTCATCCCAGTCTTTTCCCCTCTTCATCTTTTCATGTAGCTATTACTAAAACCTGTCTTCCACCAGATGTCACAGCTCCCCTGGCTACCCTTTCCAGTACTGGCTATGCCTTTTCTCATTTCCCTCTGCCAAGGCGGGGGAGTTGAAATATTCCTTATTTCCCTTTGGTACTTCCATGTTCTCCTTCTTTCTTCATTACTCAGTAACCTTACCTCCTTTGAGGTTCATGTAATTCATATCTACCATCTAGACAAAATACTGGTAGCTGTTCAGTTCTTCGACCTACTCATTTCCATGCCTACTTTCCATCCCACCTCAGCCATATACAAAGATAATTATACCCTCGATCTTGCTATCTTTCACAAATGTACCACTTCCATGTTCATAAATTCTGAAATCCCTTTATTTGACCATGATTTATTAACTTTCCAACTCTTTCTCTGCCTTCCTTACCAAACATTACTTCTCCTCCACACTGTGACCTTCAATCCTTTGACACCTTAGTTCTTTCTCAGTCCATCACCTCTGTACTAACCACTATCTCCTATTTTTCCCATCTTAATCCCCTGGTTAACCAGTTCAACTCTGCATTGTTCTCTTCTCTTGAATCCCTAGTTCAGTTCAGTTCCGTTGTTTTTCAGTCATGTCAGACTCCTCATGACTCCTCATGGCCCCATTTGGGGATTTCTTGGCAAAGATACTAGAGTTTGACATTTCCTTCTCCAGCTCATCTTACAGATGAGGAAACTGAGGTAAACAAGGTTAAGTGACTTGCTCAGGGTCACACAACTAGTAAGTATCTGAGGCTAGACTTGAACTCAGGAAGATGAGTCTTCCTGAGTACAGGCCTGGCACTCTATCCACCATATCACCTAGCTGCCCTGAGTCTCTAGTCCCCTTATCATATTATCAATTGGTCCCTGCCAAACTTAGCCTTGGATCACTCCCACCAATCTATAGCCTTCACTCCTACATACATGCTGCTGAATGAAGATGGAGAAAATCAAAACAACCATTCAAAAATTGTTCTACTACAAATACGTGTTACACAATATCAAATGTTCCTCATTTTTTGTTAGTCACTCTTATGTCTCCATTATCACGTCACATCCCACTCTATGCAGTAGCTTTTCCAAACTTTTTCATGCCTCTTCAAACTTTCCATAGCTTCTGTCCTCTCATCTCTGCTGAGAACCTAGCCTCATCATTACAGAAACAATTAAAGCCATTTGCTATTGAGAGAACCAAACCAACTCCGTTTTGTATCATTATTGACATTTTGTACAGCTGCTAGAGTTTTGTTAAGTTTTCTTGTAAGTCATATAATTTCAGGGAAATAACTTATTATTGTGTTGCTGTTTTGAAGGATGCAGTGGATACAAGCAATCAGAATCTCTGAACTCTGCAAAGTTACTAAATCTAAAAATATGAACTAATTGAATTAACTAATGAAAATAATAATTGTGCTTTAATATATTAAAAAAAAAACCTTTGTAAATCTCTCTTTGGGGTCTTTGTTTCTACTGAGGGACCCTGGACCTGATTTGTTCTGCAATTGTGAACCTTCGTAATAAATCTCATAGCTTGGACTTGGTTTCCCCAGTTATTACAAAACCATCTGTGACACTATGATCTCCCTTTTGCCTTTTCCTAATCTCCTATCATTTAGAATGATGTCTCCTTTCATTACCTTTTTTACCCATTTCATGTGAAATGGTAGTCTTACTCCTTACAAAGCCTAACCATTTTAGGTCCAAGAACAATCCCATTCCATCATGTCTCCTCCAACAAAGCAACTTTTCTATCATTCCCACTTATTTTCAGTCTTTCCCTGTCTAGTGGGTCCTTGTATATTATCTATAAACATGTCCAAAACTCCCCCATCCTCAAAAACCCCTTACTTTATCCTTCCTTTTCTATTAAATATCATCCTATATCTCTTCTGCCTTTTGTGGCTAAATTTTTTTAAAAGACCATCTATAAGAGGTAGCACCATTTCCTTCTCATTCTCTTATTAATCCCTTATAATCTACTTTTGACTTCGTCATTCCACTAAAACTTCTCTCTGCAAAGTTAACGATGATTTCTTTTAATTGCCAAATCTAGCATGAGATTCTTTTCTCAATCTTTATTCTTCTCAGACTCTCTGCAGCCTTTGACACTATTGTTCACCCTCTTCTCTTTTCTCTAAGGCTTTTGAGACACCACTTTCTCCTGGTTCTCTTCTACCTATCTGACCAAACTATTCAGTTTCTTTTGATCACATCCTCTAAAAATAGGTGTCCCATAGCGTTCTGCACTGGACCTTATTCTCTTCTCTCTCTATATTACTTTACTTGGTCATCTCATCAACCTTCATAGGTTTAATTACCCTCTCTATGCTGATAATTCTCAAATCTAACTATTCTGACCAATACCTCTCTACTGACCTCCAGTATTGCATCTCTAATTGCCTTTCATACACTTTGAACAGAATGTCCAGTAGACATATTAAACTCAAGGCAAAAATTGAAGTTGTTACTCTTCCTCCTAAACACACCCCTTTCCCTATCACTGTAGAGGAAAAAGACATCCCCTCAGTCCCTCAGGCATATAACACAGGCCTCATCCTTAACTCCTTACTATCTCTCCTCCCTACCCCCCATGTCTGATCTGTTGCTGATTTCATTTTTCAAACATCTCAAATATTCTCACTTCTCTGACACTGCCACCACTCTGGTGCAAACCCTTATAAGCAACCTCAGGTCTGCACTATTGCAATAGCTTACTGGTGGGTCTGCCTGCTTTAAGTGTCTTCTCACTTCAATCAGTGCACTAAAGTGAGTATCCTAAAGTGCTGGTCCAATCATGCCACCACTCCATCCCCCCTCCCCACTTAATAAACACAAGTGGCTCCCTATTGAATCTAGAATTAAATACAAATGCAGTATTTGACATTCAAAGCACTTCATAACCTAGCTCCTTTCTACCTCTCCAGTCTTCTTAAGCTTACTCCTTGCCCGATGTGGTTTAGTGACACATTGTTTTTCCACAAACAAGATACTTTATCTCTTGTCTCTAGGCATTTTTTTCTGACCATCTCCAATGCTTGGAATGCTTTCTTTCCTCATCTCTGTCTTTTGGCTTTCCAGGTTCCTTCAAGGCACAACTAAAATCTTATCTTCTATAGTAAGCTTTTCCCAACCTCTCTTAATTCTAGTATCTTCTCTCTCTTAATTATTTCCTATTTATCTTATATAAAGCTTCTTTGTGTATGTTTGTTTCCTTATTGTCTCCCAATTAGATTGTGAGCTCCTGGAGGGCTAGGACTGTCTTTTGCCTCTTTTTACATTTCCACCACTTAGCATGGTACTTGGCACATAGCAATCACTTGAATGTTTATTGATTGACTCCTGAGTTAAATACTTGCTTATATAAAGTGAAAAAAAATAAGTTTATTTGAATCTTGTATCTTGACATTTTTTATTCAGTTGTGTGATGGTAAAAATGCATTCTGTTGTAGGATGTCATTCACAAAAGTCCTATTTCCTAAAATCTTAATCAGGGATACCCTCAATGTGTCTAGAGATGATTATAGTAAAAATGTTACACAGATAGGTAAGTAGGAATTTAGATTGGCAGTTGTAGGTGTTCTTTTAATTTACTTTTTTGGCATTAATATGACTCAAGTTTCCTCCCCCCATACTTTTAGTATCTTCTCCTTAAAATACTTTATGAATTGATTCTCTAATATTTTGATTATTTAATCTCTAAAAGGGATCTCTTCTAAGTATAATTAGCCTAGTCCAGCTGAATTTCTTGTTTTTATTTCCTCTAGTATTATTTTTTTACTTCAGTGTGATTCAGTGGAAATGGTGTTGAATTCATAGTCAGAGAGCCTAAGGTCAAATAGCTCTGAAACTTGCTACTTGTATGACCTTTGGCAAATTACTTAACTTCACTGGGTCTCAGTTTCTCTGTAAAATGAGAGGATTGGAATAGATGACTTATGGTTTCTTTCAAAATGGGACAGTGATTTTTAGAGTTCAAATCTGGTGATTCCATTGTCTTTGATGATGAAATGAATGTTATAAAATGTTTTGCAGATCTTTTCCATCTTTCTTCAAAGGTCTTTGTTACACTGCCATTCTTAGATGCTACTAGAATGATTTGATTTATGTCATTTATGCCACATATACTTTATATTGGTTTTAGTCTCTAGTTCTTTCTTTTGTGAGGGATGCTTCACATAATCTTTCACCATTCTTAGGTTAAGTTTTACAAATGAGTAATCTAAATATGTGCTATTCTTGACTGCCATATCTCTTGACAACTAAGTCTGATCTTTACCAAGGTAATTTGGGGGCTCTTTTGGTCTTCTCACAATGACAATTAATTTATATTGGTTATTTCTTTTCATTTAAATATAGTCTAGTTAAATTTTTTTGAGGGGGGAATGCAAGGCATTTGGGAATAAGTGACTTGCCCACTAGTAAGTGTAAAGTGTCTGAGGCCATTTTTGAACTCAGATTCTCCTGACCCCAGGGCTGGTGCTCTATTCACTATGCCACCTCACTGTCCCTAGCCTAGGTAATTTTTTATGACATTATTTGGTTTTCAGTCCTTTTTGCAATGTTCATGTATAAACATGAGACTTCTGTATAATTTAAAATTATTTGACCTTTCTTATTGCTTATTCCTGATTCATATTTTGACATATTTTTGTAATTTTTCCCAATTTTCACTTTTATATTTCACCATATATCAAAGTATAATAATTTAATCTGGACAGTTGTATAAAAGTTTTAATAGAATTTCATTATATAGAATTTCATTCTAAACAATAGATTGTGATACATGAGCTGTAATTCTTTTTCCTGTTGATCTTTCTGCAAACACTTATCATGAACACTGAATTTCAGATGATAAAATGTCTCAAGAAGTGGGTTTTTTGTTGATTTTAGATCTATTTTTTTTAAAAAATCACTTCTGCAAATTCCTTTATCTGCATCTCCAAAAAGAATATGTCAGCCGGAGGCAGGTCCAGAAGGGGCCTGATCAACTCAGAGGGCAAGACTTCCCACCAATCACAAGGGCCACTACCAGGCTTATCACCAAAGAACTGGGACTGGAAAGAGCAAGGTAAGAAGCAAATACAAGGGCCCCTGTTCTGGACAGCAGACACTCCTGGGGCTACCACTTCGTAGACCAGAAATTAAAAAAAAAAAAGCCCCTTTCAGGACCTCCAAAGACCAAGATGACAGAGTGAACCTCACTTGCTCCAAACCCCCCCTCTGACCCTGAAAACAAAGGAACTCCTGCCCCAGGGCAAAACCCTCTACAGTAAAGGCTTGGGATCCTGGAGGAAGGGCGTGGCTAGGACCCTGATTCAAAATGGGTAGAAAGCAGACTACAAAGACTCTGGAGTCCTACTATCCTTAGAGGGAGAAACCAACCTCAGAGGGGGACAATGTGGACTCCACACCCAAAGCTGAAACTTCAACAGGGAATGGGTCCCAAGCACAGAAAGCCCTCCTAGATGAGATTAAAAGGAACTTTGAAAACAAATTGAGAGAGATAGAAGACAAAATGAAGAATTCTCTCAAAACCAAAATAGCAGAATTAGAAAAACATTATAATGAGGAAAACATCTCTCTAAAAAGAAAAGTGTATGATATGGAAAAGGAGCTCCAAAAATTAACCAAGGAAAATGATTTGCTAAAAACTAGAATTAACCAAATGGAAACAAATAACTCTACAAAGAACCAAGAATTAGTCAAGCAAAACAAAAAGAATGAAAAATTAGAAAAATAGGTAAAATACCTCAAAGAAAAAATAACTGACCTGGAAAACAGATCCAGGAGAGATAATCTGAGAATCATAGGCCTACAAGAAAATTATGATGAAAAAATGAGCCTGGACAACATTCTCCAAGAGCTCGTTAAGGAAAATTGCCCTGAGATACTAGAACCTGAGGGTAAAATAGAAATCGAGAGAATCCACCACACACCTGCTGAAAGAGATCCCAAACTGAAACGTCCTCGAAATGTTGTGGCCAAACTCCAGAACTACCAGATAAAAGAGAAAATACTTCAAGCGGCCAGAAAGAAACAATTCAAATATCGAGGGTCCACAGTGAGGATTGCACAGGATTTGGCAGCCTCTACACTGAAAGATCCGAGGCAGTGGAATTAAATTTTCCAGAGGGCAAAAGAGCTCGGGTTACAACGAAGGATCACATACCCCGTGAGACTGAGCATATTCTTCCAGGCAAAGAGATGGTCATTCAACGATATAACAGAGTTCCAGACCTTCTTGATAAAAAAGCCAGAACTCAATGGAAAATTCAACCTCCAATTATGAGATGCAACAGTGACTTAGAAAGGTAAACAAGGAGAACACACACACAAACTGCTATTTGATAAGAGCAAACTGGTTATAGACAAGTAGGGGGTATGAGTATAAAATACACAAAATGATTAAAAAAATCTTCTTAAGGGCTACAAAGGGACTGCAATGGAAGAAAGGGAACGGATGAAGTGGAAAAGGATAAATTATGCCACACATAGAGGCATAAAAACTGTATAGCAGAGGAAAAAATGGGAGGGAGTTGGGAAGCATATTAGCTTTTCCCTCATTGGTTCTGGTACAAGGAGGGAATAACAACCAGTTAAGCATAGGACTCTATGGAGAAGAAAGGCAAAAAGTATCATTTTAGAGGGAAAGAGGGGAGGGAGAGGAGCTTCACATGAGACTTGTTCCTGTCACTCTTGGTGCAAAGAAGAAATAACATACTTAATTAAAATATCCTACAGGCAGTAGGAGGGGGAAAGGGTTATGAAAGGGGGGTGGGAGTGGTTTGTAGGGAGGGAAGAAGTAAGGGGAAAGGGGAGGAAAAGGGAGGGGAGCTCATAAGGGAACACTGAGGGAGGCAGTGGTCAAAAGGGAAATATGAATATTAATAGGGGTAGGAATAGGATGGAGGGAAAGAAACAGATAACAATCATAACTGTAAATGTGAATGGAATGAACTCTCCCATAAAACGGAGATGGATAGCAGAATGGATTAGAAATCATAATCCTACAATATGCTGTTTACAAGAAACACATCTGAAACAGAGGGATACACACAAGGTAAAGCTAAAAGTTTGGAGTAAAATATATCATGCCTCAGCTAAAGTAAAAAAGCAGGGGTAGCAATCCTTATCTCAGATAAAGGAAAAGCAAAAATTGACCTAATTAAAAGAGAGAAGGAAGGAAACTATATCCTGTTAAAATGCACCATCGAGAATGAAGCAATATCATTACTTAACATATATGCACCAAGTGGTGTAGCATCCAAATTCCTAGAGGAGAAGGTAAAGGAATTAGAGGAAGAAATAGAGAGCAAAACTATACTAGTGGGAGACCTTAATCTCCTCCTCTCTGAACTTGATAAATCCAACCTCAAAATAAACAAGAAAGAAGTTAAGGAGGTGAACAGGATTTTAGAGAGGATAGGTATGATAGATCTTGGAGAAAACTGAATGGGGATAAAAATGAATATACTTTTTTCTCAGTGGTTCATGAAAAATTTACGATGTTCTAGGGCATAAAAAACTCACAATTCTATGCAGTAAGGCAGAAGTATTAAACGCATCATTCTCAGATTATGATGCAATAAAAGTCATGTGCAATAAAGGGCCATGAAAAGACAGACTAAAAACTAATTGGAAATTAAACCATTTAATCCTAAAGAATGAGTGAGTCAAACAAGAAATTATACAAACAATCAGTAATTTCATTCAAGAGAATGATAATAATGAGACAACATACCAAAATTTGTGGGATACATTAAAGGCAGTTCTTAAGGGAAGTTTTATATCCCTGAGTGCATACATGATTAAATTAGAGAAAAGGGAGCTCAACAAATTGGGCATGCAATTAAAAAAATCTAGAAAAAGAACAAATTCAAAATCCCCAATTAAATACTAAATTAGAAATATTGAAAACCAAAGGAGAGATTAATAAAATGGAAATTAATAAAACTATTGAATTAATAAATAAAACTAAGAGCTGGTTTTGTGAAAAAACCAACAAAATTGATAGACAGTCAATATAAAAAAAGAAAGAAGAAAACCAAATTATGAGTATCAAAAATGAAAAGGGTGAATCTACCTCCAATGAACAGGAAATCAAAACAATAATTAGTAATTATTTTCCCCAATTGTATGCACATAAATTTGACAATCTTAGGGAAATGGATGAATATTTACAAACATAAAAGTTGCCCAGATTAACTGAAGAGGAAGTAATTTACTTAAATAATCCCATCTCAGAAAAAGAAATTGAACAAGCCATCAGTCAACTCCCGAGGAAAAAATCTCCAGGGCCAGATGTATTCACTAGTGAATTCTACCAAACATTTAAAGAACAATTGATTCCAATACACTACAAGCTATTTGGGAATTTCAGTGAAGAAGGAGTCCTACCAAATTCTTTTTATGACACAAATATAGTACTGATACCAAAATCAGGAAGAGATAAAACAGAGAAAGAAAATTATATACCAATCTCCCTCATGAATATAGATGCAAAAATTCTAAATAAAATACTAGCAAAAAGATGACAACAACTTATCTCAAGAATAATACACTTTGATCAGGTAGGTTTCATTCCAGGAATGCAAGGATGGTGTAATATTAGGAAAACCATCAGTATAATTGATCATATCAACAATAAAACTAGCAGAAACCACATGATCATCTCAATAGATGCAGAAAAGGCTTTTGACAAAATACAACATCCATTCCTATTAAAAACATTAGAAAGTGTAGGAATAAATGGAGCCTTCCTTAAAATAATAGGCAGCATCTATTTAAAGCCATCAGCAAGTATTATATGTAACAGGGAGAAGCTAGAAGCATTTCCCATAAGATCAGGGGTGAAACAAGGGTGTCCACTATCACCCCTCTTATTCAATCTGGTACTAGAAATTTTAACAGTAGCAATTAGAGAAGAAAAAGAAATCAAAGGAATCAAATTAGGCAAAGAAGAGACCAAGTTATAACTCTTTGCAGATGATATGATGATATACTTAGAGAATCCTAGAGAATCAAGTAAAAAACTACTTGAGACAAGAAATAAATTTAGCAAAGTTGCAGGATATAAAATAAACCCACATAAATCTTTGGCATTCCTATATATTTACAATAAATTCAACAGCAAGAGATAGAAAGAGAAATCCCATTTAAAGTTACTGAGGCCATTATAAAATGTTTGGGAATCCACCTGCCAAGACAAACCCAGGACCTATATGACCACAACTACAAAGTACTTTTCACACAAATAAAGTCAGATCTAACTAATTGGAAAAATATCAATTGCTCATGGCTGGGTCGAGATAATAAAATAAAAATGACAATTTTCCCTAAATTAAATTGTATATTTAGTGCCATACCAATCAATTTACCAAAAAACTACTTTACAGAGCTAGAAAAAATAGTACCAAAATTCATTTCGAAGAATAAACGGTCCAGAATATCAAGGGGATTAATGAAAAGAAATGCTAGGGAAGGTGTACTAGCTATACCAGATTTCAATCTGTATTATAAAGCAGCAGTCATCACAACTACTTGGTACTGGCTGAGAAATAGAGGAGTGGATCAATGGAATAAAATAGGCACACGAGATTCAGAAGTCAATGACTATAGTAATCTATTGTTTGATAAACCCCAAGAGCCTGGTTTTTGGTATAAGAACTCATTATTTGACAAAAACTGCTGGGGAAACTGGAATATAGTATGGCAGAAACTGGGCATAGACCATTATCTATCATTATCATAGACCGTTATCTACCATTAACACCATATATCAAAATCAAGTCTACATAGGTGCATGATCTATGTATAAAGGTTGATACTGTAAGCAGTCTCCTAAAACAAGGAATAGTTTACCTATCAGACTTGTGCAGAGGGAAAGACTTTATGACTGAACAAGAATTAGAGAACATTATAAAATGTAAAATGGATAATTTTGACTACATGAAATTGAAAAGCTTCTTTACAAACAAAGCCAATGTAACTAAGATTAAGAGGTAGGTGGGAAATTGGGAAAGAATTTTTACAACCTATGTCTCTGACAAAGGACTCATTTCTAAAATATACAGAGAATTGACCCAAATTTATAAGAATAGAAGTCATTCTCCAATTGATCAATGGTCAAAGGATATGAACAGGCAGTTTTCAGAGGAAGAAATTCTCTTGGTTATGGGTTTCCAGGTAATAACATATCACTCTAGTGGGGGATGGGGAAGGTCAAGAATTTTTCCTCTGCCTTGGTGTCATGGAGATCCCAGAAATGTGGAATTTAGTTCTGGAGGCTGTAATTAGGTAAAATTCTAGTTTCCTGGTGACTCCTGCTTCTTTCATATTTCCTGTTCATGAGTGGATGATCTTATGGATTTGAAAGGGTTGTCTCTATGAGTGGCTTTGAATAGTCATCAAACTGGTTTGCCAATACTACACTAAACTCATTGTTGTGTATCATTCATTCCTGCCAAAAGTATTATTACTGGCCTATTTTGGGGGTGGACATGATATTCATATTTAGAGAATTTTAGCCTCTCAATCAAAATACTTTTAAGCATTGCTTAGGGGGAACTTTGTGTGGGTTGGAGCTGGTGCCATAATCATTTTCTAGCTATGGACCCCCCTTGTCAATATAGAGAATTATCTTTTTATCTGTAAGATTTATCTGAATTTCTCTGCCTTTCATGTTATTATACTTTCTCTTCACTACATTAGGACTGAATGAGCTGTAAATGGAATTATATGAAGCACTGGAAGGGAAGGTTATAGAGGAGGAAAGATATGGGGGAGCAGATGGTGATAAGTCTCACGGCTGTGTCCACTAATGATTTGTTCAGTCTTCCAGGTGGCCAACCTGATCATCAGTATCACTATTAATATGGTGACTTGTGTGCTCCATGAACTTGCTCCTCCAGCTGTTATTACCTTTGTCATAACTACTAGTATGTTTATTGACACTACGACAATGCAAGATGTTGGTTGTCTTTACATGATTTCCTAGATTTAAAAAAATGTTCTTTGAAAAGTAAATTAGACCCATTTATTTTCTTTCTTGGAAGCAAATGTTTTATTTTACTTTGACAATAGAGAAACATATAAGGCAAGTATGTTCACAGGATCAGAGATTTAGAGTTGGAAAGGACCTCAGGGATCACTTGCTCCTGTACCCTCATTGTAGAAATCTGTAAAGATGGGGAGTCTAAAGTCCAAAGGGGTCAAAGGAAAAGCCATATTTTGAGTCCAAGCCCTCTTGATTCCAAATTCAAAGCTGGTTTCACTATCACATGCTGGCTGTCAGCAGTGTGTTACATAGAAAGTGATGGATCAAAGAATTCCTTTTTGCTTCTACCAATACTAAATGCCTTATCACCTTTTCTCTGCTGGGTGAGATGAACTGGGATTGTTGTGTAGCAATTAGGAGTAGGTTTTCTGGGTATGTTGTGTTCTGCAGCAATTACAGATAGTCAAAGTCTCTTTTTGACTCTGGGGGCAAAAATCATATTTCCTAATTGGGATTCAGAATTGTCTACAGATTTTTTTTGCAGGTGTTCCCCAGTGTGAGTTCCTTCCTATTTTTTTCTTGCTGCTTCCCTGCTTTTTGTCTAGTTCTTTTGGTCCCCTTTGAGTTGTTGCTGCTGTTTTCACTCTTTCTCCCACGTGTTTAAAACCCTGACTCTGACTTAACTTTGCCCCCTCTTATTCCTTGCACATGGAAATATCTCCTTGTGCTACTTACCACTTTTTAAAAATCCCTCTTCAAAACCCACTGATAGGAAATTATTTCATTGGATAAAATAAGTAGCTCTCTTGGTAGAAGTTGATGGGTTAGATAAAAGAACTATACAACAATTGAAACATGGATTTCCTTTATCCCTAACGTGAACTGTCTACTGTATGGCTCATCTATTACACATCTGTCCTGAAAAATAAAATGAGACCACAGCCAGGAAGAAATTACATTGACTAGAAGGAACTAGGTCATCAGAAATAAAAAAAAAAAGTTAATAAAAATTTAAAAAGTAGAACCTACAAACTGACTTTTATTACATTATCCCATGAATTATAGTCAGATACATCATTCTGGTACATCTGACTCAACAAAATACAAGGTCTGTTGAAAATGTGTAAAAGTTGGGGCAGCCAGGTGACGCAGTGAATAAGAGTGCTGGCCCCAGCATTGGGAGACCTGGGATCGGTTCTGGCCTCATATACTTGGCACCCACACAAAATAATTGGCCGTGTAATCTTGAGCGAGTTACTTAACCCCAATTGCTTAAAAAATGTGTAAAAGTGGATAAATAAATCATGTCAATATATTATTTCTAGAAAAATTATAAGCAATGAAATCTCATACCATAGAGAAAAGATAATCTTTTTCTCTTATTTCTATCTCTCTTCTCTCCCTATCCTTTTTCTGCCTGTGAACATCTCTCTCTTTTTTAAAGACACAATTTGGAAGATATTTTCATGAAAACTTCCTAATTTCACAGTAGAATATAAGATTTTTGAGGAGTCTGATCTCTCTCTCTCTCTCTCTCTCTCTCTCACCCCTCTCTCTCTCCCTCCTTCCTTCCTTCCTTCCTTCCTTCCTTCCTTCCTTCCTTCCTTCCTTCCTTCCTTCCTTCCTTCCTTCCTTCCTTCCTTCCTTCCTTCCTTCC
>NW_027185793.1:4546522-4550525 GCF_028583685.1 Petaurus breviceps papuanus
TGTGTGTGTGTGTGTGTGTGTGTGTGTGTGTGTGTGTGTGTGTGTGTACAGATGGGAATTAGTGGTTCTGTACATGTGTAATGGGAATGTAAATTTTAAAGATCTTCCCTGCCCCTAGGCTAAAGTGCACCTGGAGCCTGGGGTGGGAGGCTTTGTTTTTCAGTAGATACTTCTTGATTGGCTAGCGGGTCAATAAGGTTGTTACATTCTCTGTGCCAGGAGTAGGCTATATAAGCCCTGATGTGTGGCTTTGTTTTGGGGCTCACTTTGAGAAGTGTTCTGTGATTTGATCAGATGAAACTCTGGAAAGCCGTTGTCCAGAGCCCCCCGGCTTTGAAACCCAGATGTTGTTTGGTATGGATGTAATGGTTGGACAGTTTGGAAACTGTCTATTTGATCTGTTTCTGTCTTGATAATTCTGTCTGTATATTCTGAAGTTCGGGGTGCTGACCTTTTTCCCCTGAACTAGGTAAATGATATATATTTGACCGATTAAAGGAAGCTTGTTAACCCATTTTGAGTTGCTTTCCTTTATCAAAGCAGATCCAGGAACCTGTATTGGCAGCAACCCTGAGGACGCTTGGGGTGCTTGCCGCTACAACATGGTTAAGATAGACTGAAAATGGGGTGGCTAGGTGGTGCAGTGGCCTCAGCACTGCCCCCGGAGTCAGAAGGACCTGAGTTCAAAAGTGGCCTCAGATACTTAACACAAAAACTAGCTGTTTGACCTTGGGCAAGTCACAACCCCAATTGCCCTCCAAAGAACAACAACAACAAAAAGATAGATTGGAAACACAGATCATAGTAGTCACAGAATTCAAGAAACTTGGTATATGAGAATGTTTGAAATGATTGTGAGGTAGGCCAACTTATTGAGGAGAATTGACAGAGCAATGTAATGATAGCCACAAGGATCTGGACAGGGAACATTAAAAGTGAGGTGTTTGAATTATAGTGGCCAAGGGAAGTTCTGAAAGTGTTAGTTTGAAGGGTATACCTACTACATTTTTCCAGGGACTATGAGAAAAGGTAAGTAGCTTACATTGGAGAGGGTGTCAAGAGGTATAAAGTATTTAAGAAAAAAAAAACTGTATTTGAATGAATACCAGAAAATGGAAAGAATATAAAAGTATATTAAGGATGAAGTGGAATTTGTTAACAGTGGTGGGAGAATTTCATTGGGGTTGTGAGAAGAAAGGGTAAAAAATAAGACCTTAGGGAGAACTCAGAAAAATTTTCCTGTTGGGGGAGGGGGAGGCTCTTGATCCAAATTGATTTCTCTGCCTCAATTCCTGCTACATTATTCATTCCTCTAATTTCTGTTGCTTGCTCCTAGTCTTTCCATTATTCTTTCACTTCTTAATTTCATTAATTGATCTGTTTTATAAATGTTTATTTGTAATTTACATCATCTTTTTTAATCCACTGCAAATTAGAAAGGGTAATGCCACTTGCAAAGTTTCATCTATGGTTTTTGTTTTTGTAATTTTCTGAATATACTTAAGAATTACAAATAATTGCAAGAGAATTTATTTCAGTAATTGTGTAGTAATCCTATTCAATCCTTTGTCTAGTCTAAGATGTGTGCTCTAAAATGGTTTTACTCTAAGATGAAAGGATGCATAAAGGTGGCTGGGAGAAAACTAAGGGTATACAGATGTGCTTAACATTTCCCAGACTGACTCCATTTTGGTATCATCAATAACTAGAGAAGTAGCTATTTAAAGAGAAGGGGAAATGTAGATGAATGATAAAGGAAAAAACCACACAGAAATGAAGTATTAAAAAAACACTGGAATGATATTTTTAGTTCAGATCAAGTCTTCTTTGTTGAGATTTTTTTTTTTTCATTTCACTTCAATGAACAGGTTGGTCTTCAAAATTTAGGTTGCTGTGCTAGATGATTAATACAAAAGGAAATGCAAATGTAGTTTGATGAAAAAATCCTGAAGGTGATCTCATGTTTATAATGCTAGTGTAGGCATGAGGAAGCTGTGTACTCCTGAATATGAGTACAGCATCCACTTCTGACAGAGGGGAGATGAAAAATGTCAGGCATTGTGGGAATCCCTTATCTTCCTTTATGAGATGCTAAGAATGAATTGAAGTTAAGGTAATGTCCAGCATAATTGTCTAAACAGAAGTATAGTCAACAATTTATCATGTAAGGTGTGGATAAGGAAAATATTACATTCCAGGGGAATCTTAAGTCAAGTCAGAGGAAACAAAGTATTTCTATGTGAAAATTTAGTAAGTAAATTCAGGTAATTTTGAGGGGCCAGTTATTGAAAAAAAATCCTGTGAGCATAGGGACAACATGGTGGAATGGAACTCATCTCTGAACTCTCCCAAATAACTTTAAATTAACTCCTCAATTTGAATTCTGGAGAAATAAAGCCAGCAAAGGTTGCAGGGAAAAAATTTTACAGCCCAAGATTACTTAGGAATTACTTGGGATTACTTCCCTTCTGAGGGAAAATCTGTCACACTGAGGTGGTCATTAGGTCAGAGGTTAGCAGAGGCTGCCTTGGCAATACAGTAGCAGACCTTAGCAGCAGCAGCAATAGCAGCAGTATCAACTTTGGGAGCTCTTGGTCCAGATATGGTAAGATGTTGAGAAGTGATTAAAGGGGACCCTGTACTGGGTGTAGTTTGTATTCTGCACTATCCATATTCAGGAGTACTAATCTCTTACAATTGCAGGGAAACAGCGGCTCTGGTCACAGTTCTAAGATGGAAAAAAGTTCTCATGGTCACTCACAAGGGAGTGGGGAATTGGCCAAATGGCAAAAGAGGTGGAAAAATCCACTGAAGAGGAGAACTTCTTAAAAAGCAAAATTGACTGATTGGAAAAAGAGGTACAAAAAAGCACTAAAGAACTCCTTAAGTTTTTAACTCCTTAACACTAAACCACTAAGAACTCCTTAAGAAGTAGGAGTGGCCAAATGAAAAAAGAAGTACAAAATTAAAATTTTCACTTAAGAAAATAATTCCTTAAATATTAGAATTGGATTAGTGGAAACTAATAATTCCTAGAGTCTTTAAGAAATAATAAAGTCAAAAGAAAGTAAAAAAAAAAGAAAATGTGAAATATCTCAGTGGAAAAACAACTGACCTGGAAAACAGATCAAGGAGAGATAAGTTAAGAGTTATTGGACTCTGAGGAAGCCATGATCAAAGGCAGAGTTTAGACATCATGTTTCAAGAAATTATCATGAAAGATTGCTCTGATATCCTAGAACCACAAGGTAAAATAGAAATTTAAAGAATTCATGAATTGTCTCCTGAAAGAGATTCCTAAATTCAAGAACTCCTAAGTCAAGGAGAAAATAGTTGCATGAATAGCCAGAAAGAAATAATTCAAATATTGTGGAGCCAGTGTCAGTATCAAAGGAGATTTAGCAGCTTTTAGACTACTTGGAATATGATATTTTGGAAATCAAAACAGCTACGATTACAACCAAGAATAACCTGCCTGATAAAAATGTGCATAATCCAGTTTACAGTCTTGCATGTAAAGGTGATATTTGTAACTCCTAAGAACTTTATCATTATTGGTATAATTAAAAGTATACATAAACACAGTACATGGGTATGAGTTGACAGTGAAGGGATGATTTAAAAAAAATTACAGTATGAGAGAAGGATGTAGTGAAAGAAAGGGGAAAAGAGAGAGGAAGAAGAAGGAAATAATCTCACATAAAAAAGACAAAAGATTTTTTCATTAGAGGGAAGGTAGGGATGGTGGAAGACAATGTTTGAAGTATACTCTCATCTCATCAGAATTGGCTCAAGGAGAGAATAACATACATACTCAGTTGGGTATAGAAATTCATCTTACCCTATAGAGAAGTAAGTGGGGAAAGGGTTAAAGGGAAAAGGTGTGGGGGGGTACTGATAAAAGAGAGGGAAGATTAAGGGAGGCAGTGATGAGAAGCAAAACTAACTTTTGAAGTGAGGAGAGAGAGAGAGAGAGAGAGAGAGAGAGAGAGAGAGAGAGAGA